>NC_079205.1:48288526-48598526 GCF_026745355.1 Beta vulgaris subsp. vulgaris | reverse complement strand
AACTCCTCATCTTATAAAGTGGTTTATTCTCTCCTCTTTCTCTAATGTAGGACACTCACAAGTGGACTTTCAATGGGTTTCAACAGTTCTTTCATGCTCTGTTAGTATCTCCTTTCTTCTCATTTGGCGAAAAAGAAATGTGAAGACTTAGTGCATGTGCATTGTCCAATGAGCGTTGAACTAAAGAAAAATCAGTTCCATGTTAGATGATTTTTCTGGCCAAAGAATGATCAAAAGGTTTACTCTTCCCTAATCATTGTTACATTTTCGCTTTGTAGTTAAAGTGTATGAACTTTGACCAAGGAGTATATATACATATATTTTTGTAAAGAGCAAAGATATGTAATACTTTAAAATTTCCTAAATTATAGTAACTCAATATATAAAAATTTGGGCACTCTACAGATAGAGATGGCAATGGGTCCTGGACCCGATCCAGACCCGCTAGGACCCGACCCATTTATAAGGGTTTGGGTCCAGAAATTTTAGACCCAATGGGTTCGGGTCGGGTCTGGGTCTAGAAGAGCATGGATCAGGTCTGGGTCCGGGTCCACATATGCTAGACCCAGACCCGCCCTGCAGATCTATTTACATATTAGAATTTTATTTTTACCTAAATTCTAAGGTTTTATGAGTTGTGATTTTGTGAACTCGTTAGTGTTGTAACTCAATCTAAGACTTATAACTTTGTAAGTTGTAATATTTTAATATTTATGAGTTAATTCTTAAAATTTTGTTTAGAGAATGCTTTAATTAAGCATGTTAAATAGGACTTTTATATATTTGGGCGATAATTTTTAATTACATATATTCAAAAATGTGATGAAAACTTAAAACTAAGAAGGACCCATTTAGGACCCAATTAGGACCCATGAACCCGCTAGATCCAGCGGATCTGGGTCTGAAAAATCTAGACCCAGCAGATCTGGGTCTATAAAAAATAAATGGGTATGGGTCTAGGAGGACCCGACCCAGACCCGCCCCATTGTCATCCCTATCTACAGAGTATCTAAGTCTCAAATTTTTTTACTCATCCTATGTTGTGTCTGTATCAAATGAATTTGAAATTTATCAAAAATAATGAGCAAAGATTGTTAAAGGAGTACCCAAAAACTAAGTTATCTTGGGAGTAGGATCTGTTGGGCTGCCAACTCGACGTGAAATTGCATTGTTGTATGCGAATTTAGGTTGAGCGCGTTTACCATACCTAGTTCGAGATTATACAATACATATATTAAGGGAGTCAAGTTGGAGTTCAGTGGGTTCAACTTGTTTGAATAAACAAGTTGACATGACATGACTTCACTCAATCAACAAACTTTAGCATGCAAAAGATGACACTACACACTAATACGACTCACCCTGAATAAAAAAAAATAGTGGTTTTCGGTCAAGAATTTTAACATTACTACAAAAGTGGATTAACACGTCACAAGTGCATTTATATAAGTAGATGCTGGCTTGTTCATCAAAAAATTAGTGGGTTTTGGTCAAGAATTCTAACATTACTAAGTAAGTGGATTAACACGTCACAAGTGCATTGATATAAGTAGATGTTGGCTTGTTTATCAAATAGGTTGGATTACGAACAAAAGAGGTCAAATTCGTTCTTATACGTGAGTTAGACACAAACATCGTCATACAATACGATTACTAAAGCGGTGAGGGACGTGCTAGGACAACTCACGTGCCAAGCCCATTGACAACACGTCAAGATAAAGTCGTGTTATTTCGAGCTAATGTTGTGGCATAAAAAAAGCTCATGTACAGCCTGTCCCTGTGTCCCATATTTCATGCCAAGCTGGCTCGTGCGTCACTTAGGCCTATTTACTTCAGCTTATTTTCAGTTAGTTTAGTTCAAGAGTCTTCAGTTCTCAATTTCCTTTTCTCATAAACAATTATTTTTAGCTCAGCTCTGTTCAATTCAATTCAATTCAGTTCAATTCAGATCAGTTCAATTTAGTTCAGTTTAGTTTAGGAGTTTTCAACAAACGTAAACAAGCCTTTATAATCCTTATATCTTATGGATTCTTCCTTAAAATGTGTGTACCAACTAATAGCCAAGCTTGTGAGTTTAAGTGACTCTTGAGAACGATAACTTTTGGTAGAATCTTTTTGAAATTAGGCGAGTTGGTTGATTGGATTGCCTTGCCCCTTGTGCGACGAATCCCGAACGAGGGCCAAGAACCTCGTAAGACTCATTCGTAACCCTCACCATTGATCGTCTAACTTGTGACTTGCATTTTAGCTCCCCAAGATTACATAAGACTGAGCCTTTAGAAGAATGATTTAGGGCGTTTCTTTTTGCTAGAAATAGGAGCTCCAAAGCCAAAAGCTTTAATTCCGGCATAATTATCCGCTTCTCAACCCATCTGAGCCTCTCTATCCTATTTTTTTCTTAACCCTCAAAATAAGTCATGGCCAAACTTCCCTCGAAGTGGAGTGCATGTCTAGTTTGTGTTGAGTTGAGTTGTTTTGATATTGAGTCTTGGTTGAAAGTGAATTAATGTATAAGTATGATTGCAAAAGCTAAAGAAAATTGCGAGAGGAACGTCAAATGAAATAAAAGAAAGAAATCTCTTAGTGTTTCATTTGAATTTCTATTGAAAGAAAAGAAAGAAAGAGCAATTCGATGAGAAAAATGAAAAATATTCAAAAAGTGAAAGAGTTCAAAAGGTGAAAGAGTCAAAGTGGAAATCAAGGTCATGTGTGAGTTCTTGAATTGAGATTGGTGTTAGGACTAGCTTGGGGAGTATTTACCCCTAGTTTGTACTCCACTTACCCTTTTTGCACCACATTCCTAAACTATCATCCACACCCTTAACCTAGCCCCGTTACAACCTTAACAAAGTCCCTTTTGACTTCTAGATTGGACTTGGTTGATTTAGTAGTGGCGAGCGAGATTTTGTGCAAGTCATGATGAAGGTCATCAAAATGTGGTAGAGGCGAGCTATTATGGTTGAGCATCGCTAGGGAGGAGTCAAAATCGGGACTTGGAAGTCACTCTTGTGCTTCCTAATCATCTTCCCTCTTGTGTTTGGTTGGTCTCCTAAATCTTGTTATGAACTCATTTAGCTTATATGTCATGTTTGTCGCTTTGCGTTTAGAGCATGTAGGTTAGTTTAATTTGTTGCATGATTTCTTTTTCTTTTTACTCCCTTTTTCCTCTTCTTTTCTTCTTTCTCATTCTTGGTTTCCTTGAGGACAAGTAAAATGCTAAGCTTGGGGGAGTTTGATAAGTGCGTTTCAAACGTATTTTATGGACTTCTTTTAACTCGTTTTGATCCTCTTTCTCCCCTTTCTTCCCTCTTTCTTCTCCCTTTACCCTTCTATTTCATTCACTTGATCATACTTGATAACAGTGACATTTTACTAGATTTTTAGTCATTTTTGACCGAATATTTAGTACATTTGCTTTCACCTTGTTTTGCCATGTTCTTGATATAGGTGAAACTACTAAGATGGCTACAATTTGTAGAGTTGGAAAAGGTAGCAATGAAAACAAATCACACATTGAGAAATGATGCGCTTGCACCATTCTCCATGTCCGCTCGCACAAAGGAGCACATTGCACAATACAATCTTGAACAGAGAACTTCAAATGGACATAACTTTCAAACCACAAATCGGATGATGCTAATTCCAGTTGGAGGTAAAAGCTCGTTTCGATATCTTTCCAACGACTGGTCATAAGCTTGATTTGGATATACAACGAAGAAGTTATGCTTGTTTTGAGTTGAACTGTCCAAGTTTGAGGCAGACGAGTTAGGTGCGCCCGCACCTGATGATGGTGCGCCCGCACCTGATGATGGTGCGCCCGCACCCGTCGTTTCCGGAAAATGAAGCTCGTGGCTTCATTAAACGATGATTTTGTTTTTAGAAAGACTTATGTTTTGTTCTAGTTTTCTAGAGAATATTTTAGGGTTTTGTATTAGAGAGAAAACACTTTAGTTTGATAGAGAATTGAGATCATCGATCCTAGTTTGTGATTCCATTAACATCAAAGGTACTTTTTATTGAATTTTAATTCAAAGTTTCAGTTTTTAATTCATTCTCGTAGTGTTTGTTCTTGTTTTTAAATTATTTTAGATCTTCATTCTCTTAGTTTCATAATTGTGATTTCTATTAGTTTAATCATTTATTAATCATGTCTAGCCTTAGATTAATCATAGATTTTATGTTTAATTGCTTAAACTCCATGATTAGTGAGCAGTTTCATATCTAGGATTAGGGTGAAAGTATGAATTAGGGTTTTAAATGTGTTGTTGATGTGATTGTGATGTTTAAAGAAGTTTATGCATTGATCTTGGTGTTTTGAAACCTTAGGATAGATATTGATCACATTTATACTTTGGTATTTTGATTTCAAAAGTTCTTAAATCGAATTTTGAACTCTTTTATCATCCCCAAGAATCAACTTAATCTCTAGGCCAAGATATTGGGTAGAAATTAAGGGGATCCTTCATTAGGGATTTTCCGAACTTATTGAATCTCTTAATCAATGAACTAAAGACCATTCGAGAGAGGATTTAGTTGATTGATTAAGTGATTACTCTTGAAGACCATTCAAGAGAGGACTCGAGTATTTTAGAGGAAAACAAACCTTGCATAATCGTCTTCGTTGCTTCATAATCGCATTAACAATCATTATCCGTTCTTGTTGACCCTTGAGTTTTGAAGATGACCTAACCACAAAAGACATAGTATATTTTATTTATGTTGATTGCAAGGTAATTCATGCTCGAGCTAAGAGAATACTTGATTGAAGATTAAAGCGGAGAATTAATCAAGATCGAAGTAAAGATGTTCGAGAAATGAAGAATCAAGCATGGAATGAAGATTAGAATACATTAGGGTATTTATTAATCTTCTTGTTAAGGTTGAGTAAAGCTTTATTAAGTTCGTGGTGAATTCTCAAAGGAACTTGGTTCTGTTCCCATGAAAGGAACAGACCTGGCACTATAGGAACAAGGCTTAGGAACAAGACTTAAAACTAATTTAGGAACTTCTAAGTGACTAATATTGTGCGCCTAAGATAATTGTGTGCCCAATATAGTTGTTAGAGTTTTTAGGGATAATTTAACTAAGATCCATATTTTAGGAAGTTAGTTTAAGTTTGTTAGGAAAATATTTTAAAAAGATTTTCTGATTTTAAATAACTGATTTTCAAATCTTATCTTTTTAAATATATATTTTATCTTTTATATTTTATTTAAAAGATTTAGTTTTCGAAAAATATATTATTTCCGGTTTTCAAAATGTTTCGGATTTTTTATAAAAATCTGTTTTCCGGTTTTATAAAAGATTTTGAAAAAGATATTTTTCCTAAAAAATAGCTAAAGTATTTTATTTATTTATTTCCTAAATTAGATTACACGCCTAAGTTTACTGCTACAGTTTATGTAGTTAGTGGATTTAGTGGCTTAATTAATTATCCTCCAAGTATTTAATTAAATTAAATAAGTTAATTATTCTCCAAGTTTGCAAAACCACGTATATGTTACTGCTTCTATGAAGTGAAGTAGTGGATTAGTGGATGTACTTACATGACATGGAATAATTAATTTAATTTAATTAATTAATTAAACATCATGGAGAACATGTGATAATGGTCTAAGTTAGTGGAAATCATGTCTTGTCTTAAATGTCTATAAATAGGCGCCTAATTCATTTGAGAAAATTGTGTCTGACTTAGTTAATTTGTCTTAAGTTATCTAAAGTGTCAGTGCCTTTCCTTAAGAGAATTCATACTTACATTAATCGAGTTTTATTACTCTTCCATTGTTTTACAAAGTGTATTTTTGAGAAAAAGGGTTTGAGTGAACTCTTGTAAGTGTGAGAAAGCTTTGAGTGAAGCAAGAGAAAGAGAAAGAGAAAGAGAAAGGAACTTCGAGTGAAGTTTGAGAGAAAACGTCAGTTGTTGGGAACTGTCGTTGGGAACTTGAGTTGAGTGACTTAAGTTGAGAATCGAGAGAAAAGTAATAGGTTGTAATCAGAGTTGTTTTGGCCTATTATAGTGGAAAGTTGTTTAAAATCCCTTGTGGTCGAGGTTGTTTCTTCCTACTAGGCCTAGGAAGTTTTTCCTCGTAAAATCTCTCGTGTTCCCATTGTTTGTTCCCAAGTTTACTTTTAATTCCGCAAAAAGTAGTGCTTATTCTCTCACTATAATTCACCCCCCTCTTATAGTGCTCATATTATACAACAATTGGTATCAGAGCGGGAACTCTAATATTCAGGAAACCCTGTTGAGTTCAAGATCTTGAAAAATATGAATACTAGAGAGAAACTGGAAGAAGGGTACTCTACGCAGAGGCCACCAATGTTCAATGGTAAGTTTTACACTTACTGGAAGAACAGAATGGAGATCTTTATCAAAGCCGACAATTACCAGGTATGGAGAGTCATAGAGGTAGGTGATTTTGAAGTCACTACCACTAATGACAAAATGAGGTAATTCCTAAATCTATATCTGATTTTGATAAAGCTGATTTCGAAAAGATGGAAATTAATGCTCTTGCTATAAAATTGCTTCATTGTGGTCTTGGTCCTCATGAACACAATCGTGTCATGGGATGTAAAACCGCAAAACAAATTTGGGATCTTCTTGAAGTCACTCATGAAGGTACGAGTGAAGTTAAGAGATCAAAAATAGATCTTTTGATGAACCAATATGAACTTTTTCAAATGAAATCAAAAGAGTCTATCCAAGACATGTTTACACGCTTTACTAATATAATTAATGAGCTAACATCTCTTGGTAAAGTGATTACATCTGAGGAACAGGTACGAAAGGTCCTAAGGAGCCTTCCTAGGGATCGTTGGATGGCTAAGGTAACTGCCTTACAGGAAACTAAGGACTTTACTAAGTTCAATTTGGAACAACTTGCTGGTTCCCTCATGACTCATGAGTTGCAATTGGACAATGAGAATGGAGACATGTCCAAGCAAAAGTGATTGCCTTAAAAGCTGATGAAAGTGAAGGCTCAGAACCGATGAAGAAGAATCTGCTCTCATGGTCCGAAAATTCAAAAGAATGTTTAGGAACATGAAGAAAGGTGATTACAAAGGTAAGAATAAGAAATATTCTAACAAACTTGTTTGTCATAAGTGTGGCAGTTCTGAGCACTTCATCAAGGATTGTCCCCAATGGGAACAAGAAAAAGGCAAAGGAAGGGAACAGAGCAGAGATAGGAACAAAGAATACAAAAACTCCTATACTCGATCTGACATGAAGAAAGCTATGGTTGCTGCATGGGGAGACTCTGACTCTGAGGAAGAAGATGATCCTCAACCAAATGAGGAGACTGCAAACTTCTGTCTTATGGCTCTTGACAATTCCGAATCTGATGAAGAGATTGAATCTCTTGAGGCAAGTCTAGACACCATCAAAACTCGTCTTAATTCTTTAAGTAAAGAAAAATTATTTGAGTTTATTGTTGACGCTGTAAATGATTGCAAAGATGAAACCATTAAACTAAAACAATGTCAACATGCTTTAAGTGTAGCAAAGGAACATACCTCTTGGCTTAAAAGTGTTCGATTGATATTGAGAAAAGATTTTTCGAATTGTTTGACAAAAATCTTAAATTAAAAGAGGATTTCGAAAATCTTAAAAATGAGAACTACTTGTTAAGTCTTGAGTTATCACAACTAAAAGAGTTTGTTCCTGAAGTAAGTTCATTTGACATTAAGTCAGTTCCCTTGCAAAGTTTCAAATCTGAAATAAACGAATTGAAAAATCATGTTTCATTTTTGGAAATTGAAAATAAAAAGAACTTGTAGGGGAACTGCACCAAATGAGAAATGAAAAGAAAATGCTACCTATTCCAAACTGGATTAAGAACCCTCAAACAAAACGAACTGAAGGTCTTGGTTTTAATCACAAAAAGAAATTTGAAAAACCTAAAAAGAGAGTTGATTTACCAAGTGATAAAGTTTGTATGTTTTGTGGGAACACTGGTCATTTTAGGAACTCTTGTCCTAAAAGACTTGGTCGCATCAATGAGAACTTGGAAACAAGTAAAGTAATTTGGAAAAAGAAATCTATTGTTCCTGAAGGAAAGGAACCCAAGAAAGATTGGGTTCCTAACTCTAACAATTAGTTTTCTTGCAGGTTGGAGTGAGGGGGAACAACACATGGTACCTAGACAGTGGTTGTTCTAAGCATATGACTGGAGATAAATCAAGATTTCTCTCACTCTCAGCCTACAATGGTGGAAGTGTGACTTTTGGTGACAACAAGAAAGGTAACATAGTTGCCATGGGCAAAGTTGGTAAGTCATCGTCACATTCCATAGAAAATGTGTTTCTAGTTGATGGATTAAAGCATAACTTGTTAAGTATTTCCCAATTCTGTGATAGAGGGAACTGTGTGAAGTTTAATAGTGAAAAATGTTTGATGTCAACAATAGCACAAAGGATATCATTTTGGAAGGAACAAGGAAAGGGAACACATATGTTGTGGATCTCAACCTTGTTCCCAAAAACAAATTCACATGCCTTAGTGTTATTGATGATGATTCATTCTTATGGCACAAGCGTCTAGGTCATGCTAGCTTTTCCTTGCTTGACAAACTGCGTTCTAAAGAACTAGTTTTAGGTTTACCCTCTACTAAGTTTCATTTAGATCATGTGTGTGATGCATGCGCAAAAGGCAAGCATGTTAGGTCCTCTTTCAAGTCCAAGAATGTGGTAGTACCACAAGACCTTTAGAGTTAATACATATGGATTTATGTGGACCTATGAGGATACAAAGTAGGAGTGGAAAGAAATATGTGTTAGTAATTGTAGATGACTTCTCTAGATTTACTTGGGTTATTTTTCTTTCTAGCAAGGACGAGACTTATGATGAGTTCCTTGTCTTTGCAAAGAAAGTACAAAATTTGAGTGGTCATAAGTTACTTCACCTTAGATCCGACCATGGTAAAGAGTTTGAAAATTTAAGTTCGATGACTTTAGCAGAGACAAGGATTAGATCACAATTTCTCAGCCCCTAGAACACCTCAACAAAATGGTGTTGTTGAAAGGAAGAATAGAACACTAGAAGAGATGGCTAGGACTATGTGATAGCTAGTGGCTTCCTAAAAACTTTTGGGCAGAAGCTGTGAATACTGCTTGTCACATTATAAATCGAGCCATGGTAAGACCTTTATTAAATAAAACGCCCTATGAGCTGTATTTTGGTAAAAAGCCCAATATTACATATTTCAGAACATTTGGATGTAAATGTTTTGTTCATAATAATGGGAAACAAAATATTGGAAAATTTGATGCTAGAAGTGAAGAAGCTGTATTCTTAGGATATTCTTCTAGTAGCAAGGCTTATAGAGTGTATAATAAAAGGTCTATGTGTGTAGAAGAAAGTGTGCATGTTATTTTTGATGAAACAGATAAATTTGATGCAAGCACACAGGTTGAAGATGACTTCGAAATAGGATTGCAAAACATAAGTCTTATTGATGAGACTTTGGAAGACGAAGTCATGGGAACAAAGCCAAGGGAACAACATCCTGTTCCTGTTCCCAATGAGGAAGAAGAGGAACTAAGTGATGATGCACTAGTGAATGAATCCACTATTGTTGAACCTGGTTCCCAAGTACAGGAAATGAAGATGATCAAGGAAACCAAGTTTCCATCCAGGATTTCCAACCAAAGCCTTGGAAAACTCATCGTTCCCATCCTGTGGAACTAATAATCAGTGACATAAATAAGGGAACTCAAACGAGATCTCAATTGAAAAACTTTTGTGCTTTTCATGCTTTTCTTTCTATGTTGGAACCTAGGAATCATGAAGAAGCTCTCACTGATGCTGATTGGATCGTAGCAATGCAGGATGAACTTCATCAATTTGAAAGAAACAAAGTTTGGCACCTTGAACCTAAGCCTAAACATAACAAGGTTATTGGTTTAAAATGGGTGTTTCGAAACAAATTAGATGAGTTCGGAACTATCATAAGAAACAAGGCCAGGTTAGTTGTGAAAGGATACAATCAACAGGAAGGCATTGATTATGAAGAAACTTTTGCTCCAGTTGCAAGATTGGAAGCAATTAGAATCTTCATAGCTTTTGCTGCCTTCATGGGTTTCAAATTGTATCAAATGGATGTAAAATGTGCTTTTCTAAATGGTTATCTTAATGAGGAGGTATTTGTAGAACAACCTCCAGGTTTTGAAAATAAAGAATTTCCTAATCATGTCTTTAAGCTTGACAAAGCTCTTTATGGGTTAAAGCAAGCTCCAAGAGCATGGTATGAAAGACTTTCTAAGTTCCTTCTTGAAAATGAGTTTAAAAGAGGAAAATTGGATCGAACCTTGTTTTTAAAATCAAAAGGAAAACATTTATTAGTTGTTCAAATATATGTTGATGATATTATATTTGGTGCCACTAATGAATCTTTGTGCAAGGACTTTGCTAATCTCATGAGTAAAGAATTTGAAATGAGTATGATGGGTGAGCTCAACTTCTTCTTGGGGTTGCAAATCAAGCAAACAGAAGAAGGAATCTACATCCATCAACAAAAGTACATAAAGGAACTATTGAAAAAGTATGGTTTGGAAGCATCCAAAGTAATCATACACCTATGGGAATCTCAACCAGATTGGATGAAGATTCTATAGGAAAAGTGTGGATCAAACCAATATCGAGGTATGATTGGCTCATTACTATATCTAACTGCAAGTCGTCCTGATATTGCTTTCAGTGTAGGATTATGTGCAAGGTTTCAAGCCAATCCAAAGGAATCTCATCTCACAGCTGTGAAGAGAATCCTAAGATACCTCAAGGGAACAGATGATTTAAGCCTATTCTATTCGAGGAGTGATACCTTTGAATTGAAAGGATTTGCGGATGCTGACTATGCAGGAGATCTGGTCAATAGAAAGAGTACATCAGGTATGGTTCAGTTCCTTAGTCATAGTTTAGTTTCTTGGAGCACCAAGAAGCAAAACACAGTTGCTTTATCTACAGCAGAGGCTGAATATGTTGCAGCAGCAGCATGTTGTTCCCAAATGCTATGGATAAAACAACAACTACGTGACTATGGAATCTACTTTGAATGTGTTCCCATCTATTGTGATAATACTAGTGCTATTAGTATTTCTAAAGATCCCGTACATCAATTCAGAGTCAAACACATCCATATTAGGCATCACTTTCTGAAAGATAATGTTGAAAAGGGTCTTATTAAAATGGAATTCTGTGAGACTGAACGTCAAATTGCAGACATCTTACAAACCCTTAAATAGAGATAGGTTTGAGAAATTGAGACTTGAACTTGGCTTAATAAATTGAAATGATTGCTACATTATTCCCCTTTGTGTTAATTCTTTGGCATTATGTCTGATGTGCATTTTGATGTTTTTATTTGCTTAAATACATCACAATTCTTATATGATTATTTCATATGTATAAGTAAAAATGTCTGAAAACTGCTCACCAATGTCCAATAATATTCCCCTTATTGTTCATAGGACAATTCTATGCCTTAAGTGATACAAAGGATTAAAAGAATTAATGAGTTCCAAAGTAGCAAAATTTCATTGTTCCATTCATTGTTCCCAAACGCTGTTCCCATTCCCAGCGTATTGATTAGATTTTTTTTAAAATTCGAAAAACCAAAAATATTTGTTCAGATTTTATTTCCTAAAAATCTGATTTTTCCTTATATCTCTCAATTAGTTGAAGATATTTTTTATTAGATAGATTTTTTTTCTTAAAAACGTGTAAATACACGGTTTTATATTATTCTTTCCTTAAACAAAAAAAAAATTTTCTTCCTTCTCATAAAATCGAAAATACTCCACAAAACATGACTACCAAAAACACTCTCACTCTCTCTCCTCCACAAAGCCGAAAAACCCTCTCCTTCATCCTCTAAAATTGAATCACCAACACCCATGGATATTTCTCCAATTCTTCATCAAGAATTCTAAGGAAAAGGAAGAAAAAAAGAATCGGTTGAAATGGAGGTTGAAGAAGCTCATGCAACTAGTGAGGGGGAATCAGATGTTCCCGAGAGAGGAACAACTCGGTTGTTCGAAAAAATTCCACGGCAACTAGGTATGTGCATGGACTTTTTATTGATGTTTCTTGGTGCAAAAGAGTAAACTTTCGTCAATTGCTTAATATGATTAAGTTTCAAGGTTGGGAAAATCTTTTTGTGAAATGTTATGGAAATAGTTTGATTCCTAAATTGATGGACGAATTTTGTGAAAACTTTTCCATGGATGAAGAAGGAAATTGTTCCACTTGGTGAAAGGAACTCAAATTGATTTTAATGCTAAAATTTGGGTAAACTGCTTGGTGTTCCCGTGAGAGGAACAGATGTTTATTTCAAGAAACAACGTGGTTCATACCATTTTCGGACATTTCTTTGATCAATTGATTGTTAAGTATGTGGTCAAAAGGGAAAAACATTTCTTGATCATAATCTTCTTTCCCCTTATCACAAAATTTTGTTTCACATCCTCAAGAAAGCTTTATTGCCTCGTCTTTCCAAACGTGCTCAAGTTAGCATGTTGGATTTAATTTACATTCATTGTTTAGCTCTCACAAACACATAAACTTTCCTCTTTAATGATTCAACATTTGAGTCATTGCATTGAAAATGGATTTGTTGTTGGATATGGAGCTTAGTAACCGAAATTCTACTTAAGTTTAAAGTGAAAATTTCGGGAACTCAGTCCATTGGGTATCTACGGGAAATATGTTGAATGTGCGTGCCTTGAATAACTTAAATGTTTGTGTTGTGAATGGAGAAGTTATTAAGGGACGTGCTAATCTTGATGATGATGAGGATGATGATGTGGATGATGAAGTGGAAGAAGAAGAAGAAGAAAAAGAAGTTGAAGAGAAGAAAATGAAAAGCGAAAAAGAAAAAGAAAAGAAAAATCAAAAAGAAAAGAAAATTGAAAAAGAAAAGAAGAATAAAAGAAAGGGAAGAAGGTGGTTGATGAGGTGGTGAAACCGGTTTGAAGAGCACTAGAGCTAGTCAAAGGGTTCAAAATATGAAAGTGCTTAATTTTCCTTTCTTGATGCCAAGAAAGTTGTGAGGAAGATGAAGTAAAGGTGATTGATAGGGAAGATTATGAATCTAACCTACCTCCTTCTAGGGAACCGACTCCTGTTCCCATGGAAACCAATCCTCCTTTTCCTCCATCTCCACAAAAATCTGCCTCACCCTCTACCCTAGCACCACAAGATGATCCTATCCCTCCCTCTACCTCAAAACCCTCCTGTTCTGTTCCTAAAGCTAAGGAAACAGTGGTGTTCCCATTCTAGAGGAACAACCTGCTGTTCCCAAACCTAAGGAACAAACGCAACCCAATCCTTCTCAAGCTCCCTCGTCTTCTCAAAATCCTACCATTGGTTCTACATATACTCTAGCTCATGCTAGAAGGTTGGATTCTTTGTTTTCCTTGGTTATGGGTCATTCGGAAGCAATGATGGAGTTTGCTACGGAAGCTAAGGATTTAAATGGGTTGGTAAAAGGGGTTATGAGCAAAGTTGACAAAGCCTTGGATGGACAACAAGAAATATGGCTCGGCTTGGTGAACTTTCTTCCTCATTCAAGCATGAACTCTAGATTTTGAAGTTGGAAGACATTGTGCTCAAGGGAAATGATACATTGGCCGAAAATCATCAAGAAGTGATGGCAAACTTCATGATGTGGTGGAAGAAGTAGAACAACCTCCCTCTCCTAAATCATAAACTTTTCTCTTTAGCTTGTTTTATTTTGTGTGGGAACATGAACTTTGTTAATATTTGTCTTTTCTATCCTTCTCCTTAAATCATGCTACAATGGAACTTTTGGTTTGCTTAATTCTAAGTTTGATCTTTTTGCATGTGTGCGTCTAAATGAATGGCTAATATTCTTGGATTGCGGTTTTTGAGAGTTGAATGCTTTATTTGCTTATACTAACCAAATTAATTTCTTACAAGTTTGGTGATGTGTTTAGTGAATAATATTCATCTTTTTGAAATCGTGGACTATGTTTTTGAAGATGCCAAAGGGGGAAAGATAAGGCAAATCAGAGTAAATTTTTTTTTCATGATTTATGTTCTCATATTTCGTCTTTACAAAATAAAATAACGAGTCTATAATATTAATTTAACTTGGTTACATACTTTGTTAAAATTATTTTTATATGACTTATTGTATTATTTTTAGTATATGCCTTTTGTTGCCATCTTCAAAAAGGGGGAAATTGTTGACCCTTGAGTTTTGAAGATGACCTAACCACAAAAGACATAGTATATTTTATTTATGTTGTTGCAAGGTAATTCATGCTCGAGCTAAGAGAATACTTGATTGAAGATTAAAGCGGAGAATTAATCAAGATCGAAGTAAAGATGTTCGAGAAATGAAGAATCAAGCATGGAATGAAGATTAGAATACATTAGGGTATTTATTAATCTTCTTGTTAAGGTTGAGTAAAGCTTTATTAAGTTCGTGGTGAATTCTCAAAGGAACTTGGTTCTGTTCCCATGAAAGGAACAGACCTGGCACTATAGGAACAAGGCTTAGGAACAAGACTTAATAATTAGGGAACAAGACTTTAAAACTAATTTAGGAACTTCTAAGTGACTAATATTGTGCGCCTAAGTAATTGTGTGCCCAATATAGTTGTTAGAGTTTTTAGGGATAATTTGACTAAGATCCATAATTTTAGGAAGTTAGTTTAAGTTTGTTAGGAAAAGATTTTAATAGATTTTCTGATTTTAAAATAACTGATTTTCAAATCTTATCTTTTTAAATATATATTTTATCTTTATATTTTATTTAAAAGATTTAGTTTTCGAAAAATATATTATTTCCGGTTTTAAAATGTTTCGGATTTTTTTATTAAAAACTGTTTTCCGGTTTTATAAAAGATTTTGAAAAATATATTTTTTCCTAAAAACTAGCTAAAGATTTTATTTATTTATTTCCTAAATTCTAGTTACACGCCTAAAGTTTACTGCTACAGTTTATGTAGTTAGTGGATTTAGTGGCTTAAGTTAATTATCCTCCAAGTATTTAATTAAATTAAATAAGTTAATTATTCTCCAAGTTTGCAAAAACCACGTAATATGTTACTGCTTCTATGAAGTGAAGTATGGATTAGTGGATGATCTTACATGACATGGAATAATTAATTTAATTTAATTAATTAATTAACATCATGGAGAACATGTGATAATGGTCTAAGTTAGTGGAAATCATGTCTTGTCTTAAATGTCTATAAATAGGCGCCTAATTCATTTGAGTAAAATTGTGTCTGACTTAGTTAATTTGTCTTAAGTTATCTAAAGTGTCAGTGCCTTTCCTTAAGAGAATTCATACTTACATTAATCGAGTTTTATTACTCTTCCATTGTTTTACAAAGTGTATTTTTGAGAAAAAGGGTTTGAGTGAACTCTTGTAAGTGTGAGAAAGCTTTGAGTGAAGCAAGAGAAAGAGAAAGAGAAAGAGAAAGGAACTTCGAGTGAAGTTTGAGAGAAAACGTCAGTTGTTGGGAACTGTCGTTGGGAACTTGAGTTGAGTGACTTAAGTTGAGAATCGAGAGAAAAGTAATAGGTTGTAATCAGAGTTGTTTTGGCCTATTATAGTGGAAAGTTGTTTAAAATCCCTTGTGGTCGAGGTTGTTTCTTCCTACTAGGCCTAGGAAGTTTTTCCTCGTAAAATCTCTCGTGTTCCCATTGTTTGTTCCCAAGTTTACTTTTAATTCCGCAAAAAGTAGTGCTTATTCTCTCACTATAATTCACCCCCCCCCTCTTATAGTGCTCATATTATACAACAGTTCTTATTCATACTAGTAACCTCAACTCTATTGTCTTTTCATTTGATATTTAAACTCTTGATATTTGCTTGTTCTTGTTATTAGTTAGTATTAATTGTTACCAAACCTCTTTCGAACCCCCAAATACCTTTCAATGAGGTAGTCTAAACTTGATAGACTTTAATCAATCCTTTTTTCCTTGTGGATCGACCTTTGATTAGCCCTTACTATTATCTTAGTAATTGCTTGTTAGGACTTATAACTATTGTTTGAAAAGCGGTTTTTGGTGCCTTAACGACACACTTAAAAACTCTTATCACTGTCTTGTAGGTGATGGCAAACCTTAATAGGTTGGCATTAATTGTGGTGAAACCTTTAGTCCGATGGTTAAACAGGCTACTATTCGTACAGTTCTCAGCTTGGCTTCGTCTCATTCTTGGCCTATTCACCAACTTGATGTTATATGCATTTTTGCATGGTGCTTTGAAAGAGACTATGTATATGAATTAGCCTTTGGGGTACCGTGATCCAAATCGACCCACTCATGTTTTCTTATTAAAGAAGTATCTTTATGGCTTGAAACAAGCCCCTAGAGCTTGGTTCCATTGTTTTGCTGATTATGTCTCTATTATTGGTTTTTCTCATAGTACTTCTGATCATTACTATTTATTTATCGGCAAGGCTCCTCTGTGGCCTATCTTTTATTATATGTGGATGATATTGTCTTGACTGCCTCATCTGATGATCTTTGTCAGTCTATTATTTCTCTTCTCAGTACAGAATTTGCTATGAAGGACTTGAGACCAATGAGCTATTTTTTGGGCATTATTGTCACCCGTCATGTAGGTGGTTGGTCTCTTTTTGTCTCAACGGAAATATGCCACTAAAATCATTGATCGTGCTGCCATGTCCTTTTGCAAGCCCTCTTCTACACCAGTTGACACTAAACCCAAGCTCAGTGCTGAGTCTAGCCCCCCCATGCTGATCTGTCTCACTATCGGAGTCTTGCAGGGGCCCTTCAGTTATTTACTTTCACCCGACTGGACATTGCTTATGTTGTGCAACAGGTGTGTTTATTTATGCATGATCCTCGGGAAATCCATATGCATGCTCTTACGCGTATTGTACGCTATATCTAGGGTACTCTCACTCATGGACTTCACTTGTATCCGTCTCCTACCTCTTCTTTGATTGCTTATACTGACGCCGATTGGGGTGGTTGTCCGGATACCAGATGGTCTACTTCTGGTTACTGTATTTTTCTTGGTGATAATTTGCTTACTTGGTCTGCCAAACGCCAACCTACATTGTCTCGCTCGAGTGCTGAGGTCGAATATCGAGGGGTGGCCAATATGGTCTCAGAATCTTGTTGGTTACGGAATCTTTTGTTAGAATTACATTATCCCATTCGCAACGCTACATTGGTTTATTGTGACAATGTTAGTGCTATATATTTGTCTGGTAATCCTGTCCATCATCAACGCACTAAACATATCGAGATGGACATCCACTTTGTGCGTGAGAAAGTTGCTCGTGGGGAGGTTTGTGTCTTACAAGTTCCTTCTTGCTATCAGATTGCCGATATCTTTGCCAAAGGCCTTCCCCTAGTCTTATTTGAGGAATTTCGTGACAGTCTCAATATTCGTTCCTCTCCCGCTTCAACTCTGGTGGTGTGTCAGCATCCTAGAATATCTTGGGAATATTCTTGTAATTCGTGTAATCTTTGTAATCTTCTATATTAGGATACTTGTTTTGCTATATGGTAGTTTCCATAGTGTTAGCCTAGGATTGCTATTGTAATTGGTGTATATTACCCTACGTGGACTTAATGAATGATTCAAGGAATCAAACACTTTCACTACTAGAGATGATCAAGGAGAGTAAGTTAAATTTAACTTTCTTATACACTTCGAAAACTTATATCATTATATTTAAGTTCAAAGTGCTTTCAGACATGATTCATGTATGAAGTATAAACTCAATCAATTCATAAGTCTCAAGGAACATACTTTGCAACACGTCTTGATCAACTAAATAAAAAGAATTAGGGAAGGGATGAAAATGTATTAATAATACCATTAGTATTATGATTATAACTAACTTTAGCTTGTACGTGTATTGCACAGATTTAAAAGCTAGTTATGTGAGGAATAATAAAACCATAGCAGCTACGGGCTAAATGGAGCATAGCAAGGACTAAATGGCAAAATAAAATTTATAAAGGATTTCTCTAAAAAGTGGAGTGTAAGAAAAAAAAAAAAGGTGCCTGCAAAAGCATTCTTCTGCCATAGGCTTTGCAACAGCATAGATGCCTGCAAGGAAGCAACAAAATGCACGAATTCCCAGATTTACAAACTTCGCATTTGTTCATATTTTCTCTCTCCTTCCCTGTTTCTGCAACCCCTTTTTCTCTGTTTTTGTTGTTGTTGTAATAACGCTCAATATTGTTGTTGTTGCCGAAATTACAGCAAGATTCTGCATCTCCAACTTCATTTGAAGAACATGATGATGATGATACTGTTGTCAAGCAACAAGCTTGTTGTTGTTGTTCTTTAAGTTGCACTAATATGTTGTTCAATGATACTACCGAGGGCGGCGGCGAAGAGATCGTCGACGCAGCAAGCGCCGTAAGTAACGTCAGCGAGAATGAAAACGTCGAAAACTGAAGCGAAGGTGCGGAAGATGTCGGAGATAGAGAGGGAGAACATGAGGAGACCTTCTGGGAGCTGAAGAGCGATGCGTGGGGAAGGGGATGAGAAAGAGTTTATGCGGTGGATGAATTTGCGGATTTCGAAGTTGTAGTTTGCTGGGAGGAGAGAGATTGCGGCGTTTAGGGATGGGTTGTTCAGGATTGAGGCAGGGATTTGTTTGCGTATGAATCGTTTTGGTGGCGCTTTTGGTGTGTTGGTGCTGGTGGTTGTAATGGTGGATGATGGAGGTGGGAGGGAGTTTCTGGGTTTTTCACCATTTTTGGGGTTTAGTTTTGGTGTTGGTAATTGGGGGTGACTGGGTTATACCGAGTTTGTAGCCATTTCTGGAAAATACTGAGTTTAGCAACATTGTGTTTCTTCTTTTTAACTCTTAGGGCTGCAAATCAGCCTAACTCGACCACCTTTTATGTTCAACTAGTTAATGTTCACGAACAAGTTGACTACTAGTAACACACTACTTTATAATTTCTTGTCATGATTTTTTAAGATGGTTAATATTGTCTCAAAATTTATTAAAATTATTTGGAAATCATTTTTAATTTACTATTTTACACCTTCTCTTTTTTCCATCACCAACTAGCCCCATCAACACCCGCCATCACCTACTTAAGTTTCAATGATGAGAAAGGTTTTTACACACTTTTAGAAAAGGTTGAAAATATTTTATTATTGCTGTAAACTTTTACACACTTTTAGAAAAGGTTTATAATCACAACTTCCACTTGTTTTTGGACATAACTTCCCCTCATTTGCCCGAGAATGCCGAAGCGGAAACGGTAGCAGCAGCGTTGTTGGTGCGGGTAGTGGGAATTGTTATAGTTGTGGTGGGTTCGAACATTTGGCTCGAGATTGTCGTCAGAGTGGCGGTGGTGGTGGTAGGATTGGAGGAAGATTTGGAGGTGGTGGTGGTGGTGGTGGATGCTATAACTGTGGAGAACCAGGGCATTTTGCTAGAGAATGTGGTAACGGAGTTTTAGCTTAAACGTACAGTTTTTTAGCTCGTATAAATACTATTCCCTCCGTCTTCTATTAGTTTACCCCTTTCTTTGGGGCACATTTGCCGAGATACTAATTTGAACCTTAATATCTCTAATTTTCGATAAGCAAAAATTACAAAAAGTTGATATTTGGATAATACACATTGAGACGAATCCAACAAGATCTCACATGACTATATTTTTCCTTAAATACAAATCACAAGAGATAGTCAAAGTCATTTATGTGAATAGTGTCAAAAGTCAAAAGGGGTAAACTAATAAAAGACGGAGGGAGTATAAATTAGTACGTATCGATTAGTATAAATATTGATGTTTTGTTTTCTTCACGCTCTGTTTTTCGGTTGGTTATATGTTTTGTGGTTTGTTTGCGGATTGGTATATACACATGGTTGTTTGTCCCTAACTTATTTATGGTACTTTGAATTTTTGGTTTTACTATATTTTAATTAGGAGTAAAAAAAGTAACTGAGAAAACTAATATTTATATCAGTTTTAATTATCTTACGTCAAACAAGTGTATTGTTATAAGAAACAAGTGTATTTTAATAAGAAATAAGTGTATTGTATGGGGAAACAAGTGTATGTTAATAAGAAACAATTAGTAAAACAACATATCTACAACTTATAATAATGTAATAGAGTTTCGATTACGATCACGATCACTATACAATTAGTAAAACAACATATCTACAAGTTATAATAATGTAATAGAGTTTCGATTACGATCACAATCAATACATGATTAGTAAACCAATATATCTACAACTTATAATAATCTAATAGAGTTTCGATTACGATCACAATTACTAAATATATTAGTAAAACAATATATCTACAACTTATAATAATGTAATAGAGTTTCGATTACGATCACAATCACTACACAATTAGTAAAACAACATATCTATAAGTTATAATAATGTAATAGAATTTCGATTACGATCACAATCACTACATGATTAGTAAACCAATATATATACAACTTATAATAATCTAATAGAGTTTCGATTACGATCACAATCACTACATCACCGGTTTCTTGTTACAATACACGTCTTTCTTGTTAAAATACAATTGTTTCTTATAACAAGACACTTGTTTCTTATTATTACTATACACCTGTTTCTTGTTAACATACACTTGTTTCTTATCCAATACACTTGTTTCTTAATACAATACACTTATTTCTTGTTATAATACACTTGTTTCTTGTTAAAATACAATTGTTTCTTAACACACTTGTTTCTTATTATTACAATACACCTGTTTCTTGTTAACATACACTTGTTTCTTATTACCATACACTTGTTTTTTAATACAATACACTTGTTTCTTATTATAATACACTTGTTTATTGTTAAAATACAATTGTTTCTTATAACACTTGTTTCTTATAATTACAATACACCTGTTTCTTGTTAACATACACTTGTTTCTTGTTAAAATACACTTGTTTCTTACAACAATACACTTGTTTCTTATTATTACAATTCACCTGTTTCTTGTTAAAATACATTATTTCTTATTATAATTCACCTGTTTCTTATTACCATACACTTGTTTCTACACTTACCCATACGGACTCAAGTTTTTAATGCCATATGTTTATTAATAAACTAATATGTATAGTAATATGTGGTCGGTTTCATTGGACACTTGTTTGTACCAAGTTTGAAGACGTGTCTTATAAGGTATTATGTGTTAGAAAGGTATTATGAATTCCAACGGTAATATTTCGAAAATTATTAAAGGGACCCTTACTTCGTATTTATGGGGTTGAAAGCGGCAATGGTAGGAGAACATTCACATGCATCTGGTACTCAGTCGACGTCATTCACGGGGGGAAGTCGGCGAATTAAATGCAAACACAATCTGGATGTTGTTGTTCGAGTGACAAAATATGGTCCGAACTACGGGAAGAAGTTCCATGGTTGTTCAATGTCGCGTGAAACATGTTAAATTCAGGTTGACACTTGGCTAAATTCAAACACCATCATACTTTACATATCTAAATTCGTAAAATCATGGTCATTTTTGAGTGTCACTTATTCAAGCTCAAAGATTTCTCGAATTTTCCGTCAAAAAAAGATTTCTCGAATTTGTTTTCTAGGACCTAAAATTTTCTAACATTGATATACTTTTACTTGATATATTATTTTTTTTTTCCAAAAATAAGATTAACATTAAATAGTTGCAAAACACTCCATTCGTTTCAAATGTAGAGAAGTACCTTTATTGTCCAGTAGTGAAGAACTAACCATTTGACCGTAGGTAAAGGCA
The DNA here is from genome assembly GCF_026745355.1 of Beta vulgaris subsp. vulgaris. NCBI lineage: Eukaryota > Viridiplantae > Streptophyta > Magnoliopsida > Caryophyllales > Amaranthaceae > Beta > Beta vulgaris. The sequence goes on along the minus strand of NC_079205.1, from coordinate 48,576,778 downwards.
ATGGGTGATTATTACTCCCTTTTAATTTTAAACTACATGACTAAATTTTATAATAAATACTAGTTTTAAATGTATGTGATGCATACAAGAATAAATAGAAAATAAAATTGTATTATTATATTTAATAATTTTAAATAATAAGTAAGAAAAATTATTCACAAAATTTCTCCAAAGAAAAATTTGACATAATTTGTATTTAGTCAATATTAGATAATCACATGCACATATAGCTAAAACGATTGATTAAATGATTGCCTTTATAAAGTTTTAACCATTAATATTTTCAGTTATGACAAAAACAATTTACAATAAGTCATATTTGAAAACGTATATGGTGACTAATCTAACAAAATCTCATATAATACTATATTTTTCCTATAAATATATATTTCATCCGTTTCTTTTTAATTTACTCACTTCACTCTGGGGGGAAAAATAATGAGAAAGTACAAAAGTATGAGAGAGAAACTTAAAAAGTGGAGAGAAAAACTAAAAAGTGATAGAGAGAAACTAAAAACGGGTTAAAATATTCAAAAATGGATGACATGGGTGGAAAAGGAGAACATCCATGTGACATGTTATCAAGAATAAAAAAAAGTAACAATGTGTAGATTAAAAAAAACAGACTGAAAAAAAAAAGTGTGTAGATTGAAAAGAAACAGAAAGAGTATCATAAATGATAGTCAAACTCAAAGTGAAACATGTGAATGATACAAGTACAAAAATTTATAAAAAAAATTGTATATAGTAGATACTAGATACCAAACTTCTCAGAAATTATCTTATACTACTAGAATGAAGATAATTAAAATTTGAGGAGTGATAAAACACTGAGGTTCACTTTTAATTTGTCCAACTTTTCTGCCTTGTGTCAAATCATCCCATCACTTCAACAAAAGAATGCCTTTTCATTTTTTTCTCAACCAACCTTTAGGATACTCCTTTGTAAATTTTATTTTGCATTTTAGTCCTTGCTAGGGACCAAATGGACCATAGCTACTACGGTTTTATCATTCCTCTAGTTATGTAGTATTATGATTATCATGGCCTAGAGAGGTGACCTCCATTGCACTTAGGAGGGGCGCTTGTCTAACATCTCCCCAAGAGGGAGATTGTATATCATAATTTGTGACAGCGGGGGAATGCGTTCTCGCAGCCTCTGTCTAATTCATATCAATGTTTATATTATAATGGTTAAATTGAGAAAATAAGACGTAAGAAAACCTCAAAAAGTCCAAAGCCTTCCAAATTACTCTAGTAAATTGGTTGTGGTAAAAATATAATCTTGTGGATGTTTCGATGTGATTACAACGTTGAGTAGTTGGTTATTTTCATTTCATCAAGTTTTAATCAAAGCATATACATACCCCTACAACAAACCATGAAAATAAATTGAATCTATTGTTGTTGTTGTTGTTGTTGTTGCCTATTTTACATAAAAGTCATTTGTCCATTTTGAATGCGAAATGTTTCCACGAAAAGAAAACCTAAAAGAGACAACTTCATAGGCATAATATCATATAAACGCTTGTTACCTGCTTCCATATCCATTTATCATTTCCCGTTTTTGTGTAACATAAATTCTAAATAAAATCCATTAATAATAGCAGATAGCTCTCAATGAAATTTTATACTACAATTAATTTCTGCCCTTTTTGAAATAATTGGAGGAGCAATTGTTTTGGTTTTGATTCTCTCTTCCTAGCCTGAAAAAGCAAGTTGTTTTACAATTTCTTTTGATGGCCAAGTTGTTTTAATTAGTTAAACCATTGACATTTTGTGTAGTTTGCTCAACTTTCAACGAAGATTGTATAAAAGTGTCAACTCTTTCTCCCCTATCTCTCCCCCCTCTCTGAATCAATTCTCCAACAGATGATATTATCGGGTTGATTCGAAGGTGGTTTATCCCGTAAAAGGCCTAGCAAATTAGCCTAATTTAAACCCATTGCATATACCAATATTCAACATGAAGGGAATCAATAGAATGTAAATTGCAGGATATAAAAGTGTTTTCATACAACACACTCCATAGTTGCCAGTGCAGGAAGACTAGGATCAGCAACACAACTGGCATTATTTCAATACACAAGGTAGACAACGATATGCAGGTCTACGAGAAAAGAAAACGGAAACAGTAGAAAAGTGAGAGAAGACCAAGTGAACAGAGTATGAAGCCTTTAATGTATCCGAGACCATCAATGGAAACTTCAACTTAAGATTCTATGGCCATGGTCTCCGCCTCCTTCCTAACTGATTCAAACAGCACCGTGGATAAATATCGCTCGCCAAAACTTGGAAAGACCGCCTGATAAGTTAAGCAATAATGTAGTTAGTGAAGAAGAAGCAGTCATTTCTTACTGTGTAATATAGTGAAAATGTAAGATAGGACTCAAGTATAAAGAGCAGAGCAGCTTACAACGATGAGTTTTCCAGCATTTTCAGGTCTCTGTGCCACTTTTATGGCGGCAGCAGCAGCAGCACCAGATGAAATTCCGACCTAAATTATGAAAAATTCAGTTACTGGTGATTGAAACATGTGGAGAAAGCAAGTAGAATATACAAACATAACCCAGAACTTACCAGCAGACCTTCCTTGAGGGCGAGTAATTTGGCCATTTCGATAGATTCTTCACTTGATATCTGTACAATCAACCCCCCCCCCCCCCCCCAACAGAAAAGAGAGGAAGAAAGAAAGAGAAGAAAAAGGGAAAGAAAACTGGATGAGTTGTCTATTAAAACTCTGCATGAAAACATTTTTGCAGGAGAACTACATGAGCACATACATACCAAGATTCTAATAGCTCGAAGAGCGTTCATTTTCGGTTTATGCTCTGTTAGGTTAAGTAGATAGAATTTTCATATTTTTTTTCAAGTGGAAACTGTCAGTATTTTGCTGTGACTTGAGCTAACTTTGTCCACAAGATGGGTGTTATACATGAGAGTTGAGACCTCAAGCTATTTATTCTCTAATGGAACTTATGGTCTACAACAACAATATAGCCTTAGTCCTAAATGATTTAGAGTCCGCTATCATGTTACCTTTGGTCTGAACTGAATCATACAAATAAGACACACCAACAATGTTGTTGCCAACTTGGACAGAGATTTTATCACTTTGATTTCATCTTCATTCAACGCGGTTCTCAGGAGGCAACTCAGATAGCAGATTTTATAACTAAAAATGGCCATAACCCCATAACCCTCAATGCTTCAATGGTTTACTTGTAATAATGTGTTCAAAGGATGACTTAAGCTAGTCTTTTTCAAGGGGTTATCCTAGATATCTTATTCTTATCTATGTAGTATATATGTATAGACATATAAGCAACAACTAATATACAAACAAACAGTAAAATTAGTTAGGGGAAGAAAATCATCATCCAGACCAGAAGGCTTGAAGGCTCACCTGGACCACTTCATCAAGAATATTTACATCCAAAACACCAGGTATGAATCCAGCTCCAAGTCCTTGAATCTTATGCGGGCCTATAAATGTACAAAATCATGTGATCTTACCAAGTGAAGAGAGTTACTTATACTGCTCAGTAAAGCAACAGTTCTCTTTTGTTGCATAGTAAAAAATTACAGCCACTAAGAAAAGAATAACAGCACCTAAGAATCACAAAGCAAAGAATAATTTTTGATAATGAAGTAGTTACCTTATGTGCTAAGATGTTATATAATATCGCTTTCAATGAACAGAAACCAGTTAAGTTTTTCTCTACAACACACACAAGTAAGCTCAGGATTTCCATACAACTGAGTGTGCTTTCCTTTTGTATGTGGGTTCCAGCACACCTGCCTAATAGTCTTCAGCTAATTAAAGGTAAGGTTATGTGAATCTGAATCTCCTAATCCCTGCCTTAGCAGGCACCTAGTAAATTATTGATGCTGCTTGTATTTAAACCAACATAACATGATTGACAAAGGGCTTGAAGGGGACAGTTCGAAAGGCTTGGTAGATATTGTATATAGAGACTGCTACTGTATAGTCTTTTTGTTGGGATGGAAAATCCTTTGCATACTGTTGTATCAGCAGCTATAGCATCTACATCATAAAGCCACAAAAACTACAAAAATATAACTTTTACATAAGATATTCAAAGTCGGTGTGGAGACTAGGAAAATTTACATAATACTGGCACAGACATAATGGACGAGAAGCTACTTTCATGACTAGCCAAAATAATCTTTTGCACAGGTTTCCTTCAAAATCAAGACATACTTAGTTTTAATATCAACGGTTACAGACAAAATAGGCAGTCACCAAAAGCTCACAGCTAAACATATAAATATTGCAAGTGATGCTACACAAGATTTAAAAAAACTTGACTTTTTTATGCTTCGTAGAAAAAAGTTCAACTTTCTTTTTCCACATGTTCCTGGTAATCAAACAGACATCAACAAGAACAACTCACTGATCAGAGCTTTGTTATTTACCAGGTTTTCCTCCAGACAATACAGCACTTTCCACTGGCTCGATACCAATTAGCTGCAGAACAAAGGTAAATAACATATCATGATAAGGGGACGAAAGGGACAGAAGAAATAGTAAGATATATTCGCAAAGGATGAAATTAACGAATAGAGCTTTAAGTAGCAAGATTTCAAATGTTTGTCGCATATCAATGCCACAACTGACCTTAACATCTGGATTCTGTTCCTTTAGGTATCTCCCTGCACCTGTAACTGTACCTCCAGTCCCTATTCCAGAGACGAGAATATCAATCTTTCCACCTGTGCCTTTCCAAATTTCTGGCCCGGTTGTTTCATAATGAATCTAAGAGAGAAGAATGGTGTCAGACTATATGTTGTTTTTAAAGCTATAACTCCAATGACACACAAAAATCACCAACAAGCATTACCTTGGGGTTGGCAGGGTTTTCAAACTGCTGTAAGATATATGAATTAGGAGTCTTGTCACGGATCTCTTCAGCCTTTTGAACCGCCCCTTTCATACCTTTCGCTGGATCAGTAAGGACAAGCTCAGCACCAAAAGCCTTGAGAATAGTCCTCCTCTCAAGACTCATTGATGCTGGCATCGTAATGATGAGCTTGTAACGTTTAGCTGCTGCAATGAAGGCTAATCCAATGCCAGTATTTCCACTGGTAGGCTCAATCAAGACACTCTGAACCATTACAGAGAAATTATACAAGCTTCAGAACATCAAAAGAACACTACAAGCGGAGCTTAGCTCTTGCTTTGTAACAGACATTACCTCACCACATTTTCCCCAGCAATTTCTAGCTAGAGATAATGATTAATGATCAACAAGTAAAATTCCAATTCAGAGCATCACTACCTTTACTAGATACTAGATACTAGATACTAGATACTAGATACTAGATACTACCACACCTTAAACTTTAAAATCAACATTCAGAAGCGTTACTGACTACTCACCTCTCCTGGAGTAATTAACCCCTCTTTTTCTGCATTTGTAATCATACTGTAACCAATCCTGGAGATTGGTAAACACAAACATATACAGCAAATAAGAGCCGTGTCAGGATCTCAACAAACCATTGACCATTTGCACTATTCATATAACCTACTCTGACCATCTTTTTTACTTATATGTGAAAAAATGTTCTTGAGTTTGTTTCAATGTGTAATTTCAAAATATCAATTTTTAATTCTTTTACTAATAGATAATTAAAGATGCCAATGATCAAAGTAGTGCATTTGACAAACGTGATAAGTCAATATGCGACAAAAAAGAAGAAGTATATATTAAATCAGGACAGAAATAACCTGTCTTTAACACTAGAGCATGGTTCCATGGCTTCCAGCTTTGCAGCAACGCGAGCAACACAACCATCAACAACGTTGTTGAGATATACCAATGGCGTATTACCAATCAACTACACAAGTCCAACATAATCACATCAAATGACAAGATCTTATAAACTATGGTATATCACCCAGGGAAAAAAAACTCGGTCGCGGTCGCGTTCGCGGGAACGGTCACGTTGTCGCGGGAACGGCTTGTAACGGGCAAATAGAACGTTTCGCGGCCGACGCGGCGTGAATTTTTTAAAAAAATTCACATAACTATGTTTCAACTTTATTTGCATTTTTTTAGTTTATGAAGCATTATTACAACATAATGTAATCAAATCTAATAGAATAACATGTTTCATCAACTATATAATTAAATCATAGAAAGAATTTGGCCAATGTTTGAAAAAAACGGATGTAACGGTGATAAAAGCGTTCTAACGCGGCGAGTTCGCGTTACGGAACGGACAACGCGGCGAGAAGTATGTGAATTTTATTATGGCGTTCCGTAACGGGATTTCGCGGAACGGCAAATCCAAAATCCGTTACAGAACGGCCGTTCTGTAACGGAACGGGAGAGTTTTAATTCCCTGATATCACCACAAAGATACAAATGGGTCGGGCTACTTACTTCAGTCACATCTTTAGCGATGAAGGCTTTTTCCTCAACCATTTTGAATTAGATACTATAACCTACACAAAACAATAAACATCAACCTTAGGTCTCCATAGTCAGCCATAGGCGAAAAAACTCCAAACAACATCGATTGAATAAATCAACTCAGAAATTAGCTGTACAGAATCACTATTAAGCATACTATTTTCAAATGAAATTTTCGACTGGCAATGACTTTGTAAAACAAGCTAAATAGCATATGCAGCAAGAGACACAGTGCAATCTAATGTTGATGCAGGAAGCAGTAGGGTTCTTAATCCATTTGTTGAACATGTTGGTGCCAATAAATTGTGATAATCATTAGTTCAGATCTCCATTAATAGAGAAAGACTATGAACTTGATCATATGATAAAATTACCATTTTCAGAGTCACCCTCTAATCAGACACTGAACAATTCTTACAAGTACTCATAATTTCTAGGACAAACAAAAGTAATGATAGCAAAAACCATGAAAAGAACAAGATTCATCTACTACTTAACATTAAAAAAAAAATCGAAAATTATCATACACCCAAATCATTTATTCACGAAGTTCCAATTTTTTTTGTCCTACTAATCCCTATAAAGATTAAAGAATCACTCAAAACTGCTCCAAAAAGATATGACTTCTCTTCAGAATATAAGACCATATATGGAACGATAGAACTAAAATAAAACTGAGAATAAGTTGAGGAAAAATACTAAGAAATGGCAACAATTAAAATCCATAATTGCAAAATAAACAGAACAAATTAGAGAGTAATTACACATACCCAGTTCAAAAATTAGAAAGAAATTGGGAATGAAAGAGCAGATAAATAGAATTATATTTTATAGTGAAAATGGAAGTTCTCCCACAAAACTTATATGGAGAGAAGTATAGAACCTGCGAAGAAAACGATTGAGTGTAGACTACAGAAGTACAGATAGATGAAGGAAATTAGAAAACTCCAAGCAAATCCCGTGGTTATTATTTTATTTGTTACACGATTTAATAATAATACTAGTTATTAGGCCCGGGCTACGCCCCAGGTAAGGAAAAATTTCAATTTATTAATGTTGTACATTAAGATGATAACACTAAATGTTATCTGGTCTAGTGGTTAAGACTTTACTTTGTGTTCTTGAGGTTGTGGGATCAAACCCTATACTATGCAATTTCTAACTTTTTTAATTGTTGTGAATGACATGATGGAGTATAACTCCCTTAGGAAGAGCGCCACATGGCACAGTTCCTGGTTTATGCACGCCTTTTAATATATTAGTATAGATATGTATCTGTTAAATAATATCATTTCGCATGTGGAATGTCAGCATGTAATGCCATGGCATACGGACATGCCTGGCCTTTGACTCGTCAAGTTTTTGGTTGTCATCTTCTGGTCGCTAAATAATGCCCTATTTATATTATTATCTAAAATAAAATAAAAAACTTCTACGTATCAAGCTTATAATCACCGAGCAATTCTAGAGCATGAGGAATGTAAAACTATCAGTATCCATGTAGGATTTGCCTTGGTGGAATCCGAAAATTAAAAAGTTTCGGAAATTTAAATGCCTTAATTATGGGTGATTTGAGGTAATTATTGATGATTAGCTTAAATTGTGGAATAAAAAAGGCAAGGTCGATTTTTATATTCTCCGATTATGTTTAAATTTGGCCGAAATTTATTCATTCCAATTTTATGTACTTTCGGTTTTGCCTTTCTAATTTATATATGGTAATGAAATAAAAATGTCAATCAAGAATGATTTATGTTAATTGGCAATCAACTAAAATTTCGGCCAATCAATTATTCAATTCATAAAAATATCCGAAATTAAGTACATGTTTACAAAGCTCTCTTTTAGTATAAATAGTACGGATTTTTCATTCATCATCACTACTCATTTTCGTGTTTTCAATTTGCTCTGTCATGCCAACTTTGTCCTCCACCTCAAAAGCAATAATACCATATATACCCTCCACAAAATCATATACAATCCCATAGTTCAAAGGAAAAGTGGCCCACTAAAATTGATTATTCGAATTTCTTGGATGTGGAATCTATGGTTTTACTACTATTTCGTGGAGGGCATCTTTATTTCCACGATGTGTCAAGTATGTTCACGTTTCATATCAATATAAGCAATGAAGTTTGGGCTTATGTTGAAGATGTCAATACAACAATAGATGGATATCGTCCATATTTTGATTTTTGGAATATGATGTTATATGATCTACAATGCATTCCTCCAAGAACTTACAAAGTTGATGATGACTATTTTTGAAGACATTGATTTAAACAATACGGAGTGTTGTCGTATTAACAATAAAGTGTTGCTCGATTATATTTCTATTGATACGACTATTAATGTAGTTTTGAGCAATGGTAATTTTTAATGTTCTTTGTTATTGTATTTCTTTTTATGTTATTCAAATGTCCAATTATGGCAATGATATTGAACTAAGATTCTCTATCATTTACCATTTTATTTTGAGTATTAACATGTTCACCAATTGTTTTTTCTCTCTCTTAAAAGCTCTCTAACTTTTCTTCAGCTCCGCTGTTGCCATGGCGAGAAAGAAGGGGGGCCAAAAGAGGAGTTTCGCAGCGGAAAATGATGGTAAATCTCCGGCGAATATTGCAATCAAACCGAGGGGTCCTACTTCGGACTTCAAGGCGAAGAAGACTCGCTCGATTGAGGAGGTCATGGGGATTGAAGCTCTGGAGTTTGGTAATTTTGAGGTAGGAGAAGTTCTTACGCCTCGTGAATCAATCATTTAATTGAAACAACAATCAGAATTGAACAGAACATTTTCAGCGTGGATGAGTTCGATTCACCCTGTACCTGACCCTCACTATGCTAGAGATGATTTAGGTAAGTCCACTTCTATATTACAGCAATTTGATGAGGTAGATGATGATGTTAGGAATGTTAATACGATTAATAATGCTGAAATGATGAAACCGGTAATTCAAATTGGATTGGAGGACATTTAGGAGGAAGTAGAATACTGGAACTCTGCTATAATATGCTATGTGTTAGGTGCGAATCCACCAAATATGGTAATGGAAGGCTTTGTACGGAGAATATGGAGGAATCTAGGTGTGGATAAGGTGGCGATGGTGGCTAAAGGGGTTTTTATCGTTCGATTTACCACAATGGAAAACAGGGACAAGGTGATTAGTGGTGGATACCCCTTTTTTGATGGGAAGCCTGTTATGGTGAAGAAATGACATCCGGATATGGATTTCAGTAAAGAGGACATCCGTAGGGTTCCTATTTGGATTCAGTTGAATCTAGATTTTAAATATTGGGGTCAAGGATGTTGACGAAGATTGTTAGTGGCGTGGGGAAGTTTCTGAAAGTGGATATGGCTACATTGAATAGGGAGAAACTACAATTTGCGCGGGTATTGGTAGAAGTGGAATTTGGGCAGGAATTTCCAGATGAGATTGAATTTGAAAATGAAAAGGGGTTGACCATTTATGTGGAGGTGAAGTATGATTGGAAACCAACCTTCTGTAAAGGTTGTAAAGTATTTGGTCATGAGGAATCAAGTTGCAGGAGGAAGAAAACCTCGGTGTGGGTTGCTAAACCTGGGGTAAGTAACGTTCCAGTGGCAGTGGTACCAGTTACAAATGTGGTGAGGCATAGTGATCAAGTTGATGGTGAAGGCTTCCAGGATGTTAGAAGAACTATCAGAAATCCAAATAGTCCTGCACCTGCTACAGTGATTAGAAATTCGTTTGAGGCCTTGGAGCTATTGAATGAAGATATGGAGGTGGGGGTAATGCAGGAGGGCCAAGCAAATGGAGAGGGAACCTTTCCATTTCAAATGAATAAAGTATGCTTCTAGAATGTCCGGGGACTCAATAGTCCAAGGACGCAGAAGGTGGTGAAGGAATTTATCACCAAACAATCTGTTGGACTAGTGGGGCTCCTGGAAACAAAGGTGAAGTCTGCAGGAATGGGCAGACTTTATCAAATGGTATTTCAGAACTGGTGTTTTACATCTAATAATGCATCTCATAAGGGTGGTAGAATTGTAGTTGCTTGGCAACCTGGGAAGTATATGGTGGATATAAGAGGGAGTAATAAATTGTTAGTGGATCCACTGTTATGTCTCTCCTCAATCAGGTGCAAGTGGCTTTGACTGTGTATTTGTGTATGCCTTTAATGAGAGAAATAGGAGAGAGGAGTTATGGCAGGGTCTGAAAGAGATGGCTGGAAAAATTAATGGGCCATAGCTAGTGGGGGGAGATTTTAACTGTGTTCTTCACATGGATGAAAGAATTGGTGCTCAGGTGAGTAGCTGGGACATTGAACCTATCAGATCATGTCTTGATGAATGTGGTTTATATGATATGAAATGCTCTGGTAATAGGTTCACATGGAACAATAAACAGGAAGGCAATGATAGGGTTTTTGCAAAGCTGGATAGAGTTTTGATTAATGATCATTGGGAGGAGGTATATCAGAATGTATGGACTGCCTTCCTTAATGAAGGGGAATTTGATCACTCCCCAGCAATTGTAGCAGGGAATGAGAGTCATGGGCAATGCAAGAAGCCCTTTAAGTACTTCACAATGTGGAAGCAATCACCTCAATTTGAGGAGCTGGTGAAGAAATGTTGGCAGGAGAGGGTGATGGGAGATAGGATGTATGTTGTTACTCAGAAGCTTAAGAGTGTGAAGAATGAGCTGAAGAGGCTTAACAAGTCTGGTTTTCTGGAGATACAGGCTGATGTTATTAAGGCAGCTGCTGACTTGGAAGATATCCAAAGGAGAATGCATGAAGATCCGAGTAATATTCAGCTTGCTGATGAAGAGATTTTGATGGGGAAGAAATACAAAAGGAAGAAATCAGCTTATATGTCCTTCTTACAACAGAAGGCTAAAGTTGGGTGGCTTAAAGATGGTGATGATAATTCAGCAATTTTTCACCAAAGCATCAGACAGAGAAGAGTAATTAACTCTAATATGGCATATATAATATGTCTGGTGAGTGGATGGACAATAATGAGGATGTGAAAGGGGATTTTCTGGAGTATTATCAACAGCTGTTGGGAACTACTGATACTCAGATTACCCCAGTGAACTGGGAGGTGGTTAGAGCTGGCAACATTCTCACTCAGGAGCATAAAGAGTTACTGTTGAGACCATACACTGCTGAGGAAGTGAAGAATGTCATATTTGCCATGGATGGAAATAAAGCTCCTGGTCCTGATGGATTTGGGAGTTTTTATTTCAAAGACACTTGGCACATTGTGGGTGAGGACATTACAACTGTTGTTCTGGACTTCTTCCAACATGGTAAAATGTTGAAATCTCTAAACACAACTCTTATTACTCTCACTCCTAAAACCTCTTGTCCTAAGAATGTTAGTGAGTTTAGACCAATTTCTTATTGCAATACACTCTATAAGTGCATCACAAAAATGATTTGCAATAGACTGAGATTGTGTTACCTGATGTGATTGAGGATACCCAGGGGGCATTTGTGCATAGTAGGAACATTATCCACAATATTATGATTGTGCAAGACCTTGTTAGGCATTATAATAGGAAGTCTACTAAGCCTGGCTGCATCATTAAGTTAGATATGCAAAAAGCATATGATACTATTAACTGGAGTTTTTTGAAGGAGATGCTTCTTGCTTTAGACTTCCACAAGTTTTGTGGATTTAGTCATGGAATGTGTCTGCACACCAAAATTTTCCCTGATGATAAATGGGGAAATGCATGGTTTTTTCTCATCAAAGAGAGGTTTGAGACAAGGTGATCCCATATCACCTTTATTATTTGTAATTTGTATGGAATATTTAGCTAGGATTCTAGCTAAAATGAGTTCCATGAATCACTTTACATATCACCCCAGATGTAAGGCAACAAAGCTCACACATCTTAGCTTTGCTGATGATCTTATTCTGTGCTCAAAGGGTGATTTTGCATCAGTATACTTAATGTTGAGAGCCTTCAGATTATTCTCTGATTCCTCTGGTCTAAAGATCAATACTAAGAAGTCATCCTTCTACTGTTGTGGGATTCAGGAAGGTGAAATTATGAGAATTCAGAATGTGTCTGGTATTACTAGAGAAATACTCCCCTTTAAATATTTGGGGGTCCCTATTTGTTCTAAAAGAATTTCAGCTGCTCAATGTGAGAATTTGGTGGATAAAATGACAGCTAAAATTCGGATCTGGAGTACAAGGCATATTTCTTGTTCTGGGAGAGTGCAACTTGTTAACTCAGTGTTAATGAGTATTCATGGCTATTGGGGTCATGTATTTGTCCTGCCTAGTAGTGTCATAAAAAAGATTGAAGCAGTGTGCAGGGCATTCCTATGGGCAGGTGCTTACTACTCAGCTAGGGGAGGATATGTTGCTTGGCAGGAGGTGTGTAATAGCAAGAGTAAAGGAGGTTTGGGGTTTAGAAACATCAGCAACTGGAACAAAGCTTGTTTAGGCAAGCATGTGTGGGCTGTGGCTACCAAGAAAGATACATTATGGGTGAGATGGGTGCACTCAGTCTACATAAAGGATGTTGACTGGTGGGAGTACAATACTCCTACTGGTAGTAGTTGGTATTGGAGACGCATATGTGAGGTTAAAAATCTCATGAAGAATTATTATAGTAGACAGGAGGTTCAGCAGATGAATAAGTTTAGGATTCAAGATATGGTGGAAAAATTAGCTGAGGAAAGACAACATGTTTCCTGGGATCAATATGTCTGGAATAGACTCAGTGTGAATAGGTTTAAGTTCATTAATTGGTTGGCTATGAGAAGGAGATTACATACAGCAGATAAGGTCCAGATTTATGATCCAAATGCTCCTACTGATTGCTGGATATGCTGTGATGCCACTGAAACACAAGAACATCTGATGTTTTCATGCTATTATAGCAGAGAGTTGCTAAGAAAAATCAGGAACTGGATCAATATGGATTCCACATGTGAAGACCTGAATAGACTGGTGTGATGGCTATATAGTAGCAGGAAGTCAAGATTCCAGAAGGCTGCTTATGGTGCTGCTATAGTAGGTGTTGTGTATGGGGTGTGGAAAGCAAGAAATGATAGCAAATGGAACCAAAGAGTTCCTAGTATTCAACACATGGAGTCATGGATCAAAGAGAATGTCAGAAGAAGAATTTTCCTTGTCATGCCTAGGAAGATGTCTAGAAATGATAGAAACAGGTTCTACTCACTGTAATGTGATGTTTGAGTGTATAGAATGTGTTTTGCCTTGCTAGGGATGAGGGGTCCAACCTAGTTGGTTTGTTTCTCCCTAGTTTTGGCCTTGGTTGTAATTGTTTTTTGGGTGATATAAGATGATTATTACTTAGCAAAAAAAAAAAAAAATAACATGTTCACCAATAATTGAATTCATCACTTTCAAAGCAATTATATTTCCATGTATTGATACATTGTCTACCTTTGACTATATTGGTCTCCATTACATTAGCTAACAATCTACCTAACATAGTTAATTGCATTGTCCTACCAAATTGCAATAAATTTGACTTAGCACAACCGGTTCCATTTGGGTCTATATAAAGATCTATCTGGTCTTTCTTTGTTCGTTCCATATCACCTCCAAAAAAACCAGTTTTGTGACTTACAAAAAAAACCCTCATTTGAAGTTTCATATTTTAGAAGTTTAAGATATAAAAAGTATTATTTTTACAATAGATCCAAAATGTATCAATGATGTGAAAGAGGTTAACAATGTTATGCTCGAATTCTTGGACCAGTGGTCCATGGTTGATGATAAACTTACTACATGTATTCAAAGTTTAAATAAAATAGAAGAAGAAGAAGAAGGTGAGGAAGCTATGGGTTACATTGCTATGATCATCTCTTTTCGTAATACTATTGAACTTGCTACAAAAGAAGCAAAGTGTATCGTTGAGTATTTGGAATCTCTTATTGAGAAGTGAAGTATGAAGATGTATTTGTTAGCTACTACTATATTAGCTAGCAAAAATAATAACCTTTGTTAGTATTAATCGTAGTTGTTTAAAATGTTAGTTTCTTATTTTCAATGTACTAATCGATTATGTTGAATGAGTTTTCATGTTATATGTACATGGTTGCTAAATACAACCTTACTTTACTAATACAACTCTACAAAATACCTAAATTACCCTTTAGCCTTAAAACCCATTTCACCCATTCTCTCTAATTGCTCCTCTCTTCACTCCCCTCTCTCTCTCTCATTCCTTCTTCCTCCTTCAACGTCCTCTCGAAGTTTTTCTGATTCAATAGTAATTACCCAATTCTCCATCATATGGGGCGATTTCCCCATTTCTTATAGAGAGATAAAGGGTTTTTAGAAAGAATATGATAATAAGGGTTTTTTGGGGTTTTTGTAAGGCTGCGTTAGTAAAGTGAGATTGTGTTTAGCAACCCCCTTATATGTATTATTCGGTTATATTAAAATAGAATATATTTTGTTGTTGCTTTTATTGTATGTCTTACAAATCGGTTTGTTAACTTTTTTTGGTAATGATATAATTGTCATATAATGTTTGAATGACATAATATAAGTAGTGTATTTCGTTTATAATATGCATATCATAACTTGAGAAAAACGTTTCATTTTAGTTATATACTCCCTCCGTTTCCTAAAGATCATCCTCTTTCCGTTTAAGTGCGTTTCCAAAAGATCTTCCTTTTTTTACTTTATTTCTTATTTGGAATTTTGCCCCCCTTTATACTCTCTCATGTCCCTATGATATGGTCCACCATTATATTATTAATTCAATTTTACTTCCTTTCTCTCTCCTTCTTTAACCCCTTTTATTTTTTTATTTATCTTAACCCTTTTCTCTCTCCTACTTTACCCTTCCCACACCCCATATAAATTGATTCTCATTGGTATCTGTAGTAACAGTATCAAGGAAGATCTTTAGAAAACGGAGGAAGTAAGTCATAATAGAACGTTTTCATAATTCTACGTTATATAATCGTTTTTTTTTTTTGGAAAAATATAACCTACCTAAACGGTATCATAAATTTAAAAATAATTGAGTGATTGTTGCAAAACATAAAGAAATTTGAAATCATGGTGATTCCTATATTCAATATTTTTTCCAAAGTTAAATAATATTCTCTAATACTAACTTCCACCAAAATTCAATACATTTCCCTAAATAAATTCAGCTATGTCTAGATGAGGCAATTTTTTTAAAAAAAAAATAAATATCAACATCTCAAAAAATGTAATTTAAGAATCCTACCAACTAATATGTCTTCCAACTTATTCAATGCTTTCAAAAGTAATAAAAAAATTCAGTTAATGTGTATTTCATGCAACAATGTCATTTTCAATTTTGACCACACTTGGTCAATCCTTATAAATGCTATATCTACTTCTACCAACATGTAATAAATTTGCCCTCAAAAAAAATCGGCCATCTCTTCTATGGATGAGGCAAATTTCCTCTTTGTTTTTCCTAAATATCAACTCAATACATTTACAAAGCACTTCATCTATTATTCTCAAATCCATAAAATTTAAGCATATAATCTCAATAGATCCTAAAATTTCTTAGCATATGGTTAGGGATGGGCAAGGGTCGGGTCTGGCCGGACCCTGGACCCGGATCCTGTATTTTTTGCAGACCCGGACCGGACTTTAAGGGTCTGAAAAAATTGGACTCTGACCCAGACCCTATAAGGGTCTGGAGGGTCCAAGCCTAAATTCTTTATTTTGCCAAATTTTTAGTACCCATAAATAAGAAAAATATCATTTCATCAACATAAAGTACACATTTCAATTTTTTAACCCTAATTTTTTACAAATTCGACTCATCAAAAACAATAATTCGCATGAGACAAACAAAATATCAAGACTGAAATTTAAACAAATAAACTGAAAAACGAAACAAACAAATCAGTTTGAAACAAACAAATCCACATTTCACATTTCGATTCATCAATTTGAAATTTAACAATCAAATCAGACAAATGAATTCGTGATTCGACACACATACGGATTGAAATTTAATGCAAAGACACTTAGGAAGTCAAGAAATTGGGAGTTTGAAGAGTGCAATTCATAGTTGCATACAAAAAGAGTTCGAAAGAAACAAAGAAAAAGATCAAAGGAAAATCAGAATGAGTCTGGCGTTGCATGAGAGAAATAAAGAAAAAGATTGAAAATTAGACAAACAGATCGAAGGAAAATCAGAATAAGAGAAATCAAAAAACTGAAAAAATTAAAGAGAAAATACCTGGCGTTGCGTGAGCAGCGTTAATCGACGGCAAAGTCGAAGGAAATCTGGTGAAGTCGGCGGCGCTGTAGTGTGGACTGTGGAGGGCTGGAGCCTGGAGGCGTCTCTCTCCCACAAAACAGAATGAGTCTTGGTGTTTTAGTTATTTAAGATTTACTCTTTTAAAAAATCAGGTTTTTTTTATTAAAAAAAGTTTAAATTTATATATTAAATAAGTTTAGGGTCTAAGGGTCGGGTCGGGGTCTAAAATATCAATACCAGGACCCTAAAAAATTGCTTGGACCTAGATCCTTAAATTAGGGTCTGGTCCAACAGGATCTGGGTCAGGTCTTGAACCCATGCCCATCCCTACATATGGTAGAAGTTAACGAGGCCACTTTTGAATTTTTAGAGTTTTGGTCGACAATTGATTAGAAGATTTTGAATGCAGACATGTTACAAATTACGCAAATTAAAAGAAGATGAAGGAAAGGTAAAGATGGGTTACATTGATCAAATTATTTATTTTCGCAACCAAATTGAACTTGCTTGCTTCTTGAGAAGCAAGGAATATTGTTGAATATTATCGTGATGAATTGGAGAAAGGTGATCATTGAAGATGATGTTTCACAATCTATGACTAATGATGCCTTTGAAAAAACTAATGTAGTATTTTTAATCATTTGTATTTGATCTTTATTTTAGTCGATCGTTTGTTATGTTATGTTAGATTATGTTTGTTGTTATTAGCTTTAATATATTTATTCTTAGACTACCTTATTGTATCTTCCTTAACGTCAATCTAATATACGTTTTGAAGTTTTTATTTAGTGTTCTTAGACTACCTTACAATTTATACGGTTGACTACTTTATTAACAAATATTGTTATTTATTGAATGATAATTTCGACCATTTCAAGATATGAAATTTTAAAATAATACATAATCATCGGTTTTGTTTTTTTAATTTGAATATCACGGATTTATTAATAACGAATAATTTCGTATAAAAGTAGTATAGCTATATGAGTTTGAAAAGGATACTAACAAAATCTTGAAGAATATACTCATGTTTTATATTAGTTATCTTCTAAAAATGATAGGTGATTTCTAACATCTTCATCATTTGCTCCAAAGGAAAATTAATTTCTAATTTTTTTTTTACTTTGATTTATCTAAAAATGTGATTGTAACATCCCGTTTTCCTGAGCTGCTAGGTAAATACACTTAAGATCCACTAAGCACAATCAATGCTTAATAAGCCTCGGATTAAACATTTACTCGCAACGGAAACATAACCTATAAAACGATCCTGAACCTGTGGGTTACTGGCCCACAAAACAAAATCCTTTATATAAGACTTGAATTACACCAATAACTCCACTCTAATTCCCAAAAGTTATATACAAAGGAATATATCAAAAACTATTCCTTAATTGACTATCTAAAATACAAACTCAATCCATAAGCTACGACGACATCTTTATCTTGCTTCACTTCAAAATCCTGAGCTCACAACACCAAACCTGCAACAATGTTTGACTCTGCCACCCACCAAGTGACAGGCCACAGAAATGACAACACTATCAACAAAGCTAAGTACACATTGTATAATAGAAAATACAAGTTTAGGTGTATTTTGAAAACTAACACATAGTTATAGTAACAGATAATCAAACTCAACTGAGTTAATATAGTTTCACAAAATCAAATCGTTTGGCATGAACGCGAGTGGAGAGGGGTACCACGCAGTACCAGCTGTCTCCAAACTATTGAGGGTCGTCACCCAGTCTTTTATTGTTATGCTTGCAAGACTTACCCGGACATGTCCTATAACGCCAGGAATTCGCTCTTCCTGGAAGGCAACAGCTAGGGACTCTACCCGCCCTAACTCGAGGTGCCTATTCATGCCTCACTTTCATATTTATAAAATAAGATATTTAATGATTCATACTTGAATCCTCAATACTCATAACATAACACCATATTCGACCGTATCTGGTCTTAACTCATATTTGAATCATTTCCTCATTATCATACCAAATCATATTTTGAGAAATATAGTATTTTCGAACAATTCCACTGAACAAAAAGAATACTTTTATAATAATCCAATAGCAATTCACAACTAACTCATAGAGATGTATTAATCATGGCCATTACCACAAACGATATATGATATCTAAAATTCAATAGTAACGCACACAGGAGCCTTCAAATATATATTTTGTTGAACCTAAAGGTTACCTCAACTCTATAACAATTATACGAAACCTCCAATAATCATAACTTGATTTCCCATGTAATCTTGAATTATATACGTCTACATAGCCATTCTCCAACAACCATCTCACGATAAGATCAATAATCAATAACCAAACTTAAACTAATTCTCAATTCACAAATTATCAACCTTTAACATTCTAATTTCCTTAATCCTTAATTAATAACTATAACTTTGATGATATTAGCTACATTGGCTAGCATCCCAATTCATAATCACAATTCCAAATTATATAACTAAACAAACTAAACATAACTTACAACCGTACCTAAATCAAGAACATAATTTGGCTATCAACAAATATAATGAAATATAAAGCTGACTCGGCACAGAAATAAACCTCAATAAACTGATTCATCTTGCACTCAAATCCTTAACCAACCGAATAACAATTCCAACAACAAAATCCCTTTCATAATTCCGAACGATACTCCATTCCAAAATCATCCTCCAATAATCACCTCATCACAATAACAATAATCAACAACCAGTCTTAATTATTCCAATTAACTTCTTCTAACGCAACCACCATGCTAATCAACTGAATCCCGCAAATAGAAATTAAATAAGTCAATCCTATAATTCATAATTCATAACTGGACTTTATACATATTAACTCCAACTACAATAATCATAACAGACTCCCAATTCTAAGATTATGATTTCCATCACATCATCAACAACGACTATCCGATAATACATCTTAACCATAAAAGAGATGAATAAATTATTCACTAAATAACCTGTAATCACATTACTTAATCTAAATCAATAAGCTTTTCTAAAATCATCAACAACTTAGTTTTCTAAACTCAACTAATAAACTATTATAACAACACCGGAAAAACATAACATAACAGTAGCAACCACAAAACCAGCCACCACCACACAACAACAAAAACAACGTAACCCCACCAAAACAACTCCACGGCAGCCACCAACCAGAACAACGATAACCAATAACTGTGGCACATCACCACCACCACAACAATCCCAACACCAACAATAATATAATAGCAACAACACCAACACCTCAACAAATAACTACAACAGTACCACAACAATAGAACAACAACACCAGAGCAAGAGAACAACAATAACAGCAATGCAACAACAACAACCAATAACTGCTTCACAACTCCACCACAACAACAAGAAATCTCGACCATCCCCACAACATTAGCAATCGCTATCTAATTACATCTCAATAACCACAAATTAATAAACAAATTGCTCACTAAATGAGAAGTTAATCTAACTATCCTCTTCTAATATATTCTTATCATCAATCATTCAACTAATAACATAACTCTGATTTAGCGAACAATATCAACCAAACCTAGCTAGCAATCTTAATCCCAAAATCATAAATGTTGAACCCTAGTTTTGATAATGACAAAGAAACAAAGGAACAAACTAAGTAGTGAACTAATGAGTTATTTAAGTGTATGGTGTTTAAGGTATCAATAAAAGGAACTGGGAGAATACGAAGTCAAGGAAGAAGTCAAGAGAGGATTTCAAAGGCTAAGTAAAGAAGTTTCTGTGTTGATACTGGAGCAAGCATTTGATCAAGAAGAATAGAAGCTAGGCGTTTTATTTTCTAGTTCCAATATAAAGGAACAAAGAAAGAATGGTAAGGAACAGTGGCAGTCTATTTGAGAATGAGAGTTTGTTCCTTTGTAAGGAACAAACTAAGTGGCACTAAACGAATATGTTAAAGGAACTTAGTTAATAAAAGGAACTAGACTTAGGCGTGCAAATATTATAACGGTTAAAAAGATATTTGAGTAAGTCATGCCTAAATTATAGGAAATTAGTTATATCTAATTTTAAATGATAAAATCAGTTTTAAAAAGAAAATCTGTTTTAGGAAAAAGATTTTATTTTTCGGAAAAATTAAGCAAATAAATATCCGGTTTTTAGAAAGAATTTGTTTAAAAGATATTATGTTCTTAAAGATTAAAAATTCAGTTTTAAAGATAAAAAGTGTTTTTAGAAAACTGATTTTCGGATAAAGCTCAAGGAACTCCTATTACTTAGGAGTAATGGCTAAAATATATCCACGTTCATTTATAGTTCATGGGATCATGGGACATGATGTGAAACGTGTTCCTTAGGGGAAGGAACATCATGGGTTAATGGACTAAACATGTACTCTAGTTTTAATCCCACGTTCTTCATGATTAACACTATAAATATAGAAGTCTAGATAAGTTCCAAAATGTGTTTGACTAAGTAATTAAGTGAGTTTAACTAATTAAGTGTCAGTGCCTTCATTCTCTCATAATAGCCATTGTTCTTTGCCTTCTTACTCTAATTCCACTAAGCTTATTTCGATCAATTGTATTTTGGTTTTTGGGGTAAGGGAACTTTGAGTGAAGTTCTGTAAGATAGAGGCTTAAGTGAAGCTTGTATGTGTGAGAAACTTCGAGTGAAGTTGAGAGGAACTGCTGTTAAGGGAACAATGGCTCAGGAACTTGAGTTTAGGAACTCAAGGTGTGGCTCGAGTTAGAATTAGGTTGTAACAAAGTTGTTTGGCCTAATTAGTGAAAGTGTTGAGTTTAAAATCCCTAGTGGTCGGGGTTGTTTCTTCTTGTTGGGCCCAAGAAGTTTTTCCTCGTAAAAATCCCTTGTGTTTCTTTAGCTTGTTTATTCGTTTAAGTTTTAATTTTCGCAAAAAGTTACGTTTATTTCTACACCTACAATTCACCCCCCCTCTTGTAGTGTTCCTAGGGAAATAATAATTGGTATCAGAGCTAGAACTCACGTAAGATAGAAACCCTATTGAGAAAAAGATCCAAGGAACAATTAATACCACCGAGAAACTTGAAGAAGGTTATTCCACTCAAAGGCCTCCTATGTTCAATGGGAAGTACTACAACTATTGGAAGAACCGCATGGAGATATTCATCAAAGCTGAAAACTATCAGGTATGGAGAGTCATTGAAGTTGGTGATTTCGAAGTCACAACTACAAATGACAAAAATGAGGTAACTCTAAAACCCCTCTCTGATTTTGACAAATCTGATTTTGAAAAAATGGAAGTAAATGCCATGGCTATTAAATGTTGCATTGTGGACTTGGACCCCATGAGCATAGTAGGATCATGGGGTGCAAATCCGCAAAGCAAATATGGGATTTACTAGAAGTAACCCACGAAGGAACTAATTAAGTTAAAAGATCGAAAATTGATTTACTTATGAATCAATATGAATTGTTCTGCATGAAATCCAAAGAAAGCATCCGAGACATGTTTAATCGTTTTACTAACATTATTAATGAGTTGGCTTCTCTTGGAAAGTTTATTTCATCTGAGGAACAGGTTCGAAAGGTTCTTAGGAGTCTTCCTAAGGACGATGGACGGCTAAAGTCAATGCTCTTCAAAAACCAAAGACTTCACTAAGTTCAACTTAGAACAGCTGGCAGGGTCACTTATGACTCATGAGCTTCACCTTGATACTGAATATGGTGAAAGCTCCAAATCAAAATCAATTGCTCTCAAAGCAGATGATGAAGATGATTCAGACTCAGAAGAAGAAGAAGCAACCCTCATGGTTCGAAAATTTCGAAAGATGTACAGGAACATGAAGAATGAAAACTTCAAAGGTAAAACTAAGAAAATATCTAACAAAGCTGCTTGTCATAAATGTGGTAGTACAGATCACTTTATCAAGGAATGTCCTCTTTAGGAAAATGACAAAACCAAAGAAAGGAACAAGGAACGCTTTGCTGAAAGGAACAAAGAATCAAGAGCACCTTTCTCTAAGGCAAATGTGCGCAAAGCTATGATAGCTGCTTGGGGAGATTCAGAGACGGAAGAAGAAGAGGAACAACCAACTGAAGAAACAGCAAACCTTTACCTCATGGCAAACACTGACGAAAAAGAAGATGAAGAAAAGGTTGAGGTAAGTCAACATGGTCTTGAGTCAGACTTAGATGGTAAAACTAGGCCTGAAATATATGATCTTCTTTATGATGCAATTCTTGAATGTAGAGATGAAAGTGAAAAACGTAAACAAACGGAACAAGCTTTAAAAGTCTGCAAGGAACACATAGAATGGCTTAAGAAAATGAGAACAGATGTCGAAACAAGATTCTTTGACTTATTTGATAAAAGCCTAAAAATCAAAGAATGTTATGAAAGTTTGAAAAACGAAAATTATCTAATTAATTTAGAGATTTCACACTTGAAGGAATTTGTCCCTGTTCTGAGTTCCTTTGATATAAGATCAACCCCTTTGAAAGGATACAGATCTGAGATTGAAAAAATGAATAAAGAGAAAATTATTTTAAAGGAACAGATCTATAATCTTAAAAAGGAGCTGGTTGTCGCAAGGAACAGAGGCAAAATCATGAAAGTTCCTAAGTGGATTGAGAAACCACAGACCAAGAGGAAGGAAGGTCTTGGTTTTGAAAACTACAAGAAAAGGAACAAGACAAAGAAATATGTGGATCTACCTAGTGACAAGTTTTGTATGTATTGTGGCAAGGTAGGTCATTACATAAATCAATGTCAATTAAAATCTGAAATGATTGGGAAAAACGTGACAATAAGTAAGAAAAAATGGGTTGTCAAAACAAATCCTAGTCAAGAACAGGAACCCACGAAAGATGGGGTTCCTACAACTAACACCTAGTTGATTTTTGCAGGTTGGAGTGGGGGGAACAACACTTGGTATCTCGATAGTGGTTGTTCCAAGCACATGACAGGAGACAAAACGAAGTTTCTCTCACTCACAACCTATGAAGGTGGAAGTGTAACATTTGGTGATAATAAGAAAGGTAACATAGTTGCTATGGGTAAGGTCGGTTGATGATTATGAGACAGGATTAGCACAACCAAGTACAAGGAACGCAGATTCACAAGAAGAAGAAGAAGTGAAAGAGGAAAGGAACGAGGAATTTGAAAATAATGACATCAATGATGTTCCTGTTCCTCAAGGAGAAGAAGATGCTCATGTTCCTCAAAATGAAGGAACTGAGTCCACTGAGGCTAATAGAGGAACAACTGAGCAGAGTTCCTCATCTACTCAAGGAACTCATGAGGAACAACATGTTCCTATAAGAGAGTTTCAACCAAAACCTTGGAGATTACAAAAAGCACATCCTGTGGAACTCATAATCAGCGACATATCCAAAGGTACGCAAACTAGATCTCAGTTAAGGAACTTTTGTGCATTTCATGCGTTCCTATCAATGATGGAACCAAGAAATCATGAAGAAGCCTTAACTGACTCTGATTGGATTACTGCAATGCAAGCTGAATTAAATGAGTTTGAAAGAAACAAGGTATGGCATCTAGTTCCCTCATCTAAACAACAAAAGTAATTGGCTTAAAATGGGTGTTTAGAAACAAACTAGATGAATATGGAACCATTGTCAGAAACAAAGCTATACTTGTAGTAAAAGGTTATAATCAACAAGAAGGAATGATTATGAAGAAACCTTTGCTCCTGTAGCTAGATTAGAAGCCATTAGAATTTTAATTGCATTTGCTGCTTACATGGGATTTAAATTATATCAAATGGATGTTAAGTGTGCATTTTTAAATGGCTATCTAAACGAAGATGTATATGTTGAACAACCCCCTGGTTTTGAAAATAATAATCTCCCAAATCATGTCTACAAGCTTGATAAAGCTCTTTATGGGTTAAAACAAGCACCTAGATCATGGTATGAGAGATTATCAAAGTTCCTTTTAGAAAACAATTTTAAAAGAGGAAAGGTTGATAAAACCTTGTTCCTAAAATCTAAAGGAACTGATATTTGCTTGTTCAAATATATGTTGATGACATCATATTCGGAGCTACTAATGAAACATTGTGCAAAGAATTCTCAAGTCTCATGAGCAATGAATTTGAAATGAGTATGATGGGTGAGTTAAATTTCTTTCTTGGACTACAAATCAAACAAACTGAAAAAGGATAATTGTTCACCAACAAAAATACATAAAGGAACTATTAAAGAAATATGGCCTCGAAAATTCAATGAATCACACTCCTATGGGAACTTCAACTAGATTAGATGAAGACTCCATAGGAACAAGTGTTGATCAAACAAAATATAGAGGAATGATTGGTTCACTTTTGTATCTAACTGCTAGTCGTCCAGACATAGCTTTCAGTGTTGGTTTGTGTGCTAGATTTCAAGCAAATCCAAAGGAGTCTCACCTCACTGCTGTGAAGAGAATTCTTAGATATCTTAAAGGAACAGATGATCTTGGACTCTACTATCCAAGAAGTGATACATTCGAACTAAAAGGATATGCAGATGCAGATTATGCTGGAGATCTTGTAAATAGGAAAAGCACCTCAGGTATGGCACAATTCCTTGGTCATAGTTTAGTTTCTTGGAGTACCAAGAAACAAAACACAGTTGCTTTATCCACTGCTGAAGCAGAATATGTAGCAGCTGCTGCATGTTGCTCTCAAATGCTTTGGATAAAACAACAACTTAGTGACTATGGAATAAACTTTGAATGTGTTCCTATTTATTGTGACAATACAAGTGCTATAGTATATCTAAAGATCCAGTGCATCATTCTAGAGTAAAGCATATACATATCAGACATCACTTTTTAAGAGAAAATGTTGAAAAAGGTTTGATTAAACTTGAGTTTTGTCAAACTGATTATCAGATTGCTGATATTCTAACTAAGCCTTTGCAAAGGATAGATATGAAAAATTAAGGCTTGAGTTAGGTTAATAAAAATTAAGTGATTGTTCCTATGTCATTCCCCCATGTTTGAATCAATTTGAGTGACTTTGTGTGCTAAAAATAATTGTGTTTAATTGCCTAAGACCATTGCAAATTGGAATGTTGCAAAACATAAACATGAATTCAAAGAAATTAAACAACTCACAAATGTCACATAATACTCCCCTTACTGTTCCTAAGGTAAGAAACATGCATGATATGAAGGACATTGATATGTAGCATTAGTTGTTCCTATAGCACAAGTTCCTTAGCATTTATTTTCTTTCAAAAATTAAAATTCATAAAAATCCGAAAAATCCGAAAATCCCAAAATAAGGGGAACCAGTTTAAATTAAATCTTGGTTCTTATTATCTTTTCGTTTTTTCCTTTATTTTATTTTTATTTTTTTGCTTTATTTCTTTCCCGCGTGTCATAATTACTATTACATGCAAAACTTCCTTCTTTAATTCATCCTAAGAAACCGTGTTCCTCTCAATCTCTTCATCTTCACCATAGCCGAAACCTCATCACACCCTTTGATACTCCATAAAAACCTCCAAACCTTCACAAATCATGGCAAAAACTTCAAGAAACTTCCTTTTCCACATCAAAAACAACCGACACTTCAAAAATGGAAATTCTTCATCTCCAACCAAAACCCTTGAAACCGACATAATTCAAGAAAACCCCATAGAGGAACAGCAATTAGAATCTCCTAGAAGGAGTATGCGTAGAAAACTTATTGGGGAAGACGATGAAGAAGAAACCCCGGAACAAACTCAGGGGGAAGAAGAAGAAATCACACCTGTTCCTTCCAAAGGAACTGTTTCTTCGTCTTCCAAGAAACGGGTCGAACGAAGTGAATCTAGGTATGTTTTGGGTTTTTGCGTCGATTTAGAATGGGCTAATAAAATAGAATTTCCAGAATTAACCTCCATTCTAAAGGAACAAGGCATGGAATTCTTGTTTGAATTCGCCTTTAATAATGCTCTTGTTCCTCTAGCTATGGATGATTTGTGCAAATTTGTTAATACTAATGGAACTTGCACAACTGAGGTTAGAGGAAAGAAAATAAGGTTTAATCAAGCCACTTTGGGCAAAGTATGGGAAGTTCCTTGCAAAGGAACTGATTTGTACTTTAAACGGAAAGGAACTGTTTCCTTTCCGAATTTTCCTCAAGACAAAATCTTAGAATATTTTGGAGGAACAGCTGGCCAAAACAAACTTAACACATAACCTACTCTCTCCCCTTCACAAAGTGCTATTTAATTGGTTTGGAGAGCACTCATTCCTCGAACTGAAAAGAGGAATGAAGTGGGTCTTCTGGATATGTGGTACATGTTTTGCTTGGACCATCACATACAAATCAATTTCCCTTCCCTCTTCATTCAACACTTAACTCACTGTATTGAGAACAATTGTGTAATTGGGTACGGTGCTTTGATAACATCTTTACTTCATCACTTTAAAGTAAGACTTACGGGTTGGACCACATAGGAGTCAAACAAGGGAACATCTTGAATGAGAAGACCCTAAATGGACTTGGCTTGTCTGTCCAAGAAGGTGTCTCACTCAAGGAAGAATGGCTCCAAGTTCCTCAGGAAAAAGAAAACTGCCTAAACTGACTTAGAAGAAGATAATGACTTGGATGAACCCTGTTCCAAACCGGAGGAACCAAACCTAAGAGGCGCAAACATCAGCTAAGCCTAAACCTCTGTTCCTCGAGAGTGAGGAAGAGCACTCGTAGAAAAATTGCTCAGTTTCCTGTTCCTTCCAACGAGGACTCTCCATTAGTCCTTTCGGATAATGAGGAACAGGTACCCTCACTCTCAAGGAACCTACTCCACCCATCTCCAAACTCTCTGTTCCTTTCACCAAATTCCCTCCATTCTCACTCTCTCTGTCTTCCAGTTTGGAGTGAAGGATGAAATAAAAGGCCCAAATCCTTTTGCTTCCACCTCCACAACTCTTCCCCACACCACCATTCCTTCCTCCCATTTATCACCCTTCACCTTTCTTTTCCCGGAACAGATGACCTTCCACTAACCCTCCAGTTCCTTCACAAAATCCCCATCTGCCTCAGTTCCAAGGGTAAGGAACAGGAGAACTCCGGATGATGCTAACTGGGTTAATGATGTTGCTTCTTGCTCAAACATATGATAAAATTTTATAATCATCTTCATTGGACTTTGGATGCCAAAACTGATACATGTAAGTCTTATGAAGACTTGAGTGATACAGTGGTTGCGCACAAAGAAGATGGACTCTATGGCCGTGCCTTGGAGGAGCTGAAGGAACAGGTTGGACTCAATCATGGGGTGGTGATGAAAAAATTAGAGGATGTGGTTGAAGAAGAAGTTGTAGAGGAACACCATTCCCCTTCCCTTTCTTAGTTTTTTTGTTGTTTTGTTGTTCCTGTTTCTTTATCAAGGAACACAACTTTTGTTTAATCCTTTTTCTTTTCTTTCTTTGTTTTGTTATGGAACAAGTGCTATATAATCAATGACTTTTGCTATTATGTCTATGTTTCTAAATGATTTGCATAATTTCTTCCTTGGAATGGCTAGTATTATGTGATTGATGTTTGAGCAAGTTTACTCTTTGATTTTCTAACTTAACCACAATGGTGCTTATATTGGTCTTAAGGTGTTAAATCAATTCATCAATACATGCAGAGTTCATTCTTTTTGAGGATGACAAAGGGGGAAAATGATTTAAGGAACAAACTGTACATAAACTTGAAAAAATTGAAAATTAAAAAATTAAAAAATGGATAAGGTAAATGAAAAATCAAAAATAGGTTAAGGTAAATGAAAAATCAAAATTCAGTTACTTACATAATTGTGTTTTATTTTTCATTTTCTTCTTTATGTTTTTATTATCATTCACTTATATTATTTGTTATTTTCCTTAGTTTGTACCTTTGTTGTCATCATCAAAAAGGGGGAAATTGTTGAACCCTAGTTTTGATAATGACAAAGAAACAAAGGAACAAACTAAGTAGTGAACTAATGAGTTATTTAAGTGTATGGTGTTTAAGGTATCAATAAAGGAACTGGGAGAATACGAAGTCAAGAAGAAGTCAAGAGAGGATTTCAAAGGCTAAGTAAAGAAGTTTCTATGTTGATACTGGAGCAAGCATTGGATCAAGAAGAATAGAAGCTAGGCGTTTTATTTTCTAGTTCCAATGTAAAGGAACAAAGAAAGAATGGTAAGGAACATGGCAGTCTATTTGAGAATGAGGTTTGTTCCTTTGTAAGGAACAAACTAAGTGGCACTAACGAATATGTTAAAGGAACTTAGTTAATAAAAGGAACTAGACTTAGGCGTGCAACATTATAACGGTTAAAAAGATATTGAGTAAGTCATGCCTAAATTATAGGAAATTAGTTATATCTAATTTCAAATGATAAAATCAGTTTTAAAAAGAAAATCTGTTTTAGAAAAGATTTTATTTTTCGGAAAAATAAGAAAATAAATATCCGGTTTTAGAAAGAATTTTAAAAGTATTATTTTCTTAAAGATTAAAAATTCAGTTTTAAAGATAAAAAGTGTTTTAAAAACTGATTTTCGGATAAAGCTCAAGGAACTCCTATTACTTAGGAGTAATGGCTAGAAAATATCCACGTTCATTTGTAGTTCATGGGATCATGGGACATGATGTGGAACGTGTTCCTTAGGGGAAGGAACATCATGGGTTAATGGACTAAACATGTACTCTAGTTTAATCCCACGTTCTTCATGATTAACACTATAAATATAGAAGTCTAGATAAGTTCCAAATGTGTCTGACTAAGTAATTAAGTGAGTTTAACCTATTAAGTGTCAGTGCCTTCATTCTCTCATAATAGCCATTTGTTCTTTGCCTTCTTACTCTAATTCCACTAAGCTTATTTCGATCAATTGTATTTTGGTTTTTGGGGTAAGGGAACTTTGAGTGAAGTTCTGTAAGAGAGAGGCTTTGAGTGAAGCTTGTATGTGTGAGAAAACTTCGAGTGAAGTTGAGAGGAACTGCTGTTAAGGGAACAGTGGCTCAGGAACTTGAGTTTAGGAACTCAAGGTGTGGCTCGAGTTAGAATTAGGTTGTAACAAAGTTGTTTGGCCTAATTAGTGAAAGTGTTGAGTTTAAAATCCCTAGTGGTCGAGGTTGTTTCTTCTTGTTGGGCCCAAGAAGTTTTTCCTCGTAAAAATCCCTTGTGTTCCTTTAGCTTGTTTATTCGTTTAAGTTTTAATTTCCGCAAAAAGTTACGTTTATTTCTACACCTACAATTCACCCCCCCCCCCTTCTTGTAGTGTTCCTAGGGAAATAACAATAAAACATTCCTCCATTTGAGGATAACAACATAACACCCTGCAACAATTCAATCATCCTTTAACAGAGAAACCACCAAAGAACAAATACTCCATAATT
The DNA here is from genome assembly GCF_026745355.1 of Beta vulgaris subsp. vulgaris. Lineage (NCBI taxonomy): Eukaryota > Viridiplantae > Streptophyta > Magnoliopsida > Caryophyllales > Amaranthaceae > Beta > Beta vulgaris. The sequence continues at coordinate 48,546,744 of NC_079205.1, read as the reverse complement.
AAACTCATCATCTAATTTATAATTTGAGTTTACTAATCAAAGATTCTAAATTAAAACAAAGATAAACAAGAGGTGTGTGCCTCTGCTCTATTAAGAGCAGCGAAGAATCGAGAAACAGAGAGGTTGAGGGGGAGGTTTCGAAGCTTCAGCAACAATGCAACAACAACAACAAACAATAGCAACTTGGGTTTTTTTTTTTTTTTTTTTGCTAAAGTGAAAATATATATTGCAAACCAATCTCAAATCAACAACCTACAGAGAAACCAAGGGGAGACAAACCAACTAGGTTGGACCCTCTACCCCAAGGCCCTCAGACCCATTTACCTACAAACATTAACCAAGCTCTGAGCCATCCTCTATTAGCTATGACACTTTTTTTGGGAGAACACTATAGCATCTATCTATAACATCTTTCTGTACTCTATGACATATTATTTACAGTAGACACATACTGGGACCAATACACTCATTTACTCGCCATATATGATATACCACAGCTCCCAGTACCATTGCATAGACTTGCTTCTTAAATTTTGTTTCCCTGCATCTGCTGATCCACTGCATTATTGCCTGCGCATTCATGTTACTCAGCTGTATCCCCATCCATGTAGCAATCCTTCTGAATATAGACTTACTATATTGCACTCAAAGAACAAGTGCTTTTGAGTCTCCTCATGCATTCCACAGATCAGACATTGGTCAGTTGTTGCAACACCCATGTCATATAATCTCTTTGTAGTCTGTAACCTGTCTAATTGCATCAACCATAGGAAGAATCTGTGCTTTGGGATAATCATTCTCTCCCATACATATTTATCCCAATGTATCTTGGTAAATTCACCTGTCAATATAGTATATATTGACTTAACAGAATATTCATGCATATTCTATAGCACAGCCTCACTGAGTTTTCCTTTAAGTACATCTTTTACTTCACAAATTTTCTTCCAATACCAGCTCATCCTTGATGTAGGTTTATAATCCCACCAATTTTCATTCTTCACATAAAGTCATTCACCCACTTGATCCAGAGATTATCTTTTTTGGTTTCCAGAGCCCAAGCAAATCTCCCCATAGTAGCCATATTCCAACACTCTAAATTCCTCACCCCTAAGCCTCCAGCATTCTTAGGTCTGCAAACCTTCTCCCAAGCTACATAACACCCCTGCTACTGAAATAATTTCCTGACCAAAGATAGGCTCTACAACCATTTGAATTTCATGAATAACCTTCTTTGGCAAGACAAACATTTGAGCCCAGTACACTTGAATACTTAGTAAAACAGCATTTACTAATACCAGTCTACCCTGGTAAGAAATGTTTCTACTACTCCAGCATCTCACTCTTGCTGTCATCTTCTCCACTAACACCATACACTCTTTCACCCCCAACCTCTTGTGACTAATTGGGACCCCAAGGTACTTAAAAGGCATTTTTCCTCTAGTGAAACCTGAAACATTCAGGATTCTTTGAACTTCATCTTCCTTCATGCCTGCTGTATAAACTTCTGTTTTATTTTCATTAACCTCCAAACCGGATACATTAGAGAAGTGTTTGAACCCTTGAAGCATCATGTAAACAGATTTGAACTCACCTTTACAACACAGGATGAGATCATCAGCAAAACTCAGGTGGTTTAGCTTAATTCCAGAGCATCTAGGTGAAATGAAATCAGTTTTCTCCCCTACATCTTCAATGTTCTAGACAAGTAGTCCATCCCAATTACAAACAGTAGAGGTGACATAGGAACACCTTGTCGAAGCCCCTTCTTTCCAGGAAAATAGCCACAGCAACTCCCATTAATCACTAAAGTATAGTGAGGTGATCTAACACACTCCATAATCAGCTGTGTGAATTTATCAGGGAACCTGAGAGCCTTAAGTAAGCTTTCAATAAAATTCCAGTCAACTGAATCATAAGCTTTCTTCAAGTCCATCTTAATGATGCAGCTAGGACTAGCCTTGTTCACCATACCCTTTCACCATATCTTGACAAATCAGCACATTATGAGCTATGAACCTCCCTTTGATGAAGGCTCCCTGGTTCTCAGCAATGATCTCTAGTAGTTACTTGCTTAATCTGTTGCATATAATTTTAGTGATAGTTTTATATATCACATTGCAGCATGCTATTGGTCTGTATTCAGTAACATGTCCTGGGCATTTCACTTTTGGCACTAAAGTGATAAGTGTGTTATTAACTTCTTTCAGGAGTTTTCCATTCTGAAAGAATTCTTTAACTGCTTGAATTACATCATTCCCCACAATGTGCCATGAGTCTCTGAAAAAGTGGGTTCCAAACCCATCAGGACCAGGGGATTTTTCACCAGGAATAGAGAATAACACTTTCTTAATTTCATCACCTGTCACAGGCTCCAAAAGGCTATGCTGATGCTCTTCTGTAAGAAAATTGCCTCTTTCCATAATCTCCTGGCTTATTCGAGTCCCTTGCTCTTTTGCTGTACCCAGTAACTTCTTGTAATACTCAATGAAAGCCTCATTCACTCTTTCATTTTCTTTCCAAACTCCAGAGCTATCATGAATGCCATAAATTGTATTGTGAAGTCTTCTCTGCTTGATAGCTTTGTGAAACAAAGCACTGTTCTCATCACCTTGAGCAATCCATTCTACTTTTGCTTTTTGTCTCAAGAATGATAGAAAATTCTCATGAATTCTCCTATATTCAGCTGCTGCCTTTGTTTCCATCTCTCTGTTGCTTAGATCATTATTTTTCCATGAGCTTCTTCTGACATTCCAGCAGCTTTTCAAGGGCCTGAGCATCAACAGTTTGGATGTTTGCAAACCCTTCCTTATTCAACTGTTTCATTTCCTTCTTTATGCTTCAATTTCTGGACTACACAGAACATTGCAGTGCCAGTAACATTTGTGGACCATGCATCCCTAACCCTTCTCTGAAAATTAGAAGCTTTACTCCACATCTTATAGTATTTGAAAGGCTTGTTCCCCTGCACAATTTCCTTATGGACTCTCACTAATATTGGGCTATGATCAAATAACCCTTCAGGCATGAACCAAGCTTCAGAAGTAGGAAACATCTCCAGCCACTTATCATTACATAGAGCCCTATCCAACTTACTGAAGACTCTGGCCTCACCCTCTTGTTTATTATTCCAGGTGTAGAATGCTCCAGTAGATTTGAGATCACTCAACCCACATCTAGCTACACATTCTCTCAGAGGCAACAACTCTGCTTCTCTCACATTCCCACCCATTCTTTCCTCTCTATGCATCATACAGTTAAAGTCACCTAGAACAATCTATGGTAGGTGAATCTGTTCTTCAAAATTCATCAGATCCTTCCATAGTCCCTCCCTTCTATCAGCCTGATTAAAAGCATAAACGAAAGAACAGTAGAATTTTGTTTTACTACACACCCCTTCAACCATACAATGAATTACTTGAGCTGACATGGCTAGAATATTGACATGGAATGATAATGCATTCCATGCAATTATAATTCTGCCATTCTGGTGATATGCAGAGTTAGAGCAAAAACACCACCCACTAAAAAGCCTTTTATACATTTCTCCCATCTTATTAACTTTTACCTTAGTCTCAATAAGACTAACTAATCCCAGGGCTCTAGTGTTTAGCAAATTTTTTACATCCAGTTGCTTATTAACACTAGAGATACCCCTGACATTCCAACAAATAATGCTATCCATTTTCAGTTGGAGAGTTCCCTCTCCCTTGTTCTCCCTCCCTTGCTTCACAAACAATTTTCCCCACCATGAGCTCCTCATTCTGTAAGCTATCCAGTATCTCAAAGGCATTTTGTGTAGTTATCCTCTGAGGCTCTTGCACCCTAGCTCTAACCTTCACTGGCTTCTCATCATCATTTTTATCCTCCACCCTGCTTGGTGCTGGACTTATAATCTGTTTAGCAGTTTGTTTTTGTTGCCAAACCTTCCTACTCACCTTTTCACCCTTATCCCTACAGTCTTCCTGTGTATGTCCCACTTTCTTACAGTTACCACAAATAGTAGGTCTCCATTCATACTTGATCTCATAAACCACCTCCACTCCTTTCTCATTTATGAAGTTCAATTGATCAGGAAATTCCTAATTCACTGCAACATCAATCATAACTCGAGCAAATTGGAGCTTCTCTCTTTTCTCAGTGGCTTGATTAACCTTGATATACTTCCCCACCGGGCTCACCAACTTCCTTAAACATGATGTATTCCAGTATTTAAAATCCACCATCACCTGTATCCATATGGGGAGAACTTCAAAATTCTGTTTCATCACATCCATATTAGGATCCCAGGCCTTGACAATAAGAGGTTTATTATCAAAAAAATTAGCATTCCCACTTAAGACCTGATCTCTGCATTCCATCGTTGTAAATCGCACAATGAATACCCCTCTCTTTAACATATTTACCTTATCCACCTTCTTGTTTCTCCAGATTCTCCTCACAAATCCTTCCATCACCAATGGTGGTGGATTTGCACCAATCACATAGCAGATGATTGATGAACTCCAGAAATCCACCTCAGGCTGAACATCCTCAAGCTCAATTTTCACAGTTTCTCTCATTGTATTATTCCTATTAACATTCTCAATACATCTATCATCATCAATAGGGTCAGAGTTTTCTGAACATACCTCATTATCTGAGAATTGCATAATCGGAATAGGTTCAACCTCCCTTACACTTCGATCAGCCCAGCTAAGCTTACTCCTCTGTTCCTTATCAATCTTCTCAGCACTCATATTCATCGAGGATAACCATTCTGAAAACATCCTGTGTGATTTTTGAGTTCTCTGCAGCTCTACCACATCATTTTCTTCATTACCATCCCTCATTTCTACCTCCATTGCTTGCACACCAAGCAACTCATCCATTGATTTCGTCTTCTTCGCATTCGAATCCGAAACAGGTCCTTTTGGTTTACTGTGTGATTTCTGTTGTTTTGATGTTCTCGCCATGGCTAAGATGATTGCATCTAAAGAAGCTCAAAATTTCAGAAATCGTTACTGTTTCATTGAAAACCTAGAGAGAGGAGAGAGTTTCTCTCTCTAAAACACTCATGTTCGATTTATCCATGTTTGCTCCCCACCAGAATCTCAAGATTATAAAGGTATAGCAACTTGGGTTTAATTTACAAAACATGAAATCAGAATTTCAAGAGGAAAAGAAAGAGGTAGTTGTTGCCTCTGCTCAACATGAGCAGCGAAGAACAAAGGGATGAAGGGGGGTTTCGAAGCTTCGGTACCCAGCGGTGGAGCATCGACGAACTCCACGCACAAAGCAGCTACAACAAAACAGCCACAACAACGACATCAGCCGTGGTGGCACAACCACCACGAACCGACTTGAAGACTGAGCGGCAACACCGCTAAAACAACAACAGCGACGAAACAGAGGAGGAGAGAGAAAACATGGCAGCAGCAACAGCAACGTCACTGGCAGCAACGACGCGAACAAAGGAAAAGGAGGACTCCGGCGAGCTGAAAACGGCCGACAGCACCGCCAGCCTGTAGCCACCGGCACCGACGCGCGAGGAGAGAGAGAGAAAAGGAGTAACTGGGTTTTGGTTTTGGGGTTTTACGGGGTTTTGAGTGAAATGGGTTTTCACGGGTTTTAAACTTTGGGGTTTGGTTTTCTTTTGGCTTTTATTTGCTTAATGTACTGACACATAAGTTATGATGGGGTATTATGGGTCTTATCCAACCGAAACCAAATGATAAGAAGATGGGTTTTGGTTCTTATTAACCGATAAACACGATTCGGGTTTTGGGTTAGGTTTTCTATTTGGGCCAAATACCACTCAACTTAAACTTAAAATCTGAAAATATAAAATAATAATAATAATAATAATAATAATAATAATAATAATAATAATAATAATAACCTTATAAAATTAAACATATAAATATATTACAAACACGACAATATAATTCAAATCTAACTCAAATAAAATAAGATTTTAGAAATATAATTATCTTAATAAATATAATTAGTATTTAAATAAAGGTACTTAAAAACAGGGCTATTACAGTGATCCATTATTTCATTCCTTGGATCATGCTAAAGCTATCAAGTAATATATTTTTTTAGGGATTTCAGTTCACATTCTACATAATTGTTATAAATTCAAAAAATTCAGTACAAACACAAATCATTCAACTTGGAATCATTTTGTTAATTAAAACTTGTTTTCGAATTTTTTTACTTATTTATGAGGCTTTTCATTACAAGTAAGAATGGTTCTTCATCGAATTTCTTTTACTTATTTATGAGGCTTTTGTCTTTGTTTCACATAATACTAATATAATAGGTTCAAGATCAAGTTCATCGTATCGGACAAGACTGTTGATGCTTCTTTCTTAATGTTTGATAAAGAAGTATAGAAATTGGTTGGTAAGACAACCAAAGAAATACTTGACTTGCAAGACAAGGTTGTCAAAATTTATTTTTTTAACTCCACTCTTTATATTCTTGAGAAGCAAGTATTGTTTTTTATGCTAAGGTCTTATACATTTGCTTTCTTATTCTTTATAAGGATTCTGTTGGAACTACATTTTCTGAAGAATTCAAGTTTTTCCTTGTCAAAAGATATTTGTTCGGAGTGAATGTTTCATATAACAATGCAGTACATGAAAATTCAACATACACCGTCGTAAGCACAACTGATGAGATTAGTGTTATTGACAAATGGATGGGAATGTATATAAAGATTGAGATAATTACAACTTCATTGTTTTTGGGAAACTAATTCAATGCTTTATACTTACATTTTAAACATATAATAAATTTTGATATTCATATGTATGTTTTCATAGCATGACTTATATATGAAGAAGATAAATGAGGTCGAAAGTGTCAAAGATGGTAGAGGTGATAAGGTATGTTGAAAGGTTGTACGAAATATATTTTTTGATTTTTTTCTATATTGTAAATAAAATAATTTAAATCTCTTAATCATTTTATGTATATTTGTTTTGATGCTTGACGCTTTATTACTTAGTCAAGTTTTCATGTTGTTAATGTTTACTTCATACTAAACTGTTTTTATATTTTACCTATAGGACATGCTAAATTCTGAAAATGAATCACCAGCATCTCAAAATACACCACAAATAAAAGCGACTTATTAAGTTGGAAAAGAATGGAGATATAGAGATTAACAAGTCTCCAATTGATATACAGCAATCAACTACAAAAAGCTGAAGGGTATATTGGAGGAGTAGATGAAACTATTGGGGTGCTATATGAACTTTCTAAGGATATAAGGAATAAAGTGCATCATTTGATTGAGGACGTTTATTTTACAATTCAATGAATATTTTATCTATTTACTTGCACCATGTCATTGAATTGGTGTCAAGAATTTTATTTTTTAATAGCTTGTTCTATTTTTTCGTTATTTAATTTTTTTCGAGTTTTGCATTTTGATCCTATATTCTTATATATATTTTTTGTTTCAAATACAAACATCGTAATACCATAGCCGGAAATTTGTATTAAATAAGTCATAAACAAGAAAAAATTAAGGTAGTTGTGAATATTTTAAGTGTAATAGTAACATACATACATACTTTTCTTAAAAAGTTTTTATTTAAATGATGTAAAAGTAGCAAATGAATCGCTTAAGGAAATATTTGATTGTAATCAATGTTATTTTTAAAGTTATATACATAATGCATCAGATACATGAGTAATATGCATGTAATAGATAATTTGATTTGTGTAGGTGTCATGGATCAGAATCATATATAGTTTATATCTCACTAATCTTCTTATTTATAGAAACTATAACTGTATGAGTTAATCATGGACTTTATTCAATTATGATAAAATATATCTTGCAAATATATTACATATAGTGATTTCATTCCGTAAGTAGATTTGAGGTAGGATGCCAATAATATTTGATTTAAAAAAAAATTGTTATTTGTGGTTAAAATATAAGTAACGACAAAAAACGGAATATATACACAATATAATTTTCTTGATTTCTGCCAATAATATGAATAAGTTATTTGTGGTTAAAACATATATAAGCAAAGTTGTTTATAATATACAATATATTATGATCGTATAGAATAAGGAAATTATATATTACTGAAATCAAATCTTATGAAAATCGAATGATTGTACATTAAATTCTTTCACTTGAATTCGAGCATTATGTTGTTTTATGTAAATTCGGCATATATACCATGTGTTGTTTAGGCCTAAATTTTGTGTACTTACAAATTAGTTATTTGTACACCTTAAATCACTTGAAATTTTATAAAGGAAAATATTTAAAGATAATTCTTACTATGGAGCCTGAAACCCGAAAAAATATGTCTACTAGAACACCTTCCTAAAGAAATTGTTATTGAGATTATTTCACGCGTTGGAGCTTTTTCTATTGCCGATTTGTTTAGATGCAAAATAAGGTACCATACATGTTTAACAAAATATACATATGCTTTAAAGTTTTTTTTGTATATCACCTCTATATTTTACCTAATATCTTAATATAGTTGTAAGGTTGTAACAGCCCGCACTTCCGAGCTGCTAGCTAACCACACTTAAGATACGCTAATTACAATTAACGTTTATTAACCTCGAATTATCTTCACTTACAGCGGAAAAATAACCTATAAACGATCCCGGACCTGTGGGTCAGGGCCCACAACAGTCATCCTCAAGAACCAAATAACATATTACATAATACTTTGCTTGACTTCCAAAGCAATATAATAATTTATTCACAAATAAGGATAAATAATCCTAAATACAACCTCTGAACCATTACATCTAATTATAACCTTGATACCTAAATTCTTCCTTTTACTCTATTCCAAGCTTTCCATATACGAACCTGCAAGATCACTAACAATGAACTCTGCCCCCACCAGGACAGGTTCCAAGAACAAAATCAGAAAAAACTGAGTACACACACTGTCCAACCAGAACATCTTTTTAGTGGCTTAAGAACGTATTTACAGATTTAACTTATTTTATAAAACAATTGCAATCAAGATTTTTACGAGACATTTGCAATCAAGATACATCGAAGTCATAAATAAAGAAGTATATAACAAATATTTGAACACGGTTTGTAATGCTACTTCCATAGAACTAATACGATCTTCCGAAGTCAACCCTAACAGACTTTACGTCAATAAATCTCTCCTACTTCAGCGGATCTTACACAAAAACATTTAATCCATAAGATCCAAAAACCTTTAATCCATATGCATATCATAGTTAACTCCTGCATAAATTCCTAACAAGTTCCTTGGTAATCATTTCCAAAATCGGCGCATTAACTCTATAGCTTGGGTGAGTAAAACATCATTTCAGAAATTAAAGTTTGAAATATCTTTCCACGAAACCACTCGAATATTCAAATACATATTCTATTTTTTTCTTTCAATATCATACTATACTGGGGAAGAGAACACGTATAGAGTTGCCTTACAGGCGAATTCTCTAAGCTTTTTACAAGGGACGTCTCCCTCTTCCATTTTGTACTGCTTGCAAGACTTTTAGGTCATGACCCTCACATAATGAAGCAATACCCGCTCCAGAGCAATACCCGCTCTAACACATAATGAGCAAACCTGCTCCACAAATGTTGTTCGTCACTGCTTTAGCAGCTTCTTCCCCTCATAAAACAGAATCATAAATTCATATTTTCGAAATTCAGATTCATAAATCTCAAATTATCATAATAGAATCACTTTCGGGTATTAGATATACCCAAATTAAATTGCTTGCATAATATTTTAGTAAATTGGTATAAATCATCCTTTATAAAATTCTTTGGCTAAATCTCTTTCAATACCGACTTTAAAGAAACTATGCTTCATTTTCATAAAGGATTCTCCAAAACAAAACATTGCTTACTAAAAGATCATGTCCCCAAATTAGAGTTTCTATTTTATATAAACCTTATATCCAACACAAATGCTCTTTACAAAGAATAACCTTTCCATTTAATCCTATTTAGCAATCCATCAACTCACAAACATCTCCAACATATATTTCCTATCTTTACAAATCCATTTTCAAGGATTCGGAATTCTCCAAAGACTATCTCTGAATAATGTGATATATCTTTTAGTCTGAAGTTCTCTTCCTTCCCAAAACATATTCATACAGCTTACTTATAACTTTTCAGATGCATTCTAAATCTAATATCCCAATTGATATGTTGCTGGCTCCAATAGTATTATAAATTCTAAGCGTATAACCAAAGTTTCTTCAAGAGGATATTTAAAGGTGCTTCTAAATACTATAGTTTAACTATAATCTAGACTTCTTCCCCTTGCACACACATAACATACACGATATTTAGTTAATGAACTTAGAAACTCTTATTCCCCAAAGCCGAAGGATGAAATCCTCAAAATTTATATCGGAAAACTCCTTCCTTTAAAGACTTATATTCTAGTCATAATGAGTCACATCACAAACATCTATCTATAATTTACATACATAATCTAAGTTCATAATTTGTCTAATAGATATATCGATTATAATTGATATCTCACTCTATAATCAAATCCATTTATAACTTACATGTGCTTGAAATAACTCATACGACTACTTTAGTGAAAACATAAAACATAACTTTTAGCCAATAAAACTTAACCTGCGATTTAGTTCTACCTTTGTCTTAAAACTCATAAACATGTATTTCAGAAACCATATAGTACACAAATCACATTTTTAATACAACATAAGTTTAACTTATGAAAACATATCAAGATCAACTTATATAGTTTATATGATCAATCGAAATATCAATAATATATTTGGAAAGTGGAAGGACATGTGTGTACCTTTTTCATCCTCCCAAAGAACGCTCAATTCCATAATAATCTTCAAGAGTCCAACATTTCCAAATTCTTTATCAATCTCCAACAATCACCTCACAACAATATGAACAACAATTAACATCCTTACTATCAATTAGATAAAGAAAATAACTTTCTCATACCTTCTAACCTCTTTCATGAACTACCCACAACTCCTTATTTACAAACCATTCTACTAATCCACTTCACTATATCAATCTCTAACTCCAATTAACCTCATCCTACTTCACAGAGGATACTATCAAACAACATGGCTTATTGAAATTTGATTTCATAAACTAACTTAAGAAATATAAATACAAATCATAAACCTCAATCCAACCCATTAAATAAATAGGAAAAATTTAATCTTTAAGTTGAACAAACTTTTATCTTATCTGATTTTCATAACAAGATTAAGAATTAAATATATTTGACAAAACTAATTTACCAACTGATATTCAAATTGTTGTTTTCAAAGTCTTAAACTAACGAGAATAAATTATAAACTCAACATACTTAAACTTGTTCACAATTAGAAGAGATAAAAACAAAGGATGGTATAGCTTCCAATCTTAAGTGAACATAATTTACATTTGCTTCTCTTATATATCAAAAGAATAAAAATCAAGAACTCAATTTCAGAACTATATTAAAATTGACGGCAAATGAAATCAGACAATTACCGGCATATGCAACGCCATCACCGACATGCAGTAGCACGAAGGCTCGGAAACAACCACACTCGTGGCAGCAGCATCCACGAAGAAGAGGAGAGAGAAAAAACGCTGCAACAGTGGCAGCAACAACTACAATTTCCAGAGATCATAACTCCTAGCTCCGAACTCCGATTGAAGAAATTTTTGAGCCTAAATTCAATAACTCGAAGAGATCTACAACTTTGATAAAGGAACAAAGACCAAAAAATGAGCGTATGCTGCTTGAATTTGACGGACAGAACAGAGGATTGAGAGGGATGTCGGTGAATGAGAGGATGCGAGAATGAAAACTGAGAATTGGGGTTTCTTTGATTTTCTAGTGTTGAATAAGAAGAAGTTTAAGATGGATTTGCTAGTTATAAACTCATCAGATTAAGTATTGGAAATTTGACAACTCAAGTATTTGGGTTTTGTTGTCCTCATTTTGTTTGGACATGATGACAGAGAAGAGGAGAGATAAAAGCATGAAATGTTAATATATTTTGACACCTCAACTACATTGAGGGAGAATACATTTTTTTTTCTAAACTAAAAATACTAATTCTTAAACCATATAAGCAAATACATTATAGAACATAATTTTCCTTTTGTCTTAAAACACTAAATTTCTTGAAGAAAATCCGGTCAACTTATACCAAAACATCGTAAATTAATTTAATATAAATAATTAGCCCTTAATTAAATCTACTTAAAATACCTGGGCTATTACAAAGGTACTCAATAATATTTGTGAGGATGACAAAGTTCTACAAAAAATATCAATAAAAAGCTTGCTAAACGTATCTAGGGATTACATTGATAAGATGGATTGTTTATTTATTCGATGTTTAGAGTGCAACAATGTTGAGGCTATTGTTCGAGTTGGAATGTTAATTTTTCTACAATAATTTCCTTATAATATGTTATTTCTTCGGTTTGACTTTAAATAGCATTTAATTAAACGATTTGAATCTTTAAAAGAAATTACATGTATTAAATTTGGTTTTAATTAACATATTAATTTAATGATTTTTTGTAGGTACAATTTTTTACTCAATCGAAGATAGAAGATGGTATTGCATGTTTTGAGAAAGCATCAAATAAAGGATATTTAGTGACAAGTTATTTATTAGAGCTCATACATATATGCAGTAAATATGCGAGTTACAAGAAGCTTGGTTTCAAAATTATACCGATGACACTAATATACATAGATTTGAAAGGGATTGTAGAATGTCGTAAAAAAGTTTGTTCTAATTTCTCTGGAATATGGATAGATAATAAGCTTTCTATTGAATCAAGATTTTTCTATGCGAAAAAAGCAATCATTAATGCTAAGAGGAAGAGTTGGGAAGGTGATGATTACTACTACGAAGTTTCGGATGAACCAAGAAGAGTGTGTGATGCTTGCAATTGTAATCGAGAACTTATGTTTTTCCTATCATATATTTTTTAAGTTTACTTTGATGTTCATCTTCTTATATAGTTCGTTACACAACAAGAATCCGCGCTTTTAGCGTCTGAATTTACCATCTGGCCCCATCAGACGCAAATTAGCATCTGTTTTTGTAAAATTAGCGTCCGTCTTTAAACGGACGCAAATTAGCATCTATTTTTGTAAAATTAGCGTCCGTTTTTTAAACAGACGCTAATTAGTGTTCGTTGTACAAGTTTACCGTCTGATATGACAGACGGTATTCCATGGTCTAAAGAAAAACACGACCCACCTCACATCACAATTCACAAGTCACAACCCTATCTCTTTTTACGTCTTCTTTCTCGCTCTTCTTTTCTTCTTCCTCTCTATTTTTTCTCTCTCACCGTCGACGGTCTTCAATGGTCCGCTACCACACTTTCTCTGATTTGAAGGAGGTTCGATCGATTTCTCACCATCGCAGGTTTTCGTTTTAGGGTTAGTGATTTTTTTGAGTTTTTTATGTGGGTTGTTTCAGATCTAGTTTTTTTTGTTAATTTCGTTTTAGGTTTTCTACGTCTTCTTTCTCGCTCTTCTTTTCTTCTTCCTCTCTTTTTTTCGATTTTTATTTTCGAATCCTTCTTTCGTATGTTTTTTTCGTTTTCTCGATTTTTATTTATCCTCTCTCTTTTTCGATTTTTGTTTCAGATCTGGTTTTTTCTTGATTTTTTCGTTGGGTTTTTGTTGCTGTGATGATTATTGTTGCTATGCTTGCTACTGAAGCTTTTCCTCCCTTTGCAGGTTCATATTGGCTTATGCATCTTGGCTGCACCTATTGTCTTCGAGGGGAAATCTCTTACATAAGTGTACATGTCTATGAGTTTATTTCTGTACACTTTGATCTTTATGTTTTCTATGGTGCGACTGTGTATCTGCTTTATCTTCATGTGATTAAGCAATTTAAGATTGGCATGATTTTATTAAAAGCTTAACTCTCCAGCATGCACCATGGCTGACTGTTTAATTGGTATATGTGCTAACCAATTGCATTATTGTACTTAAACATAGTAGAGTGCTAACTAACACTTGTACTGTTATTGTATGTATGTGTTTTATATGGATGGTGATAGATGGTTTAAGGACACTATGAAATCTTATGATCTCTCGTTATAATTTGGTGTTTTTCTTTGAAAAAGACATGTGATCGAACATCCCCTCTGTGGCTGTGACACTAGACACACTGCATTTTGCATCCTCGCATGCGATTTCTAGTCACTCCCATCCTAACTGCATGCTATATTATGCTCATGCATGCTTATTTTTGGTATCCTTTTACTTGGCTCTTTTCCAATTTCGGTTGTTTCTCCTTGTAATTAAGTGTATGCTGTTAGAATCTTAAACTTAGACATATTCAACAATCAACCAATATAATGTACCTTGTAGAAATCACTAGATAATAAGTAGTAAGAACAAAAATAATAGTATGTAGAAAGATTAACATGATATTAGAAGTTAGAACTCAAGAGTTGAGATGAGACCACCAAGTTAAGAGTTTGGTTAATATATGAATTGATGACACAAGATGTATATCAGTTATCACTGGCTAGAGTCTCATAATTAAGAAGCATATATAAATACACTTGAATTATCTCTTTTGGAACTTAGGACTCTCAAAACTCACTAATAATTGTATGCACAAACTACTCAACATCATTATGTGCATAGTGAACATAACTAGTTTATAATCTAAGTCTAATTGGCCATTTACTAAGCTCTGACAATAAGTTTTCAGTTTACATAAGACATTCAACCATGTATGGTATACAATTTTACTAGACTTGTAGTTAAATTGGTAGTATTATTTTACTAGACACTTGCATTATTGCAAGGAGACAACTAGCACTTTGTTGTTTTGAAGCTCTAGATCATTGTCTTGAAAGTTACAATGTGGAAAACCTAGGTATTGTTGTTCCAAAAACTGGTGTCTCGTAGAACTAGCTGAACCTACCATTCATATTTTGCTTTGTGTCAATATGTTTATTTACTTGTTCATTCTTCCATATATGCATTTTGATATATGTACTGCTATTTATTAAATTATTTATGCTTTATATCGAAATCGTAATTTTACTTTTCAAGAAATCCTTTTCATGTTTCGGTTGATTTTGATTCTAAACCTGGCAATATTTGAGTTGTTGCATGCTGGAAAGTACATATAGCCAGTTGAACAGTCTTGTTCAATGTATCTTAAAGGACCTTGTGGGATGTGTGGGAGTTATTTTCTTGTTGCTAGGTAGAAAATGTGAGATGTCTTTGCTTTTCTTATTTCTGAAGTTTTCAAATATTTATGGTTGCTGACACTTCTCTGTTTTGCTATGATGTTTCTTTCTGTGGTGTATAATAGGGGGATCTTGGCTGCTATAGATGTTTTGAGTGGTAACGCTATTATTGGGGTAAGTTCTACTTTTAAGAATCTCAGTGAAGGTCAATCAAGATCGGATATAGCTGATTTTCCGCGAGATCTATGTGTTGTGTTTTATTGCTTGTGATATGGACAAAACGTTGTTGATTGTCTTCACATACTACTACCTTCCCTTGTAGACAATAATCTTTACTGTTGTTATTGCTGTTTTAATTGATTAAATTTACAGTTTCTTTTCATATGCTATTTTTGATCAAATATTGTTTGATTATGACATGAGTATTTTGGTTTCTTGGTCATGTTGTCCATTTTTTATAATGTCATCAGCTTTGACTTGGTTAGTGTTGAATTCTATAGTTTGGTAGTTAGGTTTATTCCAGTATCAGTCATTTTGTAGATAGACTTTGGAGTTTGGACTAGTAGTAGTTAAGTAGTAAAAGGTGTTGAAAAAATTATATGCTTTAGTGGTATTCATGTTGGTGGTCAGTCCATTCATTCCAATTTCGGTCAGTTTATTGATTGTATTAGTAAGTCGTAAAAGATAGGATTAACCACTCCCTAAGGAAAGGAAAAAGGAAACTGGATTGTGGGATTGTGCTATATCATTGAGCTATATTTGCCGTAAGTGGATAATTTGAAGGTTGTTGGATTCGTGCTCCTTGAGCTATCTGGGGAAGCTTATCAGTATTACCTAGTTTGTGGTATGAGAAACGTAATTCGCTTGCTGGTTTTGTTAAAATAGAGAAAAGTATACCAGTTGTATATAAAAATCCCACTTTTTTTACCGCAGTTTGTGGAGGTTTTGTGAATTAGGTGTAGGTGTGCTATCTAGATGTATTATTTTGCTTTGGTGTTGCAGTATCTTCAATTTGTGCTTGTGCACATGGTAATTTGGGCAGGTCTAATACTGTTAATAATTGTTTTTTTTCTGGTTAATTTCATTAATTTCTTTCCTTTTGTTGATTTGCAGGGTTATGAGATTTGCGTTTGAGTTCCAGATTTGAAGTTGGTTTCGATCCAGATACAGATTTGAAGTTCGTTTTGGTTCCAGATTTTTCTTGTGGAGCTTAAAGTGTACATGTAATTATGTATTAGATTTTGTTCTAAGTATACTAAAATTTAGTTCTAGAATTATTTTTTCACTTGTAATTACATTTATTATTAATAATAATTGAATTAAAGAAGTATCGTATTTGCATCATTCCATATTTATTACATTTAATATCAATTAATTAAAAGCAAAAAGTTATTACATTTAATACTAGTTAACCAAAAGCAAAAAAATAAAAAAAAGAAGTGCAAATGCGTACCAAAAAAAAGAAGTGCAAATGCGTATCCTCCGACAAAACAGTCGCTAATTAGCGACTGCCAGGACACGGTCGCTAATTAGCGACCGCCTAGGTCGCTAATTAGCGTCTGCTACGGACGGTCGCTAATTAGCGTCTGTTTTCTCCAGCGGTCGCTAATTAGCGATTGTCTTGGAAACGGTCGCTAAATACGAAAGATCAGACGCTAACTTTTTAGCGTCCGCTTTGCGGACGCTATTTGCAGAATTAGCGACCAAGGGTTTTGCATCAGCCATTTAGCGTCCGTTGGCGGACGCTAATATGTTTAGCGTCCGATTTCGCGTTTTTAGCGTCTAATTTTTTCGGACGCTAACGACTGACATTCTTGTTGTGTTAATAAATGATTTATTTTGTGTCTTAGAAGATTCTATCACTCAATTTTGTTTTTTATGTTAATTGTTCCCTTACTTATATATTGAACATATAGTTTTGTATATGAGTACTCTAATAAATATCGATTTTTACCCCTTTCTTTTAGAGTAGTAAAATTATATTTATGTAGAAAAAAAATAAAAATACGGCATGTCTATATTATAATTATTATATATCGTTAATTTGAAATTGATATTATTTTCACTTCACAATAAAAACCGTAATAGGTTGAATCTACCACGTCTCGCCAGGATCTGGTGAGAAGTTCTATCTTAGAACGTTGCTCAATTTTGTAATAGGAGCGACGTGCTATGAAGACATTAGAACAGTTGATGGTGTAGTGTATCCTACATTCAAGCACTAGTAGAATAATTGCTCATTGCTGCGGTAGTATTGATGCGGTTTTACCCATACGCAGCAATGTATCACGTAAAAAGAAAAGGAAAATATAAAATAGACATATTGCTGCGGTTTCGGTAAGAAACCGCAGCAATAGATGTCAATGTGGAAATTTTCAAACTTAAGTTGACTTTTTGACCAACTATATTGCTGCGGTTTTCAGTAAAACCGCAGCAATATATTAAAATATTAGTTTTTTATTAATATTTGAACCTATTGCCGGTTCCTACTAAAAACCGCAGCAATAGGATGTTTTAAAATAAAATGCCCGTAGGGTTTTATTCCTTCTTCCTTTTAACAACTCCTCCCAGCCGTTTTTTTAAACCCTCTCTCCTCACTCTCTCTCCTCTCTCTCCCTCTCATTTCCTCCTCATCAGATCAGTAAAAAAAAATCACGCTATCCTCTCTCTCTCTCCTCTCTCTCTTTCCTCTCTCTCTCCTCACTCTCTCTCATCTCCTCCTTCGTCGCCCAGTAAAATTCGAACGCAATGGTCGTCTAGTTTGATGTCGCACATCTACCGCGATGGCCGTCTCTTCGTCGTGCTTCCCATCGTTAGGTCTCATCGTCGTCTGTCTTTAGATCTCAGCGAAATTTTCAACCCTCGTTGCCTTTAGATCTCAAGAGCGTCGCCTCGAATTTCAGCCCTCTTCCCTCGCCTCGTCCATGTCTCCGTCGCGAGAAGCAGCGTAAGGTCGTCGATATCTTCGTCGCGAGAAGCAGCGTGTAAGGTCGCCTCGTACCAGTGGTGGTTCGTTTGCATTCCGTTCGTCTCCACCACCGGCGTTCGTCGGTTTCAAGATTCAATGATGTTTTCCCTTTTTTCTTTAATTTTTAATTTTTTTTGTTAATTCTCTGTATTTTTGTTTCATTTTAGATCTTTGTATATCTCTATTTTTTTCTTTTTCGTTTTTTTTAAATTTGTCCTTATTAGTCTGTTTTCATTTTTTTATACTACCTCCGTTTCAAAATAAGTGCAACATTTGCATAGTGTTTACTATTCACAGTTTAAACTTTAATTAGCTTTGGTGATTTACATTTTAGGAAAAACATAGTCATGTGGGATCTTGTTAGATTCGTCCGGATGTGAATTTTTTTAATATCAACTTTTTATAATTTTTACTTATTGATAATTGAAGATATTAATGGTTAAAATAATGCATTGGCAAACGTGCAAACAAGAAATGTTGCACTTATTTAGAAACAGAGGAAGTATATTGTAATTAGGGTTTGTAAAATATTATTTTTATTGAATATATGGCAGTTTGGGTTAGTTACTTTTGTGTTGTTATTGTACTGCAATAGTCTCCAATGTTTATATTATAAGTGTATTATGACTACAAAAAATTTACGCCTTGAGTAATAATTTTTTTTTTTTACCCGGCCTGCATATATTGCTGCGGTTTTGGGAAGAAACCGTAGCAATATACCTGTATTTTTAAGATTGAAAAATATACATATTGTTGCGGTTTTCTCAAGAAACCGCAGCAATATGTTCAAATATTATTGCGGTTTAAAACTGTAGCAATATATTAATTACATATTGTTGCCCCCTTAATTGTTGCGCGGCCAAACCCGCCGCAATAGGACACTAATGACCGCAACAATAAACATTTATTCTACTAGTGAAGGAAGCTTTCTATGCAAGGGGATTACTTGATGATGATAAGAATATGTTGACTCAATCATAGAAGCAAGTTTATTTTAGAGAATCAGGGCACTACCTAAGACATTTGTTCTCCATGTTACTTTTATCTGGGAGTATGTCGAAGCCGGAGGATGTTTCGGCATAAGACTTGGAGGTTACTATATGATGACATTCTGTACAAGCAGCGTGGTATTCAGAAAAATAAAGGTACACAACTACGAACACATCCTGATAATAGTAAATATCTATATTCTTAAGAAATGTGCATATTTAGTATAAGTTACTGTTTTACAATTTGATTTTATGTTTTTGCTGATCTACAATTGACAGACGATCAAATTGAAGCGTTTGCATTGGCCGAGATTGAAACCATGCTCCAAAGTAATGGTAGCAACATGCGTAGATTTAGTGACTTGCCTTTTCCGGATGAAGTGATGAACTAATCATGTTTGAAGGACAAAACAAGTTTATTGCAGATGAGCTTTCTTACGACATAGAGGAAATGACGTTGGAACACGACAAATTGTATAAGGGTCTAACTGATGAGCAGTCCATTATTTATCGGAAAGGAATGGATGTTGTGTCGAGTCAAGAAGGAGGTGTGTTTTTCGTCTACGGCTATGGAGGGACCAAAAAAACATATGTCTGGAAGACATTATGTGCTGCAATAAGGAAGATGGGCGAAATTGTATTGCCTGTAGCTTCGAGTGGAATTGCTTCTCTCCTCCTTCCACGAGGAAGAACGGCGCATTCGAGATTCGGTATCCCTTTGAATGTAACTGAGAATTCTACATGTGCCGGTATTCGTCCTAGGTCGGATTTGGCTGATCTTCGTATCAAGACAAAACTTATTATATGGGATGAAGCGCCCATGATGCGTAAGTATTGTTTAGAAGCACTTGATAGAAGTTTGAGGGACATAATGAGGTATGTTGATAGGGATTACATGCATCAACCGTTTGGGGGTAAAGTTATGGTGTTCGGTGGTGATCTGTGGCAGATATTACCAGTTGTACCAAAGGGAACGAGGCAAGATATCGTGTTTGATACCGTTAATTCGTCTTACTTGTGGGATTCGTGTAAGGTCCTAACACTTATTCGCAATATGAGACTTCAATCAGGTTCTTCGAAATCTTCTGCTAATGAACAGCAGGAATTTTCAAAGTGGATACTAAGTGTAGGAGACGGTAAGGCTGGAGATCCTAATGATGGCGAAGCCGTAATTAAGGTTGCAAAAGATTTCTTATAGATCCAGGTGTCGATCCGATTCAGCAATTGTTGATAGCACTTATCCAAACCTCCATGACCATATTTGGGAAGCCAAATATTTCCAATGAAAAGCGATTTTGGCACCAACAAATGAGATAGTGGAGATAGTCAATGATCATGTTCTATCTACCATTCACGGAGAAGAGAAAGTGTATTTGAGTTCGGACGCTATAAGCTAAGAAAAGGGTAACTTTGGAGTACATGAAATATACTCCATTGAATTTCTCAATTCAATAAGATGCTCCGGTCTCTCGAATCATATCATACGATTAAAAGTAGGTGCGCCAGTTATGCTTCTAAGAAATATTAATCAACGGTTTTTTCACCAAATACCCCCGAGTTTTCACGAAATTCACCGGGTACCCCCGCACTTTTGAAAATACACGGGGTACCCCTCAGTTTTAACATAATACACCCAAATACCCTTAATGACTAACGGCGTTAACTGCCGTTAGTCATTAGCCCTAATTTTCTGTTTTAAATTCCTAATTAACCCCGAATCCTAACTCTTACCTCTAACCCTAACCCTAATCCTAATCCTAACCCTAACCCTAACCCAGCCCTAACCACCAGCCACCAACCCTCCCCCACCCTCCCACCACCCCAGCAACCCCCTTCCCCCACCCTCAACAGCCCCCCCTCCCCCACCCCCGTCGTTTCCCACTCTCCACCATGGCAGCCCCCCCCCTCCCCACCCCCGCCCACCCAGCCTCGAAAACCCCACCCTCACAGCCGCAAACCCCCACCCTCACAACCACCACCCTTGCATCCCACGCAGTCCCTCTCCCCTCGTCGACGTTTCTTCGTCACTCTAAGGCTACTGTCGTTGGTCTTTTTCGTGAAAGTGAACCCAGAAGCGCCGGAAATTAGCGGGGAGGGGGAGATTTGACCGGGGTGGGGGGATTCGACCGGAATGGGGGAGGGTGGGGGGATTCGATCGGAATGGGGGAGGGTAGCGGATTCGACCGGAATGAGGGAGGGTGGGGGGATTCGACCGGAATGAGGGAGGGTGGGGGCGCTGTGGGACTGTCGACGGGGGTGGGGGAGGGGGGAGCTGCTGGGGTGAGGGTGGTGGGAGGGTTAGGGTTTAAGTTTAGGGGTTAAGGTTAGTATTTAGGGTTAGGATTAGGGTTAATTAGGGTTTTGAAATAGAAATTAGGGTTAATGACTAACGGCGGTTAACGCCGTTAGTCATTAAGGGCATTTGGATGTATTATTGTAAAACTGAGGGGTACCCCGTGTATTTTCAAAAGTGCGAGGGTACCCGGTGAATTTTGTGAAAACTCAGGGGCATTTGGTGAAAAAACCGATTAATCAAACATTTGGATTATGTAATGACAGGAGGATAGTTAAACATTTAGGCAATTGTGTTGTTGAAGCTACTGTTATTTCTGGAAGTAATGTCGGAGGAAAGGTATTTATCCTAAGAATGACACTCACTCCATCTGACTCGACCAAATTTCCTATCAGATTTCAGAGACGTCAGTTTTCTTTAATGGTTTATTTTGCTATAACTTTAAATAACAGTCAAGGACAATATTTGTCTCATGTAGGCCTGTATCACCCGAAACCTATTTTCAACCATGGTCAATTTTATGTTGTCGTGTCCATAGTTACGAGGAAAAAAGGTCTTGAGATCCTCTCCTTTGATAAAAAAAGAACACGCACGGTGTGCGTACAAGTACAACAAATGTAGTTTAATTACAAGGAACTGTTTGCAAACATATAGTTTGAGTTAAACGCTTTTTTTATTTGTATTATGTGCTCATTACCACAATTACATTTAGAATTCATGAAATTGTGTAATTCATTTCGTTCTTATTATGTGACTTAATTTAATGATGTTATAAAACAACAAATACACCTGTGCATTATGCACGGGTCCTAAAACTAGTTTTTTTCTTAATAACGTCCTAAATACGTATAAAAATTCATTTGGCTGAATTATGTGGGTGTTAAAATTAGTATTCCTCCGTTTCTTTTTACTTGCAACTGTTTGACTTTTACATTATTACCAAACTCCAATTAGTTTATGTTTGGTGATTTATAGTTAAGAAAAACATATTCATGTGGGATCTTGGGGTTGTATGGCAATCGGCGGTTGACTGTTGGCTTTTGGCCGGTTTAGTTGGCTTGTTTGACTGCCTGGAAGCATTGGTTGTATGTATTGACTTTTTAAGTTGGCTTTTTAAGCAAGCTGTTTGCAAAAGTGTTTCGCAAAATTATGTGTAGTTGTTGGCTGTTTATTAGAGAGTTTGTGGGCTAATAAGCCAAAAGCCAATCCAAAAAGCAGCTCCAGGCAGCTTTTTCATTTTGGCTTAGAAGCCAGCTTTTCAAGCAACAAAAAAGCCAATAACCAAACAATTTTTTTTACTGTTTGACCAAATTGAAAAGCCAAAAGCCAATGAAAAAGCCATTTACCAAACATTTGTTAGATTTGTCTCAATGTGTATTTTTCAAATATTTACTTTTTACAATTTTTAATTATCAGTAATTGAAGATATTAATGGTTGAAGTTATGCATTGCAAGCGTAAGAGTCAACAATTGCAAGTAAAAAGAAACATATGAAGAACTCCCTTTATTTTTTTTATCGTTCTCACTTAGAATCTTGACACTATTCATACTTCGAGAGAATCTTCTAATTTTTTTCAATTTATAAGAAAAAATATAGTCACGTGGGATCTTGTTTGATTCGTCTTAATTAGTACATTATTAATATTCAATCGTTATAATATTTACTAATATATGATGAAAGATATTTAAGTTCAAAGATATGCATTGGGAGATGTGCACAAGAAAGTGAGAAAGATAAAAAAAATAGAGGGAGTATATATTAATATAAGTATCTTTTTTCACTATATGGTTAATTAAGGATGAGATGTAAGTATCTTCAAATGAGTAAAACTAAAATAATATATACGGTTTAATTTTAGGTTAATTCTATGTTGAACCCTAGTTTTGATGATGACAAAGGAACAAAGATGCAAACTAAGTAGTGGACTAACGAGTTATTTTAAGTGCATGAATTTCAAGGTATCATTGAAAGGAACAAAGAGAATACTAAGTCAAGGAAGAAATCAGGTTTGGATTTTGAAGACTAAGTGAAGATGTTTCTCTAATTGATACTGGAGCAGCATTGGAGCAAGAAGAATAAAGCGATGTGTTTTATTTCTAGTTCCATTGTAAAGGAACGAGTAAAGATGGTAAGGAACTGTGTCAGTTTTTATTTGAGAATGATAGTCTGTTCCTTTGTAAGGAACAGACGAATTGGCACTAAACTAATGAGTTAAAGGAACTAACAAATAAAAGGAACTAGACTTAGGTTGAAGCATTACAACGGTACATTGATGGCAGTTGAGAAGATAATGCCTAGTTTATAGGTAACCGTTTTTATCTAAGGAAAAATATGATTTTATGGAAAATCTTTTTAAGGAAAAGATTTTATTTTTCAAAAGATAATAAAAATGTTATTCGGTTTTTTACGGAATTTATTTTAAAGATAATATTTTTATTAAAATAATTTAATTTCAGATATAATATTTAATATATTTTAAATTAAATCTGATTTTCGAGTAGTGCTCAAAGTAGTTACTATAATCAAGAAGCAGTAACTAAAAACACTCCCACGTCTAACAGTGATCATGGGATCATGAGATGTTTTGAGGAACGTGTTCCTTGGGGTAAGGAACATCATGGGATAATGGTTTTTCACAAATGCATGATTTAATTCCCACGTTCTACATTACTGTCACTATAAATAATAATGTCTAAGTAAGTTCCAAATTGTGTCTGACTAAGTGTTTTAGTGAGTTTAACTAATTAAAGTGTCAGTGCCTTCATTCTCTTATAATAGTCATTTGTTCTTTGCTTTCTTACTCTAATTCCACTAAGCTTATTTCGATCTATTGTATTTTGGTTTTTGGGGTAAGGGGACTTTGAGTGAAGTTCTGTAAGAGGGAAGCTTTGAGTTAAGCTAGAAAGAGTGAGAAAACTTCGAGTGAAGTTGAGAGGAACTGCTGTTAAGGGAACAGTGGCTCATGAACTTGAGTTTAGGAACTCAAGGTGTGTCTCGTAAGTAGAATTAGGTTGTAACAGAGTTGTTTGGCCTAATTAGTGAAAGAGTTGAGTTTAAAATCCCTACTGGTCGAGGTTGTTTCTTCTTGTTGGGCCCAAGAAGTTTTTCCTCGTAAAAAACCCTTGTGTTCCTTTAGCTTGTTTATTTGTTTAAGTTTGAATTTCCGCAAAAAGTTACTTTTATTTCTACACATACAATTCACCCCCCTCTTGTAGTGTTCATAGTGAAATAACATTCTAATTATATCTCAGTATCTAAAAAAGATTCTTCGTCATGTAAATAAGTTACATTACCCTAGTGGTAGCTTTCTGCTTGATTCTACTTTCATATCTTTTTCCCATATCCTGGTTAAATTATCCATATTCATATATCATCTAATAATCACAATTTAAATATGTGTCACATTATAGAAGATACTCCATCTGTTCTCAAATAATTGTCTTGTTAGGTTTAGACACACATATTTAAAGCAACATAAAAATTCCATCTTCATAATGATTAACTTTGTTTTATTAATAAGTAATTACTTTGACTAAATCATCTAATAACATGATTATAATAAACTCACTAAGAATATTTTCACTAAATCAATCTTTTCCATATTGTAGTCGGGTGAATTTTATAGTCATCTGTCTCACTTCACTCCATGTATTATGTGGCTCTTCTAAGAAAGTCTTCATAATTTTAAATTTTGAAAGTGTAGATAAGGTATTATATTTGAGGGTTGAAGACGGGATTGCTTTAGTGGAGATGATGATATTTACCATAGAGATGTTGGTTTGTGAGTACAAATGAAAGAATATAAAAAACTCATACTTAGTGATCACTTTGAAGGTGAAATCACTCAATAATGACATTTGAACTTTATTGATAAAATAAATATCGTATGCTCTCACAAAATTTCTAACATGAGTTAACGCTTATCCATTTAAGTTATGCATGGTGAATGTCTGAATTGATCTTAGCCACTATAGCTAGTCGTTTTCCCTCCTAGTAGTTGGAGGAGTCCATATGCTTGTTGAATTTATTTCTTTGTATCATCACCTTTTTCAAAATCTCCGCATTGCCTACGTGATTTATAATGTTCTTAATAGTACCTCTATCGTTTTCTCTTAAATAATTAATCCTATTAGTGTGATATTTCAATCTACACGTGCTTAAATTATTTTTTATATTTGAAATTAATTCAATTAGTTAATTTCAGGGAATATTTTTAGTACACCTGGGTGTACCATGCTCATGGTACACCCAAGACTATTTTTTCCAAATGAGCAAAATGAGCAAATGAGCAAAATAAACAAAATGAGCAACTAAGCAAAATGAGCAAATGAGCAAGCATTTCTACTCATCTAAGAAAATGAGCAAACTTTGAATAAGCAAACATTACTCATTTAAGAAAATGAGCAAACTTGAATAAGCACAAATTAGGTAAATAAGCACTGCTCCACACCACCACACCATGAACAAACTACTTTCTCTCTCCTCCTCCATATCTCAACCACTCCGGCGACCGTATAACAAAAAAAAACAATCATTAGCTTGCATAAACTGTAAAAATCAGAAACAAAAGATTTGAAAGTAAGGTAAACAAACCATAATCCTGGCTAATCTCTCTCCTTAACCCAGAAAAATCAAAATGGTGTGTTGAACTACAATGTTGAAGCAAGGAATCGGAAGAAATGAAGTTGAAATTTACAGAACAAACACTTGAATTGAGAATCTTCTTCATCGTTTTCCTCGTTTTCATCTGCATTCCAATCATCCCAACCTTCATCAGCTTCGAATTTTTGGTCATCTTCATCAATGGCAAAATCTGAATCTTCGAGATCTGGAAATGAAGACCAAAACCCCCAAAATGTTACGCCGAAGACGACGACGACGACGACGATGAAAACGACGGTATCGTCAGAAATGAGCAACAGCAAAAGCAGCGGCAGCATCGCCGGAAAAAATGGCAGTGAAAGCACACGGAAGATGAGAACACGCGGAAGAGGAAGAGGAGAGAGAGTGCGCGAAATTACGAACGTGCCCCTGAAGTTCCAATTAATCACGAAAATGCCCCTGGGTGTACCATGAGTGGACTCGTTAATTTCTTATTATCAATGGGAATATTTTTATTATGCTTCAACTTTCCTCCTTTATAATAAGAAGCTAGCTAATTAAATTAATTTAAAACTTCGAAACTAGATTGAACAAATAAACATCACTCTAACAAAATATATTTTTTAAAATTAGAGTTTGTCTTGTAAGGGACCGCCTATGTTTAAATTAAAATTAGACAATGGTAAATCCAATATTTATAACAAAATTAGCTCAATAATGACTAGGTTAATTTCTTTCGATGAGTAGTTTAATCCATTTACTGACTAGGTCTACTTTTATATTAAAATTAGACTGTCTCTTTTAATAATTTTTGTTAAAAATAATATCATGTGCATAATCAAGACACTTTTTAATGACAACTTTTTTTTCCCAAAAAGTTGTAATGACCACAATGCTCCTTTAAAGAATTTTACAAATTTATCTTATAAAATATAGAATCGTATTATATTTCAACAAACATTAGGAAAAAAAATCCCCAAAAGATTATATGTCATCATCAAATTTGGTTCAACATAGGTGATTAGAAGAAGTAAAACACCCCCTCAAAAAAAAAAAAAAGAATAAGTAAAACAGAATATCCAAACAAAGAAACCAAACCGAGCTTGTTAATCATACTTACACATATAGTTTAAGATAAGCACTCCAAACAAAAACATAGTAGATTTAGGATTACAACAACTATAAGTATCAACCCAGAAAAATTAATCCTTTATACTTCAACCTAAATTAGATTTCCCTCGTTCTTTTAGATCAACAAAAAAGAAAAGAAAAGAAGAAGAATAACCCAGAAAAAAAGAAAATCAAACCAAAAAAACCAAGTTCTTCTTCAATCAACTGTGCCCTACTTTAGATCTCAGCCGTCTGATCAATTACATCAATGGGTGTTCCGGCATTCTACAGATGGTTAGCTGATCGTTACCCATTAGCAATTTCCAACGTTGTTGAAGAGAAATCAATGGAGGGTGAACCAGTTGATATTTCAAATCCTAATCCCAATGGAATGGAGTTTGATAATTTATACTTGGATATGAATGGAATTATTCATCCTTGTTTTCATCCTGATGGAAAGGTAATTTCTTTCTCATTGTTGCTAGCAAGTTTTTTTTTTGGGAATTCTGAGTATTTTTGGTTGAAGTTTTCAGCTTTTTGTTATTGGGTATAACAAATTTTCTGGAAGATAACTTTCCATTTTTGAGCTGTTAGTTAATGGCTACATAGAGAGAGGTCTCCTAATTGCTTACTGTTGGGTGACTTCCCCTTCTTTTCCAGGCAAAAAGGGAAGTTTGCTGATATTTGTTTTCTAATATTGCAGCCTGCACCTGCAACTTATGATGATGTATTCAAAACAATTTTTGCTTACATTGATCATATAATTTCATTGGTTCGTCCAAGGAAGGTTCTCTACATGGCAATTGGTAAATTTGGTTTATCATATGTCCTCTTTTTTTTTTTTTTTAATGTCATGACTTATTGCAATGTGGAATCACTTATGTGTCATCCTGGAACTGATAGATGGAGTTGCACCAAGAGCTAAAATGAATCAGCAACGTTCAAGGCGCTTCAGAGCTGCAAAAGATGCTGCAGAGGCTGTAAATTCACTTTGTCTTTATTTGGTTGAGCCTTTTCTTACTTTTTGATGACAATTCTCAGAATCTTGATGCTGATGCTTATGATTTCATTATAGGAAGCAGAGGAGGAGAGACTGAGGAAAGATTTTGAGGCTGAAGGAAGAACTCTAGCCACTAAAGAAAGACGAGAAACAAGCGACTCAAATGTCATTACTCCTGGTACAGAATTTATGTATGTGCTCTCAGTGGCACTTCAGTATTATGTACAGAAGAGATTGAACAACCACGCTGGCTGGCGGAGGATGAAGGTTAGCTGTCATATAACTCCTGTGCTCTTTAGTCCCTTAAAGATCTGATCGGATGATTCCTTTATTGGAGTATTCCCTTCTTTATCTTTTCCCCATATACTTCTGGATTTCAGGAGAATTTCTTTCCATATTTATTTATGAGGCTGCATTGGGTGCTTATTTGAAGGTTATTCTATCTGATGCTAATGTACCCGGCGAAGGAGAACATAAAATCATGTCGTACATTCGGTTGCAAAGAGATCAGCCTGGTTTTGATCCTAATACTCGACATTGCCTGTATGGATTGGTGAGTTCTTTGTAGTTTATCTATGTATCCCTATATATTGACGTTCCATTTTTCCCCCCTGTGTTTACGTCTATATTGATGTCACTGTTTCACTTTCAATTTACAGGATGCTGATTTGATAATGTTGGCTTTGGCCACACATGAGGTGCACTTTTCAATTCTGAGAGAGGTTTGTTATGTTCTGCATTGTGCTTTTGAGATAATAATTTATATATCTTGTTTGTCTTTATCAGTTTCATAACTATTTTTCTTGCATTTAGGTTGTCACTCTGCCTTCACAGCAGGAGAAATGTTTTCTTTGTGGCCAAGGTGGTCATCTGGCAGCTGATTGTCGTGCTAAGCCTGATGAAAATGGAAAATTGGTAGATGATACCCCTGTTTACAAGAAAAAATATCAGGTTTTGTGCTTGATCTTCTGGGCGCTAGTGATTTTTGGTCAACTTGTTTGCAGACATGTTTGTCAACTCTTTAATTATTATATTACTTTTTTTGTGGATTCTTGCAGTTCCTCAACATATGGGTATTAAGAGAATATCTACAATATGACCTGGAGATTCCTGATGCACCTTTTCCTACAAATTTTGAACGGTTAATTGATGATTTTGTGTTCCTGTGTTTCTTTGTTGGCAATGACTTCCTTCCGCATATGCCTACATTAGAAATACGAGAGGTATGAAAAGTTATGTTTCCATATGTTTTGTGACTTTACTTTTCATGCCTTGTTAAAGGTTAATCTTGCTCTTAAATTATCTTCTTGTTTAGACTACAAAGTTCATAGTATTGCACCATCAATGTGGAGCTGTCCTCCTTTTCCCCAAATATTTTCTTATCGATCTGAATCTTCCTCAATATATGTGTGGCATGTTTTTTTTCTATTTCAGGGTGCTATAAACCTGTTGATGCATGTATACAGAAAAGAATTTGCAGCTACAGGTGGTTATCTGACTGATTCTGGTGAAGTAAGTTGTTTTTATCTAATTCAGACTTATTTTGTCAGTCTTGCTTTGTCATATTTTATTTTGTAGTTCCCATTAGAAATGGATGCAGGAACATACCATTTGTTTTAGAAGTAGAAAGTGAAAAGTTGGAAAATGGTTACAAAAAAGAACAGAGAAAGTAAGTGTTATAAAGATATAAAAGTCTGAATGATATGCCTTCTAGTGTTCTTATTTAGATAAAGCAAACAAAGAATGTGGGAAAGAATGAGAAGAAAGTTCATTACCTAACCTTTCTTCAGAAAAGTTGGAATACACAAAAAGGTAAATCACAAAAATCAAACTATAAAAACCTCGTCTTCCCTCGAAAAAGAATTTGTAGAACCTCCAATAAGAGATCCCAGAAAATTATGTCTCTTTCGCCTTCGAAGTTCCGAACTTCATATATTGTTTGTGGAGAGGACTTCAAAGAGTAGAAAGGGAAATTTGATGCATCCCTTCTCTACCAAAACCAAATGACCTTTTCCAAAGAAACTGTCATGTCACAATGTGAAAACAAATGATTTCCTCATTGGCAAGACATAAACACGTGAAGAAATCAAGTCTTGTGTTGTATGGTTCTAACACAAGTATTGAGCTTCCCCAAACTGGCAACCCAAAGGCAAAAGTTTTGAATAGTTTCAGATCCTTATTATTCCAAAGTAGAAAGGGGAAGGGATTGTGAATTTGGCCTTTTCTAAAAGGGGTTGGGACAGGTGCGAGAGATAAAAAATCTTAAGAGTCATCCGACCACACTCTTCTACGATGGGAGTGTGACTAAGAAACAAATTTAAGGATCCTTAACAAGTTAATTGGCTCCTATGAACTCCTAACTATGAAATATAGTAGGAAAATAGTCCGTCACCCAAAACTAAGAAAGAGGAGTAAGATTTGTAGCTAAAAATATCAAAGAGAGGGAAAAAGTATACTGGAAGGCTGCTCCCTGCCAAAAAATACTTCCAAATACCAACATGATCTCTGTTACCCTTCTTGTACTTGACCTAGTGAAAGAAGAGTTAAAATTTGTGTTGAGCGACCTTTAAGGACTAGTATGACGACCTGTGACCTTGTTGGCATATCCCAATCATTTGATTATCTGATAATGCAAGTGGGATTCCACCATTTCCCTTCCAAAATGAAAACCCATGTGAGGAACCCACGTCTTTGTTCCTTAACAACTGCCTACTGAAGACATCAATCTCCAAAGAGAACACAAAAGCAGAAAGAGGATTGCCTAACTCAAGGCTCAAACCACGAGTAGCCAAACCACCTCCTTGGCTGTCCATTAACTAACTCTGAAAAAAAGAACGTACTATTGATCCTACCTTTTAGGACCAAAACCATATTCTCCAATCTCCATCACCTTATCAAAAAAATATTTAGAAAATATCATGAGATTTATTAAAATCGTGCTGAAAATAACGCCATACTGCCTGCCTTGAGATTATCATCCACCACCTCGTTAGCTACCAGAGTAGCTTCCAGAATCTGTCTACCCCACTCACAAAGGCACTCTGGTCATCAGAAATCTTACGAGGTAAGACCAAATCCAAATGGTTTGAAAGAACCTTAAGCAAAATTTATGAAAATTTGCAACCAGGCAAATAGGTCTGAAATCTGAATGTTTGCCGGAAATTTTGATCTTCCTGGATAACGTTTTGGGATGTTTGTTTCGGGTTTTGTAATTTCCCCTGCCAAAAGAATTCTTTTGACTGCGAGTCCCAAATATTACAGTGTCCCAGGAGCCTGTATCCACGATCGGAACTTATTCTAAAATAATGCACTTATGGCTGCTTTCTGATTGGCGTAACTCACTGATAGGATGCTAGCTGCTTCATTATAGAATAGAAATGTTAAATATTTGTGCTGCTTAGGAACTACACTACCTATATAAACAAACAAAAACAAGACGAAACTTTTCATTGCTGTTTATAGAATATATATTGTGTGTCATATAAAGTGTGGTTGCTACTTGCTACAGGGGACTAATATGCCTTTTATTACGTCTGACGACAATTATGGTTCATGTAGCACAGAAACAGGAACGGTGTAGTGCCTCCTTTAGAGCAAAGAAGGGAAAGTAGAAAACGCTAAATTATGACCAAAGAATATGTTTTAATAAATTCTTATAGTTTATTGTGTCAAAACAATATACAAAACAATCAAGTTTTCTATCTAGAAAATAATCCTCAGTGCTTAGAGAAGATAGGGGGTTAGCTGATAGAAAAAGTAGTTAAATACTTTTACAAGTCTACATCCAAGTGTAGGCCCTGGGGTCTATATAGTTCCTTGTTTTAACTAGTGAAGCTTCCACACCAAAGCCCAATGTGATAAGAGTCAAACACTTGTATTGGCTAGGTGAAGCATTTCTAGAGAGGCACAGGGGAGACGCAAAAAGGCGGATAACAATCTTTGTTACACTCTTTTTTTTAAAGAAAATATGATGCTAGGAGTACCAACTATGACTGAACAATTTTTAAAGTTCCAACTATCAATTAAGCAATGGCGGTCCCAACTTTGACGGGTATTTTTTTCGGTGGTCCCAGCAGGTTACTAGGTGCTAGGATAAATGGGAGGAATTTTTTGTGAACAGCCACCGGAGATGGGATGAGCAGAGATAGCTCCTAGATAAGGCTGGAGAAAATGAGAGAGAGAGAGAGGGTGGGAGAGTGGGGGGAGAGGGGGGGGGGGGGGGGGGAGGAGAGAGGGTCTTCAGCATAATTGCTACCCAATATGGGCTTGGGTCCTCTTGAATATGACTGTCCTATTTCTCATTATATGGCAATATTAATCCTTTCTCCATGATGCTAAATATTCCCCATGTGTTGTATGAAATGTTTTAATTCTTACTCTTCAATGAATAAAGCACCATAGAAGTCTCTTTCTATTCTTGATAGGCGTTAATGGTAGTAATTTTGGTACTCAGGTCTTTCTAGATAAAGTGGAACATTTTGTTCAATCAGTTGCTGTTCATGAAGAACAAATCTTCCAGAAACGGGTTCGCATGCAGCAGGTTCCCATTACTCTGCTTCCTTTCTCATCCAATGTATTTGCTATGCTTTAGTTTATACGTTATTGACAATGCAGACTCAGTGGACTGAGTTCTGCTCATGTTTGTAGTTTTACTCACGTATGCTTTATGTGTGTGTACACACCCTCCCATCTGTTGTATGCATGTAAAAATTGTTACTTCAAACACGATCTCCTCCCCCCCCCCCCACCCCAACAGAAGACAAGTTGTAAACACTATATGCTCGCTGCTTAAGTATTTTCTATTTTTTAAATCGTGCTTTCCCGAGGGCTTATTTCTTTTTTGCTAGAATGTACACTCTTTTCCTCCATTCTTTCCTAGTATTTCTTGTGATAAGTACAATCTCTTGTCCATACTTGGTGTCTGATTTTTTAAATGATAGCCGAAATTACATTAGGTCGGAAGGGTTTTTATGTTTCATTTTCTCTAATCTGATTGCCATGGCAATAGTTTTCAGATATATTCTGTATTGGTGCTAGTGGCTTCTGGAGATGTTATGTTTTATGATTGCTAAAGTTGATTGATGAGAAGCACCAAACAGGACTCTTTTTTGTTCTAATTTGTTTGCCATGTCAATAGCTACCTGATATATGCTGTTTCATAGTAGTGCTGAAAGTATATCAGCAGTATTGGCTGCTGGAGGTGTTATGTGTTATGATTGCTAATATTGGTTGATTAGAAGCACTAAACTGAAGCATTTCAAGTGGCTCGCTAAATGTTAGTGCTGTTGAGTAAGGCTGCCAAGTCTTGTTTAGTAATTCTATATTTGTAATTCTGGTGACCTGAATTTAGGGATTGAATCTTGGTTGCATCATGGCATCACGACTGGGTTATATAGGTTTTTTAGCTTTTCACAACCATTGCTACAACTGCAAACTAAAACACTGCTTGCAAAGTCTTTTTTGTCGAGTCAACCTCCCATGCGGCTTTATATAATAATCAACATCCATCTAATGGTACCTATCAATTCTCTGTTTCATGTGCTCTGCTCTGTTATATAATTAGATGGAAGGTGGTAGGTTGGATAGCTCATGTCCTTTAAAGAAATGGATTTTTTTTTTCTCCTCAACTTCTTGACACATAAAATTTTGGCCAGACAATGTTTGCATTACCTAATTGCTAACTTTCTAAAGAAATAACAATGAGTTACCCAAGTTGATCCCATGAAGGGTCAAAATTCATAAGTTGGTTGCTATGATGATCCCATGTTTCATGCAAACATTTGGCTAATCTTAATTTAAAAAAGGACTATGCAATTGCATGTTTGAATATACTTGATTTAATAAGATTTTAATTTTTAATGGGTTCGTAAATGTCCTTTGATTTATAGATGTATGAGAACAATGAGGAGATGAAGAACAAGGCAAAACGAGAATCAAGAGAACCTTTTGAAGAGCCACAGCCTCCAGCGGAAGACAAGGTGAGGCTTGATCATTTGACCATCTTTGAAGAGCTACAACTATTTAAGTCTTTGCAAATTATTGCACCGAATGTAACGAGATGTCTGATCTATGACATGTAACCGGAAATCACTACTATCTTTGGCAACTGAATCTATGCTTGTTTAGCTAAAATGGCTTAATATGGCTGATTCTACTGGCCAATTGATCTGATTTTAGAGAGTTGATATTTTTCTGCTTTGATTTTGAGTTAGAGGCTTTGTAGCGCTTCCATTTCTTTGCTTCTACTTGGAGAGGTCACAAATTTGGTTCTAGCTTCATGCCTTTGGTCAATCTATTTAAATATTTTTCATCATTGTGAAGAACAATCTGAGTTTTGATGCTTTTGCTCTTGGTACTGTTATTTTCTGGGTTGAACAATGTGTTGTTCCTGGACCCTAGCCGATCATTGTGTTTAATAAGAATTTGTTAAGAGGCAAAAGATCAAAAAAAATGGAAGTTAAACAGAAGGATATATTTGCGTAATGTTGCTTCATTTTTTCTTATTATTGCTCTCATTGGACTTTTTTTCTTTGTTTTTGCTGTAACTGTTTTCATTTTCAATTATTCTGTGATAATTTATAGTTAGAAGTTAGAACACTGATATACATTTAGAAAAAAAAGTAGGGATATTGAATCAGATCAGATGTGTCACATTTGCAATTATGCTTTTCTGAATATTGGAAAGTGTATTGCTGCTTGCGTACTATTCTAGTATTCTTTACCTGTTTCTTGCCGTGCTTATGAGTCTCAGTTCTCAAACTCTTTGGCACTCTCAAGTACATTAATGAATCAGTAT
The DNA here is from genome assembly GCF_026745355.1 of Beta vulgaris subsp. vulgaris. Lineage (NCBI taxonomy): Eukaryota > Viridiplantae > Streptophyta > Magnoliopsida > Caryophyllales > Amaranthaceae > Beta > Beta vulgaris. The sequence continues at coordinate 48,511,765 of NC_079205.1, read as the reverse complement.
TTTTTTTGCAGATCAAACTTGGGGAGCCTGGGTATAAAGAGAGGTATTATGCAGAGAAATTTGGTGCAACAACTCAGGATGAAATTGACAAAATTAGGAAAGATGTGGTCAGTACCATCAGTTTCAATGCTAAGCACTTATGCAAATTAATATGTATGAGCATTTTGCATCCTCCAACTTTTTGCCTGCATTTTGAATGGCTTCTCTTGTACTGCGTCTAGAGTTGCCTGGATGTTGTCATAAACGTTGTTTGGCAGACATTTCTCAAAAGTCTAAGCAGGGAACTTAACATGCAGTTGCTCCATGGAATTATGTCTTCCCTTTACAACATTCTGCAATATTACAAAAAGAGCTGTCTACTTGTTATATCCTACATGGTTTAAGTCAGTAGACCCCACTTTGAGGATCTTAGATGAAAATTGTTTCCATAAGAAAGGAAAGATATCTTTGTTTATTTGACTATTCTTGGGAAAGTTCAAGCATCTCCCTTTAGTTTCTTGTGCTCAGATGTTTCAATTTAGTTAGCCTTTTTTTACATGATTGATTCCAGAAGGAAAAAAATGATGGCTGTTCAATTTTTAGGACATTGTGTTTAGACACCTTTCTTGGCAAAGCTTGATCACCTCCCAATTGTTCCTTTGGCTTAGATGTTTCGACTTTTTGTTCTTTGCACCCTGGATTATAGAATCAGAGAACTGTTTATTATATCATAAGTTTACTTTTTTTTCCTTGAATATTTTGATTTATCTCATTATTTTCCTGGGACTTCTTCTCTATTTTGTTGTTGGGGGGGGGGGGGTGCTGGTCCGAAATGCTGTACTCAAATCTGAAACAAATGACACAGGTAATTGGTTAGGCATGTAGAAGAATCATGTAGTCTGTTCCCTTTCTTTTCTATCTTCTTTTCTGGGGCCGGGAGGAGGGGTATCATGCGGTCAAAGTTCTAGGTTGGGACTTGTAATCTTTGCTCTATCTGCTCATGGGAATCTATGAGATGTTTCTCTCCTCATTGTTTCACTTTTTAATTTTTATGGGTAGCTTGTTGGATTTTGGCTTTGCTATCTTAGATATTTTTCTGGAGGAGAGACTTTTATTTAGTAACTCGCTTGTGGTTCCCCTTTTTCCCTCCTCTCCTTCATAGGACCTTAGTTTTAAAAAGCGCGCCCAAGGCGCTAGACCAGTTGAGGCGCAAAGCAAATCACCTTCTGAAACCCAGGGGATGCAGGTTACACCAGTCGAGTAGAGGCGCGTGCTTCATGCGCCTTTTGGGAGGTGTAAGGCGCGCCACCTTTGGTGGAGAAGCGCCGGGGAGAGGGGAGAGAGTAGTTTTTTAAAAATCAAAGAAAAAACAAAATTTCTTCGATTTTATACTTACCTTGGCTTTAATTTACTAATTTTGAGCAAAATGCCTTGTTAATTGCATTAAATGTCATCAAATTGAACCCAAATTAAAAATCCCTAATATGGGAGAAAAACCCTAATTCATGATTTGCTGGATATTGATGGACGCCAACTCGACGGAGGTGACAGAGGTCGCCTGCGAGCCATGTGCCATCGTATCTCCGGTGTCCTTCGCCTGCGAGCAGCCTTTTTAGTCCCTCTCTCTCCTTCCACTATCTGCTTCATTCTTTTCTTTTCCACTTCACGCTGTAAGAGTTTCCTTGTTTTTTATTTTACCTTTATGACTGAGATAGTCATAGCCATGTGTTCTTTTACCTTTTACATTTTACCTTTTCTTTTCTTCCTTATCCTCTCCTTTTCTTCTTCTGCTGCTTCTTAGCCTATGGCCAGAATTTTTTTTTCAACAAGTAGCTTTATTTAATGATATACTAAATATAGGTAATCATACAATTTTCAGTAGCTAATCAATATTAGGCAGTAGCTTATATATTTTTTAATTATTATGTTGTTTTGAGTATAAATATAGAGCCTCACCTGTGGGATGTGTGTGCCTTCGCAAATTGCGCCTCCCTTTCGCCTCACGCTTTGTGCCTCGGTGCACCATGCGCCTTTTAAACTAAGCATAGGACAAGCTCTCTCATACAGTTGGTCTTACTATCCAGCATTAGGTGGTACTATTGTTGGTTTTGTCTTCCTTGCCTCATGTATTTATTTAGAAGGAAGGAGTTCGACGAACTGACCTGATATGTTTTGCTGACACATTATGTATCCAGCTTACTATACTCTGGTTGCATGTCCAGCATTTGGATTCAACCAGATAGAGGCTTTAATTTTCCTTTTTGAATCATGTATTAAATACTTGACTAGATGAAATTACAGGTTTGCAAACTTTGCTTTTACCTGATGGGTCCTTGACTCGAGATCTAATCTATATGCAGGTCTTGAAGTACATAGAAGGTTTATGTTGGGTTTGCCGTTACTACTACCAAGGTGTTTGCTCATGGCAGTGGTAATTTAGTTGCTACTCCACACAAGTTTACAATTGAACATACTTTGAGTTTACTTCGAATAATCTGTCTGTATAAACTGTCTTCTCCACATAAAGCAAATTCCTATTGGTATGGATGTTCTGGGTCGTTCCCGATTTGTTTGTCATGCTTTCTAATGTATTTGTTGTTTTCTATGAAGGTTCTATCCGTACCATTATGCTCCGTTTGCCTCTGATCTGAAAGATTTAGTTGATTTGGAAATCACCTTTTTCTTGGGAGAGCCATTTAAGCCTTTTGATCAACTCTTGGGAACTCTACCAGCTGCAAGGTTTTGATTGCTCATATTTTGAGTTACCAGCTTGTCTCTGTGACATATGTGTTTGACCGATAATATATGTATATATTTTTTTTGTTTTGGTACAGTTCCGATGCTTTGCCACAGATGTACAGGAACTTGATGACAGACCCATCATCACCTCTGGTTGATTTTTATCCGTCTGGTAATGTTATTTTATCTCCTTGTAGAGTTGTAGTTGTAGACTAGCCATATTTTTCAGTCACGATCTCATATCAGTTTCATGTTGTCAGATTTTGATATCGATATGAATGGTAAACGCTTCGCTTGGCAGGTATATTTTAGGTCCATCAGAACCACCCTTTTTGTCTTTTCTCCCTCCCATGCTAAACTGATGAATTTAATAATTTATCTTTTGTGATCTTTTCCCATTTCATTTATTCTTCTCCCTTTCCCTTCAAATTCTTGGACAGGGTGTGGCAAAGTTACCATTCATCGATGAAAAGAAATTGCTTGCTGAAACTAATAAACTTCAAGAAACTTTGACGGTTAGTTCCAGGATCCCCTCATTTCTCGTCTTCTCTGAAATGTTCAGATTGTCTTTGTCTGCTGCAAGTTCTTAGTCATCACTTTGCTAAAAACAAAAAAGTCTCAAATACTATCAGTCAGCTCTTTGAGTTTTGGCTCTTGAGCATTGATGGTATTTGAGCCAAATTGGTCAGAATGAAGTAGTGAACAGTCTGAGTTGCATTATTCGTTATACAATTGTTCCAATTCTCTAGAGTAGGGGTGTGCCATCTTCCAATTTTGTGTGCTTGAAAATCAGCTGAATCTTTAGGGAGGAGGTTTCTCTTATAAAAATTTGAGTCCCTCCCTTTCCTCCCGTCCCTCCCTTTTTAGGGAGGCTGTATAACTGGAGCTTAGTGCTCAGTGGCTCTTGACTTTTCTTGAATCTGTATATACTAACTGGATAAAAAGTCTTATGATAGCTTAAGAAAGGAGAACATGATTGTTTTGCCACGACCCTCCTTATGGATGACATCCCCTTGGTGTATTTTCTGATTTTCTTTTTGCAACTCTAATATATTTAAATGAAGTTAAAAGAAATTGAGAGATTGGGGAATTGCTGAAAACTCAATAATTCTCATTAAAATTCATAGCACAAAACCACGAGCAAAGCATAACATCAGGGTCCTAATCATAAGCTGAAGACTGACGTGGAAAATTTGAAAACCTGAAACATAATCTATCACAATGAATTTGGTCTTACCTTTGTCTTCATTCCAAGTTTCATGGCTTAGCCTCTTTCGCTGCTAACAGATTACCATCCTTTGGCTGTGTTTGGCAAAATGTCTAGGTAATTCCCCACTATAAGGTGTGTTTGTAGTAAAGATAAGCGAATGGAAACGCTGTCTTAATCTTTAGCTTCTCTAGAGAAGCTTAAAATAGCTTTTCAGCTTGCTTGTGATTTCTGGAAATGGCTAGTGACTTATCATTGAATCCAGCTGTGTTAAGTACTCTCTAATCTCTTTTTCCGAGATTAACTCATCTTTTGATTGTTATGACTTTTGACACTGATCTTCTCAATGGACCCAATGCACAGTGCATTGCATTTGGATAGGGATTTTGAACTCTCAGAGACCTTTTAAATGATGTTGGGTCTAGTAGAAATCATTTCGGTGCCCCTAGTCCATGGTTTAAAGGATTTAAAGGAGAAACAAGGTGTTTTTGGAATACACCTTTCATCAAAATGGGATTACTATAAGGTGTAAAAGCGCTTTCTAAAGGCCTGGTTTGCAACGCATCCAGTTTTACCCCAACAGGGATTTTTAATGAGAGAATTGAAAAATCTCTGTTTAAGTGATAATTTGTTTTGAATTGCCCAATACAAGTAGTATTAATTCTTTCCCGTTTCACTAAAACTTCTATGATGGTCACTAATTTTAATCATGAAACTCTAGCAGCACCATCATCTCTTGGTTTTCTTTTTGTTTGTATGCGATATGCCTTTGATTATAGATTTATATGATACCTGAGCCCAGAATCTTGATGACTGCTTAATTGGTGAAACTATTTTCTCTTGAAATTACTGTGATGTATCAATGATCGTATTATGCATTTCTGCTTTGCTTTTCACTATATAAGACCTATGCACTCTGCAGGTAGAAGAGCAGCATCGGAATACTGTGATGTTTGATATGTTATATGTCCACCCTGCTCATCCTATGGGTTCTCAAATTGTTTCATATTACCATTTCTACTATCAGACGCCTCCTAACCAAAGATATGCTTGGCCAATTGACAGCTATGCTAGGTAGGTTCTTAATTTTTGACTTTTAACAGAAAATTAGATTTAACTTCAGTTGTTCATGGGATTTTTATGTCCCGTCTTTTTCTTTTCACCTTATGCAGTGTTGGGATGAATGGTTATTTATGGTTATCTGAGAGGAATGGATGGAGGCAAGTGGTCCCTTCCCCAGTATATGGGCTACCAGATATTACGAACAATCTAGCTTTGTAAGTGGTGTCTGCTGCTGGTGTGTTGCTGAGTCTTGTTTTTTTTATGTGCTTATATTAAGAGGAACATTACCATTTGTTCTGCAGGAATGTAACATACTTGAATCCCCTGCCTCATAAACACATTTCAGAGCCTCCAAAGGGTGTTAACATGCCAGCTAAGGTATGTAGATTCCTTTTATCTGAGACAATTACCAGGACATATATTACTACATCGTCTGCTCACTGCTCAATGGGGAAGGTTACTTCATGTAATTTATGTTGTATTAATCTGAGATTGAACTAGCAATGCGCCAATGCCACAATAAATCCTGGATGATATTAGAGTGTAATGGTTAGACATTTTGCAGAGATCCAGTCTCTCCTCATATTCAGAGATACTAGCATTTGTTTCAAGAATTTTAAATTCATGTTTGGTTGGCTAACCTCCACTTCTCTTGCAATTGAGCAGGTGGTAAAATATACTGACGTGAAACCTTTCCCCGCATTATGGCATGAAGACAATGGCAATAGGCGTAATTTTGGACGTGGAAGGTACAACTTTATTTTCTCTCTTTAATCCTATGGTGTTCTTTATACCACTGACATAAATGGCTTATCATTAGAAGAATCTAGAAGATCTAAAATTTGTCAGTTTTACCCTTTCAGACATTTTTGCCTACATAAGCGCGACATAAATGGGGTTGAGTGGGTTGTTTTGAGTTGGACATTTATATCCCTAATTTTCTTCCTTGCATGACTTTTCACTTGATTGAATATAGTTGGTAATATGGTGGTTTGATTGTATTTGGATGGCTCAGATTGGATATGGTGTACAAGTAATTGATCCAGTAACTCTTTTATGAATTTCGTCAGATCTATAATAAAAGAGATATTTATGTCCTTATAAGTCATATGATCAATTGTTGCCTAGCAGTCCAATGCATGAACAAAGAAAATGATGGTATGTTTTTCAGCAAGGTCCTTTGGTCACCACAATTGTCTCATGTGTGATGCACAAACAATTACACGACCTGGACAGTCATTTCTGAAACGTATCATAAATGGAAATCGGTTGGAAAGATGTGTAATGCACAAACAATTACACGACCTGGACAGTCACTTCTGAAACGTATCATATATGGAAATTGGTTGGAAACATAATGGGTGATAGTTGTGCATAAACACTATTGCCACTTGTTCTTTTTTTCTTTCCTTTAATTTTTGGTTTCATTACTGCCTACTTAATCTATATGTCAGGCCTCAAGTACCAGGAACAATACGTGGGCCACAATTGGGGGAAGCTGCTCACCGCCTTCTCAAAAACACGTTGAATATTAAACATGCTGATTCATCTCCTGGATTATTGGAATATATGCCCCATCCAAATCATCCAGGAAACCCTTTGTTTAATAGGCCAAGGCCAGCTGGACCTTCGGGGTACGAAAGAGGTTACTATGATGATAGCAATTACTATAATGGGCAGCATCATATGCCCCGACCCATGTCAAATGGCCACAGGCCACCCTATGAGTCACGTGGAAGTAGACACAATGACCGCGATTTGGGAGCAGCTATGTCGAATTTGACACTAGGAGGGATTAGGAATAGACCACCAGCAATGATGAGATCAAGGAACCAAAATACTGGGCCAACACCCATGCCCAATCAACAAAACAGCTATGTCCAAAATGTTGGTCAGCTTCCATCACCGCCTATGAATTGGATTAATAGACCAGAAGCTGGAAATAACATGCATTTCCGGCAGCAGCAGATGTCATCGCAAAAGCAGCTCAGGCCATTGTACCAAGCTAAGACACAACGACCAACACAGCAAGAATAAATTTTAACTGCCAAAAAAGATACTGTTCAACAGGGTTCATGTGATTCATAATATTGCTGATCTGTACAGTAAAATATGTTCTAGATTGGTACAATTCTTAAGCTATTTCACAGCAAAGAAGAGGCACTTGCTGATGATTCAGGATTTGAAGGAGCAAATTTGTTGTTTATTATCGGAAGCTTGCGCATCTTCTGTTTTTAGTGTATTGATATGTTACCACCAAGGTCATTTTAGTGGGCTGCACATCTGTAAATTAGAACATCTTACAAGTTAGGAGTATGGTGATGGTAGACACTCGAGGTCTATGATAGTAACTTGTTTCAATTGTAATAGAAATCAGGTTAGTCACAGTACGAAATGTACAACAATTGCTAATATTTACAATTTACAATTTACAATTTTGCTGATACTAACAACTTTCTTTCCTCAATATATGATTTCAGAACTTGTTATTCTCCCGGTTTAGTCATTGAACTCCAGCTTTTATGAAATTTCATTTAGAAGTTTTTTTTGGTTCTATCATTTTGATTTAAGAGTTTCCATGGCTGTGAAATAGTGTTATTGTTGCTTGAATTAATTCGTTTATTCTGCATTTTTTTCTGATGATGCTGTTTTCAGTCAGTTCGTAGTGTTCAAAATGTCGTTTATTCTGCTTTGCACTGAGTTATTAGTAAATAAAAAGTGTTCCTTTTGTCCTTTTTTAGTTCCATTATTTCACAAGGTCAAACTCTGTAAATTTAGGGCATCTATCTTATTTGTTAATATATTCCTACCTCTGTTTCAAATTAATAGTTACACTTTGACATTTTACACTATTCACAAATTGCACTTTGACCCTCGTTTGTGATTTATACGTGAATAAAAACATAGTCATGTGAGATCTTGTTAGATTCGTATTAGTATGTATTTTATTAATATGTATATTTATAATTTTTACAAATACAAAACTAAAGATATATGTCCTCAAAGTTCTGCATTGACATGCGTGAAAAGTGTAAGTGTAACTATTAATTTGAAACAGAGGGAGTATTAGGTAAGATCTCATTAGTTTCATTTCGACATGTATCATTGAACTATTAACGTGTATCCAGATATATTGTATTTTTCGGGTTACAACTTATAAAATGGACTAGTGTGAGTTCACACCTTCTTTTGTTAATTGTTTGCCCGGAAGCACATGGTAAGAGAAATTCATTTAGAAGAAGGTTGCTAAATGTTGGATCTTAATGAAATGGTCAACCATTTGGCATTGACTTTCAATTTGTCTCCCATTTATGCTGTTAATTGTTATGCACTCAAGTTACACTCTCCTTCTGACGTGTTTGTATTGTTGTTAAGGTATAATTAACTCTCATTTTTCTAGATGGCTTTTGGGTTATGGTTAAGTAATTAGTTGTTGCACTGCGAAGTTCCTAGTCATTGTGTATAATTCGTTTATTATTTTTTAATGGAAATTAATTGAATTATATGTCCTATATCAACGCATACATTTAAATTACACGTAACGATCTCCAATATTTCATAATTTTCAATTAATAGTGACTATCGAGTTCATAATAAATTAATTTTTAAGTTATTCACTTTTCGCAAGATGGGTCACTCTTTTGAGTCAAAATGCTTGTCATTTTTAAACAAAGAATAATTATTTACCTTAAATGAGTCACTTGTATATAAGTAAAAGTGACCTATTTAGGACAAAAGGCTACTCATGTCTAAAGGACAACTTTTTGAATTAATTAAATCACTCTTATAAAAGTTTATATGTATATATTTAAGATAAATAGTTATCCGCTGCATAATATCATACAATGGATCGGTCCTTCAAATAGTTGATTTGACACGACAAAAGTTTGTAATATCATTTTTCAAGTCATAAAGACACGTTCCATTTTCATTCCTACTTATAATTGATTGAAATTAATTACAATATATTTTTCTCAAATTTCTCCTTCAAGTAATACTGTGTTTTTTATTTTGTAAAAGGCTAAGCATAAATTGAGCAATAGAAATTTTTATTATAATACAACAAAGTTGATTTGATATTTTGTTATCACTATTATTGTAAACGAAAACTTATGATAGGTAATATAACTTGTACCACGAGAATATCTTAATATATTACTCATTTATTTGATAGGTCAATTAATGTAGGAGTCCAATTTGTTTGTCAGCTTAAGAACCATAATTACTTCTATTACAATAAAAAAAAAATCAATATGAGCTTGTAGATTAGTTGGTTAGTGTATTTATATCTTAAAGGAGAGGTTGTGGGTTTGACTCTTAACACACACATTTTTATAATTTAATTGATCTTAGTTACTTGAGAGGGGGAGAACATGTGACAGTATGACATTTGTTTGCTTTGAGTTTTAGATATATAGAGAGATTAAGTTACCACAAAGCAATCTGTACAGTAATTCTCCTATGAATATAGTTAGGGAGATGAAGAAGATTATAAGATAATCATATTTTGAAGAGGAAATTGCTATTGATAATGACAATTGATAATTGTCAAAGACAGTTATCTACAGTGAAACAACAAATTGAAAGTAATGAGTAATTAATTTTTAATTGACCCTTCATTAATCGCGCAAGTGGTTTTCAGAATAATTATCTCTATTATATAGTCAATGGAGAGCTATGGTGTCCCCCTTTGAAAAAACTTTTTAATCCTTCATTCGATAAAAAAATACTTACCTATTAAGATTGTGAGATTTTCCACAACCATAGCCCTTCCTAATTTAAAATATGTATATCAAAAGAAACTCAAAGTAGCTAAAATAAACTTTCATGAAAATATGTACAGTGAAAGAAAAAGTTTATGTTTGTAGAACAAATTAACATAACTAAAGCATTTTCAATCAATTACAAAACCAAAGACATAAGGTTTTAATTTTACCTAAACTTTGAAATGCAATAACAATATCAACATCCATTAACAAGTAATAAAAATACCAAGAAAACAACTTCTTCATCAAGTAATTTTTATATTTTGTATTTACATCATATGATATTTAATTAGAACTAATGATGCTTGTAACTTACATTCTTCACAATTATATTTAGACGAAATTTAGTAATAATTGCCAAAATAATCCATGCACGCATTGCGTGCAAAGAAGGATAGTGGCATATATCAAATGCACCTTCATAGTATTCCCTCCAAAAACTTTATAAAGTAGTAAAGTGGACACATTATTTAATCTTTGCAAGTAGATCTGGCAATCGGACCAATTAGATTAGATTCGGACCAGACCAATTTAGATCGGACTGTTTTTGAATCAAGTTATATTTGGGTCGGGATCGGACAGAACTGGAACGTTTTGGATTCGTACATCGTTTGAACTATTGTATTTCAGATTGGAATTCGGATTATGGTTTCAGATTATCATCGGATTAGATTGGTAAGAAAGATTTTGAGCTTTTTTGGGTAGGGTTGTCCTATATAAATAAATTTTATTCTATGTGTAATTAATATACTAATATTTCAAAATATTAATTATTCTATTATTACCCCTTTTATTGGATATTAATGATTTAGTAGTTAGTACTCCCTACATTTTTAAAAATTATTCCATCTAACTATTTGAGTATTCGTTACATATACTTACATGAAATTCTTCTATAGTTTTGTTTATTTATTCTTAGAAACATTGTATATAAGTTATAAGATTTTGAAAATATGAAGGAAAAATAAAATTTCAAGCCAAGTCGAATTGTACATAAGATGCACCACACTTTGGCCGAGTCAATCGAAGCCAATAATTTTGGGATTGCTTTCCGATCGGGTTTCCTTCGGGTCAGATTGATTTCAGATCAGGCAAGATCATATCCGATCATTTGGATTTCAGATGACTTTTAGATCAAGATCATTTCGGACCGGACGTGATCGTTTTGTGTTCGGATCAAGTTTCGAACCCGGATTAGACCATGTATCGAATATTTCGGACATAATTTGCGGATCAGGACCAACTTTGCCAGGTCTATTTGCAAGTAGGGGGAATTGGGAATTCCTCCTTGCATGGGTGAGATTCGATCCCAAGATCTCTGAAATAGCATGTGAAACCAAGACCACTAGGCTATCACCTACTACTCATTTCATCTTCACTTATGTTTCACCAATTTAATACGATTCTTTTGTTTTGTGGCGTATTGAACACTTAACAAAACGCGTGAGCTTGGACGTGACTGGGAATGCATAAAATAATAGGGTTGAGCACAACCAAGTACCCGGTAGAATTTCATAGACCCGGACCTAGTGGGTAGTAATAATCTGAAATTGGAATTTGAATTGGTCAACCGGGTCCTAAATTTTTGGACACAAACCCGGACCCGGTGGGTACCAAGTCCAGAACTGGGTACCCAATTGTAAGTTTAACAACATACTAAGATGGGCTAATTGAGTTATAAAATTTTTAAAAAAAATTAAATGGGCCTAAAGGCTACTAGTACTAACTTTTTACTTAACAACTATTATCTATTACCAATTCTATATGAGTATATGAAAAAAACCAATTCTAAGTATCGGGTACCCGGACCTAGACCCGCTCCAACCGAGTACCCAGAGCTGGAACCGGTCAAACTGGGTACCCACCAGGTACCGGGTCCGACAAAATTCTACTCAGAATTGGAACCAGATGCAACTGGGTCCAATTTTTTGTACCTAGACCCGGACCCAGTTGGACCGGGACTGGGTCCAGACCCGGCAGGTCCATACCGGGTCCGGTTCTGGGTACCTGAAAATTCTGCTCATCCCTAGCAAGTAGTGGGAATATCAACACTACTTTGGGGGAAGACAAGGCTTTTGCGTTGCAGATGTGGATGTTACCACCTCAACTAATTAACAAAAGATTCAAATTGAACCCACAACATCAACCCCGTATGGCCTTTTCAATGCTCAAACTACTAATAGTGCCTCAAACGAATGCCTAATGACAAGCATCCCATATAATTACAGACTGTGCGATATCATTACCAGTCGCCAGATTATCAATTTTCAGTTATAAGTTTGTTAGTTTTAATGGCTTGCCTTCTATGATTATCCTTTGGTGAAATTCCCATAGAAAGAAAGCAAGAGATAGGTCATGGTTCTTGAAAAAAAAAAGAGATAAGTCATGGAGTATTCTATCTTTCTCGTGCCTTATTCATTTCTTGCTCTTCTCTCTCTTTTCTCCGAATCTTGGCTCTTTGGATGCTATATTTATTGGTTATGATCTCTTTTAAATATTATAACAACAATTGGATACTTTGTATCCAATGATTCTAGAGTTCATTTCCTTTTAGTATGGGGATTTCTCTAGTCATTGAGTTTCTATGAGGTTCATTCATTTTATTAATTGTAAGGATTATGTTGTTACATAAGATTAAGAGTATACTATTAATCAGATTTTGTGTCTTTGAGCAGAAGCTTGTTTGTCCCTAATCTTTCACCCACTAGTACGTGTGTGAGAGAGAGTTGTACTAACTTCAGATCACAACCCGACTATAACATTTATGTTGAGAAACAGTGAATTGGAAAATTTCACTGTTCAAGCATAGTGAATGTCATGCCATGCATTTACTGCATGTTAGGAAAGTTTTTCGTCCGCGCAGAAATCGTTGAAAATGTAATGTTAAAAACAGTATACTTTTGCCTATAAATACCGATGTAAGAAATCAGTTCTTCACATCAATGCAATACAATACTCTCTGATATATTTGCATAACTTCTCTCTCTATTTCTCACAACACGTTATCAGCACGAGTGTTCTACCGGAAATTTTTTTTAAGGTATCTTTAAAATTTTTACATCCATTTTGTTTTTAAGTTTAAATTTTTTTCTCCAAGCCCAACCCTTTTACTACCCGAACATGGACCAACAAAGTAACGGGATTAACATTGTTTTACACAATGTCTCTGTCTCGGGTATTTATTTTTGGATAGAGCGAAACAATGTGCCATTCACTACCAACCCAGCGAGGGGAACTGTAATACAGCCCCGACCCAGTAACCGTAACAACGGTACAAATACTCATACCAGAGAAAACCCACAAACCCCTGTTCCCAACACCAATAATAACCCTCCTATACAACCAGCTGAAAATCAACCTCCGCCCAGTAATAAAAGAGATAGAGATGAACAGGAAGAAACTAGTAGTAAACGTCACCATACTACTAACGCAGAAAACAAATAATTTTAACGCCACCTTCATGGAGGGCAAGGACATTTTATTTACGTTATTTTATTTTATCTGCTCTTAAACCGCCTATATGGACAGGTTAATTTTTTTTATTGCCACCTATATGGACGGCCTAGTGAATGATAGCATTATTATGTCTTATATGTGCAATAATGTCGTATGTATGCAGGGAACAAGCATTCAGAACTTATTATATATTATTGTCTCTAATCTTCTACTTTTTTTGCATTTATAGTTACATATATTATATTACCAATTTACTAGCATGCTCTAATATATATTTGTCAATATTAGAATTTTATTGCGTTGTATATTTTTTAACTGTATATGAACTGCACAGTTAGGGATAACCCTCTATAAAAGCGGATTACCATCCCCATTTTCACCACATATCCCTTATCTTCTTCCGATTTTTTTTCTCTAAACCCACAAATTTTTTTCCTTCTTCCTCAACCTTCCGGCCACCATGTTTAACGCCGACGACAACCGTCCTCCACCCTCATCTTCCTCTTTTGAAGAGGATTTTAGGAAAATAAAACTCTACTTATTTCTTATAGCCGGTTTCTTTTTCCTCCTCATGGCATTAATGATATATCTCCTAATACATAAATAGGAGACAAAAAAAAAAATTTCCCCCGGAAGAATGGCGAAAAATGCACATGAATATCAATTTTTTTTGTCTTTAAGTGCATTTTAGGAAGTTTTTTTTGTTTATTCACTTGTTGTATTTTGTTTCTATTTTTGGTATTTTCTTGTTTTTTTTGCTTAGCTTCATTATTGTTGTACGCTATTTTTAGTTTTTTTTGTTTGTATTATTTATCTATAATAATAATGATATAAATCAGGGGGAGATAATATATATATGTGATTTATCATCATTACTAATTTCAAATATTTACCTATTTGTAGTCAAAAGAATGGGAGATCTAGTGAAAAGACAATTTAACATACTAGATCTATCTGGGCAAAAGTTTTTAGAATGGACGGTGGACGCCCAAATGAATTTAAAGGCCCAAGGACTGGAACATACAATTAAAGATGTGACAACCCAACAAGGGGATGCAACTACAACAGCCGCATCAGTTAAAATTGCGACTGTACAAGAAAAGGCAAAAGCCTTAGTCCTCCTAAGACATCATTTACATGAAAGTTTAAAAAGTGAATATCTACTTGTGGATGATCCAAAAGAACTATGGGATAGCCTAAATGAAAGATATGGGCATCACAAAAATGTGCTTCTCCCAAAGGCACATTATGACTGGACCAATCTGAGGTTCCAGGATTTTAAAACGGTCAGTGATTACAATTCAACATTGTTTAGAATTGTATCATTGTTAAGATATTGTGATCATCCCATCACAGAAGAGCAAATGATAAACAAAACGCTCTCCACTTTCCACGCCTCTAATATCATATTGGCAGAACAATACAGGTTCAGAGCTTTCAAAAAGTACTCTGAGCTAATCTCAGTACTACTTGTGGCTGAACAAAATAATGATCTTTTGCTGAAAAATCATAATCTTAGACCTACGGGGTCTTCAGCCACTCATGAGATAAATGCAATAGAAAGCTCTAATCCACCAGAAGCAAATGCTATACATAGTGGTGGACGCGGTAATTACAACGGTCGTGGGAGAGGACGTGGTAATTACCGTGGCCGAGGGCGTGGACGTGGAAGAGGCCGATTTTCCCCAAGAAATAATAATTTTAAACATTCTGATAAAAATTGGGGACAATCATCTGGAAATCAAGGCAGACGTCCTATAAAGGAAATGATACTTGCCATAGATGTGGCATGACCGGGCACTGGGGCCGCACATGTCGTACTGCCAAACATTTGGTAGATCTATATCAAGCTTCAATAAAAAACAAAGGAAAAAATGCTGAAGCAAACTTTGTTAATGAAGCCACTACATCCATGCCCAGCCTTGATGTTTCAGATTTTTTTATGGATGATGCTGAAGTTGAAAATAAGTTTGTTTAGATCACAATCGATTAATGTGCTTAGTTTATTTCAACTGCTTCAATATCCACTTTCATGTATTTGTTCCTTTATTATTAATAAAAATACGTATTTTTCTTATACTAATCATCGTATTTATTATTTATGAAGATATGAATTCATCAGAAGTTGGAATTAAAGAACAATGTCTCCTGGACAGTGGGACAACACACACCATATTGAAAAATAAAGAGTATTTTTCAAAACTTACAATATTCCAAGCAAATGTTAGTACAATTTCTGGGACAGCCAAGCTAATTGAAGGCTCTGGAAAAGCTTGCATTATATTTCCAAATGGGACAAAATTGATAATTAATGACGCATTATATTCGAGTAAATCTCGAAGGAACCTCATAAGTTTCAAAGATGTACGTCAGAATGGTTACCATTTGGAAACAATGACGGTGAACAAAGAGGAATTCATATGCCTAACGGCAGAGAAAAACGGCAAGAAATACATCTATGAAAAATTGCCAGCAATTTCCTCGGGACTATATCGCATAGATATACGTCCGATTGAAATTAATATGATATCTAACCAGAAGTTAGATAATGAAAATCATTTACTCTATGGCATGACCGATTAGGCCATCCTGGCACAGGAATGATGCATAGAATCATTGAAAACTCAAATGGACACTCTATAAAGAATGTCAAAATTCCTCGGTCAAATGAATTAACATGCTCTGCATGCTCACTTGGCAAATTGATAATCAGCCATCTATAAATAAGATTGCCACTGAATCTCCAATGTTTTTAGAAAGAATTCAAGGAGATATTTGTGGGCCTATTCATCCTGCATGTGGACCATTTCGTTATTTCATGGTATTAATTGATGCCTCTACTCGATGGTCACATGTGAGCCTTCTGTCAAGCAGAAATGTTGCATTTGCAAAACTTTTGGCTCAAATAATTCGATTAAGAACTCAATTCCCAGATCATACAATAAAGAAAATAAGATTAGACAATGCTGGGGAATTTACATCCCAAACATTTAATGACTATTGCATGTCTATTGGGATTATTGTTGAGCACCCTGTACCTCATGTACATACACAAAATGGTCTTGCTGAATCATTAATCAAAAGACTACAATTAATTGCAAGACCATTAATAATGAGGTCAAAATTGCCATCTACTACTTGGGGTCATGCTATATTACATGCGGCAACATTGATAAGATTAAGGCCGACAGCCTATCACAAATTCTCACCATTACAATTAGTATCTGGTCGAGAACCGAATATCTCACATTTGAGAATTTTTGGGTGCGCTGTACATGTACCTATTGCTCCGCCCCAACGTACTAAAATGGGTCCACAAAGAAGGATGGGAATATATGTTGGATTTGAATCTCCATCAATTATCAAATATTTAGAGCCAACAACTGGTGATCTATTTACGGCTCGATTTGCCGACTGTCATTTTAATGAGTCGGTATTCCCATCCTTAGGGGGAGAGAAAGTGGACCCACAAAA
Source organism: Beta vulgaris subsp. vulgaris (assembly GCF_026745355.1). Lineage (NCBI taxonomy): Eukaryota > Viridiplantae > Streptophyta > Magnoliopsida > Caryophyllales > Amaranthaceae > Beta > Beta vulgaris. The sequence goes on along the minus strand of NC_079205.1, from coordinate 48,495,082 downwards.
TATAAAATCGGAAATTACATGGAACGCATCGCAAATGTCGTTTCTGGACCCGAGAACAAATTCATGTGAACAAGAAGTCAAGAAAATTGTTCATCTGCAAAGTATTGCAAACCAATTGCCAGATGCATTCACAGATTCTAAGAAAGTGACAAAGTCACATGTACCTGCTGCGAATGCTCCGGAACGGATTGAAATTCCTAATGACAATAAGGCAATTGAAAATGAGTCAATAGCACGTCGAAAACGTGGCAGACCACCCGGTTCTAAAGATTTAAAACCGAGAAAAATGAAAAGGCAAGGGGAGACAACGAACGAAATTAATATAAATCTCCCAACAGAGCATGATGAAAACAAAAATGAAGAGAAACGTGTTCCAGAAGAAAAGGAACATGAAAGCGTAGACAACAATGAAACTTCAATTAATTATGTTTCTACAAAGAGACAATGGAATCGAAAAGATGTTGTCTTGAATGAAATTTTTGCTTACTCGATAGCGGTTGAAATGACATACGATGAAAATGATGTAGAGCCAAATACAGTTGATGAATGTCGCCGTAGAAAAGATTGGCCAAAATGGAAAGAGGCAATTCAAGCAGAATTGAGATCACTTGAAAAACGTGAAGTATTCGGTCAAATAACCCAAATACCAAAAGGTGTAAAACCAGTTGGGTACAAATGGGTATTCGTGAGAAAACGAAATGAGAAAAATGAGGTTACTAGATATAAGGCAAGATTAGTAGCCCAAGGCTTTCGCAAATGCCAGGGATTGATTATGATGAGACATATTCTCCAGTAGTCGATGCAACTACACTAAGATTTCTGGTAAGTTTATCAGTTTCGAAAGGATTGCAAATGAGATTGATGGATGTAGTGACCGCATATTTGTATGGCTCACTTGACACAGATATTTATATGAAAGTTCCTGAAGGACTAAAACTACCAGAAAATTGCATGCCCAAAGAGATGTTCTCAATAAAATTGAGAAAATCACTCTATGGGTTAAAACAATCTGGAAGAATGTGGTATAATCGTCTTAGTGAATACCTATTGAAAGAAGGATTCAAAAATAATCAAATCAGTCCCTGTGTTTTCATTAAGCGATCTAAATCAGGATTCGCGATCATTGCTGTATATGTCGATGATTTGAACATTATCGGAACTCCTAGAGAACTTGAAGCGACTGCAAAATACTTGATGAAAGAATTTGAGATGAAAGATCTCGGGAAGACAAAATTTTGCCTTGGCCTGCAAATGGAACATCTAAGAAATGGGATTTTTGTCCATCAATCAAACTATACAGAAAAAATCCTGAAACGTTTTTTCATGGACAAAGCCCACCCAATAAGTTCTCCAATGGTAGTGCGTTCCCTGAATGAGAAAGATGATCCATTCAGACCACGAGAAGAAAACGAGGAGATTCTTGGTCCTGAAGTACCATATCTAAGTGCAATTGGTGCTTTAATGTACTTGGCTAACAATACTCGACCTGACATAGCTTTTTCAGTAAACTTGTTAGCTAGATACAGCAATGCACCAACCAAGAGACATTGGAATGGAGTCAGACACTTATTACGTTATCTTCGAGGAACACAAGATCTCGGATTATTCTATCAGTCAAGACCAAATGCGTCACTCATTGGATATGCAGATGCTGGCTACCTCTCAGACCCACAAAAGGCTAAGTCTCAATCCGGATATGTATTCACTTATGGAGGTACTGCAATATCTTGGAAATCTACAAAGCAGACTTTGACGGCCACATCATCAAATCATGCGAATTAATTGCTCTTTATGAAGCTGGAAGGGAATGTGTATGGCTAAGGTCAATGATCAAGAATATCCAAGAAGAATGCGGGATGGAAACAATAACAACAAATCCAACTATCATCTACGAAGACAATACTGCATGCATCACCCAAGTAAGCGAAGGGTACATCAAAGGAGACAGAACTAAACATTTATCACCAAAGCTCTTCTTCACTCATGACCTCCAAAAGGAAGGGACGATCAACATTCGACAAATCCAATCATGTGAGAATCTTGCAGATTTATTCACCAAATCCCTTCCGGCGAAGAAATTTGAAGAATTAGTCCAAAAATTGGAATGCGTCATCTTCATGATATATGCTAATTCAGGGGGAGTATTATATGCGCTGCACTCTTTTTCCCTTCGATCAGGTTTTTATCCCACGGGTTTTTCCTGACAAGGTTTTTAATGAGGCAGTTGATTTTAAGCATATAAAGATACATAATAGTTATACTCTTTCCCTAGTTAGGATTATTCCCACAGGATTTTTCCTAACAAAGATTCTTAATAAGATAACGTCTATTATGAATTATAAATGGACATTCAAGGGGGAGTGTTGAGAAACAGTGAATTGGAAAATTTCACTGTTCAAGCATAGTGAATGTCATGCCATGCATTTACTGCATGTTAGGAAAGTTTTCGTCCGCGCAGAAATCGTTGAAAATGTAATGTTAAAAACAGTATACTTTTGCCTATAAATACCGATGTAAGAAATCAGTTCTTCACATCAATGCAATACAATACTCTCTGATATATTTGCATAACTTCTCTCTCTATTTCTCACAACAATTTAATCATTTATTAGTACCTAGCATGTATCCAATCTCATTTTCAAAGTTGTAAATATATCCATGAAAGATGGCACAACATATCCACATTTTTCCATTTGAATTTTTCACGAAGTAAGAAGTACGATTTTTTCACCAAATACCCCCGAATTTTCGGTTTATAGACAAGATGATCTCGCATTTTTGAAAATACACAGGGTACCCCTCAGTTTCACAATAATACAACCAAATGCCCTTAATAACTATCGACGGTTAAAGACGTTAGTCTTAAGTCTTAACCCTAACTAAACCCTAATTAGTCCTAATTAACCTAACTAAAACCTACCTTCTAATCCTAACTTATAACCTTAAACCCTAACCCTTAACCCTCCCCCACTCTCCTCCCACCTTCCCACCACCCTTGCCCCCACCCTCCCACCCCAGCCTCCCTTCCCCACCACCCACTCCCACACCCTCCCACCACCGTTGCCCCCTCCCCCACCCCGCAACCCCCCTCCCCACCACCCCAACAACGCCCCCTCCCAACAACCATGCAGAGCCCCCCGGTCAATTTCCACAGCGCCCCCCTCGATTTCGACATCTCTCACACCAATAACCACCAGTCGCAGCCCAGATTCGACCTCTCTCTCTCCCAGATTCGACCACTCTCTTGCCTAGATTCGACCTCTCTCACCCAGATACAACTCTCTTTTTCGCCATTGAAGCTAAAACAAGCTCTCTTTCTCTCTCCTCAAAAAGGTGCTTTTAGGATTGCTGTAGAGAAACGACTTTATCCTTCACCATATTAAAGCTAAAGCCAGTCGTGAGCCCAGAAATCGAGGGGGGTGGGGGGGAGGGTTGCAGAATTCAACGGGGGTAGGGGAAGGGTGCGAAAATCGACAGGGTGAGGGGGTAGGGTTGCGAAAATCAAGTTTGGGGGCTGCGGGAGGTGAGGGAGGGGGGAGCTGCTAGGATGGGGAATGGGGCATGGGTGGTGGCTGCTGGGGTGGGGGAGGGGGCAGGGGTGGTAGGAAGGTGTGGGAGGGGGTGGTAGGAGGATAGGGGGAGGGTTAGGGATTATGGTTAGAAGTTAGGGTTTAGTTAGGTTAATTAGGATTTAAAACAAAAGATTAGGGTTAATGATTAACGGCAGTTAATGTCGTTAGTCATTAATGGCACTTGGGTGTATTATAGTGAAACTGAGGGGTACCCCGTGTATATCCAAAAGTGCGAGGGTACCTTGTGAATAAACCGAAAACTTGAAGGTATTTTGTGAAAAAATCGTAAGAAGTACTATATGATATATAGGTTGTACAATGACTTTAACGAGATACATTAACCTTACATACACCCAAGAATCAAGATCCTAGACTTATTTGATCTTTTCAACTATCATTCAGAACCTCAATGATGATCCTTTGTCTAAAATCATACATCAAGCTAGTATACAGTACCCGTAACCATATAGTAGTATTGTTCTGCTTACATAGGAACACACATAATTCTCTCATTCTCTGCAACCTTAACCTTGCGATTAGAGGAGATACGACTTCTTTCTCTGATCACAACTATTCAAATTTCGTATCTTAACTGAAATGAGCAGGCTAGAATCCACAATATTCGATGAGATTAGATAGTATGATAGAAAGATTTATATACTATACAAACATTTCCTCCATGATACATAATTATATCTTCCGCATTTGATTCAATCCATGTATTACAAAACCAAATTTTCTCCCCAAGATTGTCACTTTTCTTCAAAATCAATGTACAAACACACAAAGCAAAACATACTTCATCATGCTCACATAAAAAGCAACTATCAATCCATCTGAAAAATTTTCCTTCTGTACTGATATTTCAATAGTATTACAATTACATCCCATCCACAAAAACTACATTTAATTTCCCCCCCCCCCTTTAAATCTTCTCAAATATACTACTATGGCAAAAAGTACCCTGATAAAAACAACAAAAAGAAAGCAAACAATGCACCATAGATAAGAAGAGCTTTCTGTCCAGAAGTAAGTGAATTACCCCCAAGTCCAAACTGTTGATTCTGCGCAAAACCGGCAATTTCTACACTCTTACTATCAAAAAAGCTCTTAGCAGCTCCACAAGTTGGACACCTCCAATCCTCCGGCAGCTGCGAGAAGGGCAGCCCTGGAGGTACAGGGTAGTTAGGATCACCAGCAGATTCATCATACTTATAACCACATGATCTACACTCATAAATTCCTGTGTTTAACACTGCAAATTTCTCTTCCAATCTACGTTTATCAAAATTCTCTGAATCTGATGAACTGGGTTCCTCTGAATTTGGATTCTCTATAATGGGTTGGTCTTCTTTTGATACATCAACTGATTTTGGGGTGAGATTGAGACCATTTGAGGTGTTTTGTAGTGGGAAAAATTTGTGGGTTTTAGAGGAAATGGTTGATGTTGTGAAGTGAAGTTTGGGTTTTGGAGGAGAAGGTGAGGAAAGGTGGAATGAGAAGGTTGTTGGTCTTGTAATGGCAGAAGCCATTATTGTTTTAATGGTGGTTTTTTTTTGGTTGTATAAGTGAAAACTAATTTTGGAGCTTAATTTTGGGAGGAGTTTGGAAATGTGGTAATGTTAAGAAGTTTGTTTGTTTTGGTTGAAAACTTAGAAGTTTGTGGAGGAAGGAGAGGGAAGAAGGATCCATGGAAAAGGCATATGCCAAGTTTTAGACCTTTTGTTTTGGGAGGGTGTTGGTTGGATAAGGTGTGGGTCTATAGCTGTTTATTGTGCATAAACTGTAGGTGAACTCCACTTGTATGGGGTTTTTATTTTTTTCCTATAGCTTTGGTTATATCATGACTTTCGCATCAGATAATTGAAAGGGTAAAATAAATTTGAATGGATTAGATGCATAATAACTTACTGCATATTAAGGTGCGTTCTTCTCACTTTAAAAAATTAAGTGTCAGGTCTAATAAGTTTAGATAAATTCAGATAAGTTTCAATAAGGTCCAATAAAGGCAATAAGCTCTAATCAGGTCTAATAAGGTCCAATAAGTTCCAATCAGGTTCAATAAGTTCCAATCAGGTGCAATAAGTTCCAATAAGGTCTAATAAGGTCCAAATAGTCAATGTTCAATAAACATTTGTATTATTGTCCATTATGTTATTATTAAAATTTTAATTAAAGTACCACGATGATTATATAGTATTATACTTGTATTGTGTTTATTATTATATAATATATTTGTATTATTGTCTATTATTTTATTAATCATATTACTATTAGCTGATTATGTTATTATTAGAATTTTTTATCAAAGTACCACAATGTATAGTATTATACTTGTATTATTGTCTATTATTTGATTATTCATATTACTATTAGGTGATTATATTATTATTAATTAATATTATAGTCATGGTCAAATAATTAAGGTTAACAATAATAATCATTATAGTTACAATATTTTGCAATCCGACTTTAAATAACTAGAGATGACATATTTTCGTTACTAATAACAATCTCTATTATATAAGGCAACACATGGGGGACACCAAAAAATAGAAAAAGGAAAAAAAGGAAAAAAAATTAGAGGATAACTAACTATTTCATTTGAATGAAAAAGGGGGGGAAAGTAAGACATTTAAACTGAATATCAGTTTTTTGAAAAAATAAAATCTAAAGACGGTTTTTCTACCCAATTAATTTTATTTTGTACTTAATTTGTTATCACACATTATCGCACGCATTGCGTGCATGTAAGACTAGGTAGTTTTCTTTTTTTTATCTCTATCTATACTAATATATTAAAAGGCGTGCGCAAACCAGGAACGGTGCCACGTGGCGCTCTCCCTAGGGAGTTTTAGTTGATATAATCCATGTACAACAAAAAAAATCAGAAATTGCATGGTATAGGTTTTGATCCCGTGACCTCAAGTTCATGTACTAAAGTTTTAACCACTAGACCAAGCTGTAATTAGTGATATCATATCAAAATACAATATTAATAAATGAAATTTTTCTTACCCGGGGCGTAGCCCGGGCCTAATAACTAGTTCTATATGGGAAGAGGGGTAGGACACCAAAATATTAGAAACCCCATTTTACCCTCATAACATCTATATTATAACTACTTCCTTTAATGAAAAAATAAAAAAGAAAACTATCTAATAAATTTAAAAAATAAAAAAATATTACAAAAAGAAAACCATCAAGAATTCAAATATTCCTAATTTATTAGAAAAATTAATAATTAATTTAATTTTTTCATCTCCTAAAAAAAAAATTTGTACGTATGTTCGCACGCATCGCGTGCATATAAAAACTAGTTGATTTAATTTTCTTCATCTCCTAAAAGAAATTAATTTTCTACGTATCTTCGCACGCATCGCGTGCATATAAAAACTAGTGTAGATATAAATGTAGAGTGAGAGATAATGAGTTAATGCATTCTACTACCTTCACATAAATGAAAGTGGGGTGAGAATTTTTCATATGTACCAATTTTAACTTGTTAGCAATAAATGTTAATCAACTTTTGATTTTTCACTAGTGCTTTATAAAATCAAAACAAGAGTATTAGATATATTAGTGGTCAAAGTTATGTATAGGCAAATATATAAATAGTAAATTTTTTTGGTTAAATTAATTATCAAAAGAGATAATTAATAATTTTTTTAAAGGACGAATTTTAATAATTATTACTTCATAATAAATTTTGAGGGGTAGTATTTACGTTAGGGGTAATATTTATGTTATTAATGGTCAATTTTTTTGTCTAATAAGGTCAAATAAGTTTCAATCAAGTCCAATAAGGTCTAATAAGTTTCAATCAGGTCCAATAAGGTCTAATAAGTTTCAATCAGGGCCAATAAGATCTAATAAGTTTCAATAAGGTCAATAAGTTCTAATAAGGTCCAATAAGTTCCAATCAAGTTCAATCAGGTTCAATAAGTTGAATCAGGTCCAATCAGGTTTAATAAGTTCCAATAAGTTCAGTTCAGATAAGTTCAAGGCCAATAAGTTAAAGAGAACGCACCCTAAGTAAGTATAAAGTATTGTATGATATGGTCAGTTCTATATGATATAGTCAGTGACTTAGTGTTTATTTAATATAGTCAGTTTTAGTATGATATAATCTTCTTGTGTAGTCAATTTTGGTATGATATAATCCACCTTTTATATAGTTAATTTTTGTATGTAATAGTTAATTTTTGTATGATATAGTTAATTTTTGTATAATGTAATCATTTTCTTTGTTTTAATCTATTTTTATATCTATAGTCAACTTTTATTTTGTTACAATTAATTTTTGTATAATATAGTTCATTTGGATTTGCAATAAATAATTGGTGGATCCAAAAATTGCGGTTGAAACTTGAAAGGGTGAGTGTTTAATAATTTTAGAGCATATCTAATACTCCCGTTTAGAGAGTACTTAGGCTATGTTCAGTTCACCTTATTTTTGCTTATTTCAGATCTAATCAGATCAGATCATATCAGACTAGAAAAAATATGTTCAGATCAGATCAGAAAAAATAAGTTCAGATCAAATCAAATCAGATCAGATCAGATCAGACCAGATCAGATCAGATCAGATCAGACCAGATCAGATCAGATCAGATCAGACCAGATCAGACCATACCAGATCAGATCAGATCAGACCATATCAGATCAGTTCAGATCATATCAGACCATATTTAAAAACTCATTATTATTAAAAATCTTTCACTACATATTAATAAAAATTATAATAATCGAATATTAATAAAGTACTCATTGAGACGAATCAAACAAGACCCCACATGACTATATTTTTTCTTATATATTGAGAAAAATCTAAAAGTTTATCTCTAATTGTGAATAGTGTCAAGATTCTAAGTGAGAAAGATAAAAAAAATACAAAGGGAGTATAATTATTTACTAGTACATTTGTTCAAAAGAATTATTATTGTTGTTATTGTTGTACTTATTAATTATTAATATTGGTAATTATTATTATCTGGTTACCATTTAAAATGTCATTGTTATTATTATATTAAGTTATTTTGTTGTTATTAAATAATAGAAAATTAAAAGCCACGTGTTAATAATATAAAATTGACGCAAAAATAAGAAAGATATAAAATATGATATCTCAAATTCATGACAACGAAACTACTAAGTTCGGATTACATTTCAAAATAAGCTAAGTATGAGATACAAATTATAAATTTAGATTCGGTATACCTCTTCCTACCGAATTCCAAATCTCTCTAGCTATTTGAAGTTGCACGATATTTATTTATTTTTTGCTCAAGTCATAGTTGTTTGCATATCTTATTCTATTTTATATTGAAAAAAAGAGTTGAGTTTGCCGACATCTCAAGTGTGAAACTTTTTTTTAAGGGAAAGTGTGAAACATTGTATAAGTGCTCTTATAAAATAATGACTTGAGTTATATAATTATTTTTTAGTAATATTAATAATTATGATTATAATTATTATTGTTGTTCTTATAATAATGATAATAATAATAATTATTATTAATGATAAAAATTGTGTAAAAGTTGTAATAGAAATAAAATGATAATAATAGTAATACTATAAAGAATATCTTATAATGTATTGCATAATAATGATTTACAAAGTAATAATATAATAGTAATAATATATTTTATAAAAGATAAGATCTTGTAAATCATATCAGATCAGATCAGATCAGAAAAAATAAGTTCAGATCAGATCAGATCAGAAAAAATAAGTTCAGATCAGATAAGTTCAAATCAGAAAATTTCAGGTGAACTCAACATAGCCTTAGTTTCTAGTGGAAGGAGCAATAATGCCCGTTGGAATCACTAATTGATGGCTCACCTGCATGCATGCCTTTCTGCTTTCTGCCACACATCTTGCACTTTCTTCTTTCCTTCGCTGAAGACCTGCTAAATTTGGTTCTACCTCGTCAACGGTTCTCTAGTCTGTCTCCTCTATGACCTTTTCTCTCTTGTTAATTTATACGGTTATACTTACTTGGTAAGGAGAGGTTTAATGAAAACTATAGTTGTGAACAAATGTTAGAGTATTTAACTAGTCACTTTTAAATTTGACTGTTTGGTAAATAAGATTTAGGATAGCTAATTGGGCATAAAAACATTTTTTGAAAAAAATTAGGGGAGTAGTTTTTTCACATTAGAAGTTTTGGTATGAGTAGGCTAAATTACATTTATATCCTAAACTTTTAAAAAGTTACATATACAAATAATAAAAAGTACAATAATAGATATGTCATGTCCTTATTGATCATATTACACGATCAAATAACAAGTAGCTATTAGTTACTTACCAAACACTTTTATGGAAACTGCTAATATAATTTGCTAGTCAAACTAGCTAATACAATCATTAACTCGCTAATACAATTTACAATTTCTTCTTATACCCACCCACATAGGTAATGATAGGACAAACTCTAGTTGGGTAATGCATTTATTTTCTTCAATCTAGATTGATATGTGTGCTAGGAGCTATAACATATTGGCAACTGTTATAAGCTATTACTGGACATTTTGGAAACAAACTTGGAAGAAACAGAGGAGGGGGGGGGGGGGTTTTGGTTTGAAAACAATGTAAGAATTTGCGAGTGTTAGTGTGTGCTCATATCCACACAAATGGGTAACATTGGGATTTGGGACGCACTCTATTTGGGCAATGCATTTCAACCTAGATTGATATGCGTGTTATGAGCTACTACCTCCGTTTTCTAAAGATCTTTCTTGTTACTGTTCCTACAAATACCAATGAGGTTTTATTTGTGTGGGGTGTGGGGTGGGTAAAGTAGGAGAGAGAAAGGGGTTAAGATAAATAAACAAATAAAAATGGGTTAAAGTAGGAGAGAGAAAGGGAGTAAAATTGAATTAATAATGTAATGGTGGACCATATGATAGGGACATAAGAGGGTAAAAAGGGAAAAATAAATTCCAAATAAGGAATAAAGTAAAAGAGGGAAGATCTTTTGGACACGCACTTAAACGGAAAGAGGGAAGATCTTTAGGAAACGGAGCGAGTATAACATATTGGAAACTATTATAAGCTATAACTAGAGGTGGGCATGGGCCGAGCCGAGCTTGTTCACGGGCTCGGCTCGCGGGCTTGAGTAAATGGCGGGCCGGGCTTGAAATTTTAAAAATTTGTCCACGAGCCCCCGGCCCGAGCTCGTGCTTCCCGTGGGCCGGCCCATGTTTTATGTTGTATTTTTGACAGTTTCAGGGTAAAAAACAAAGGAAAGGAGCGTTCGGCCCGCCGGCCGGCCCACGCGCGCTCATGCTGGTGCGGGCTGGAAATAAAATTTCTTGACCGTGACAGGCCCGCATCCCACATAGCGGAAAACGGGCCGGTCCGGACCTCGAGCGGGCTTGAAAACAAATGAGAAACAGAGGGGGTGGGTGGGTTTGAAAACACTGTAAGAAATGCTTATGAGGTTCTCCCATAATACAATGTGTTGTATTCTTTTTTGGTTTTTCTGAAATATTGTTCTTGTTTCCTTTTTAATTCCACATTAATTATTCTCCATTAAATTATTTTTAGGTTGATTTACATTAAAAACTCTTTAATCCATTAGTCCCCATTCTTTCTCAGAAAATCAGTTTTTCTCCACAACATCAATTGTATATCATTTCAAGTTTTATTTCCCTTAAAGAATGAGAAACAAGCATTATTATATTATGAGATGGAGGGAGTATATTATATCACTAGGGGAAAAAACATAAAGGGCTGCGCTTTTTTAAAAAAGCGCAGCCCTACTAAGAAGAAGGGCTGCGCTTTTTAAAAAAGGCGCAGCCCTTCACTAGTAGGGCTGCGCTTTTTCAAAAAAGCGCAGCCCTTCTGTAGGTAAGAAGGGCTGCGCCTTTTTGAAAAGCGCAGCCCTACTAAGTGAAGGGTTGCGCTTTTTTAAAAAGCGCAGCCCTTCTGCTTAGTAGGGCTGCGCTTTTTAAAAAAAGCGCAGCCCTTCCTGAAAAATTTTGAAATTTCGGAATCGCGCGCTTTGAAATATTGAGCGGGGATTCGTCAAATATATTATCCCTCATTCTCTCTCCTCTCTCACGTCCCTCATTATTCCTTTCCTCCTTATCTCTCACCCTCTCTTCTCTCTCTATCTTCTCTTCTCTCTCAAAAACTCCCATAAACATTTGTCTCAAAAACCCATTTTAAGTTTTTCCGATTTGCACTAAACATGACGACGGAGTCCGATTGCCTATTGTGATACCTTTTCGGAAGCGGAACGAGCCAACATGTCAAACTCACTGCTTTGCGGTGATGTTTAGGCTTTTTAAGCCATCCGAGTTCGTTTAAGCCTCCAAATAGCCATTTTAAGTTTTTCCGAAATTTTTTTTTCCTTTAAATTATGTATTTGGGTTTTGTTTTATGTATTTAAACATTATTAGGTTGTAGTTCTTGTATTTTTTCAGATCTATAATGTTCTTGTATACTTCTCTTTGTTTATATATTTTGATTAATGTTCTTGTATACTTCTCTTTGTTTTGATTAATGTTCTTGCTTGTATACTTCTCTTTGTTTTGATTAATGTTCTTGTATACTTCTCTTTGTTTTGAATGTTATTCTTGTATACTTCTCTTTGTTTATTTTGATTAATGTTATTCTTGTATACTTCTCGTTGTTTATTTTGATTAATGTTATTCTTGTATACTTCTCTTTGTTTATTTTGATTAATGTTCTTGTATACTTCTTGTATACTTATTGTATACTTCTCTTTGTATATTAGTTTTTGTTCCTTTTTTTCATTTTCGTTTCATTTTTTTTATTGTTTTGGGTTTAGTATTTTCGTTTCGTTTCTCTTCTGTTTAATTTCAGAAAATGTGAGATTATGAGTAAAAAAATGACAAAAAAAAAAAAAATTTTTTTTTTTTGGTAGGAAGGGCTGCGCTAGTTAGGAAAAAGCGCAGCCCTTCTAGCCCAGAAGGGCTGCGCTTTTTCCTAACTAGCGCAGCCCTTCTGGGCTAGAAGGGCTGCGCTTTTTCCTAACTAGCGCAGCCCTTCTAGCTTAAGCCCTTCTAGCGCAGCCCTACTTAAAAAGTGAAGGGCTGCTACTGAAAGGGCTGCTGTCAAAAAGCGCAGCCCTACATGCCTTTTTTAGCGCAGCCCTTCTTCATTTTTCCACTAGTGTATGTCAAGTTAAATTCAGGTCGCGACACCTATTGTCTTTATTGTTGTTCAGTGTATGTATATTTTTTTCGACATTGCAAAAATTTACATTAATTTAAAAATGAAATTACAACCTAATGTTATTACAACCAAATATAAAGCAAACAAGCATTAAGATGAGCTTCACTTGTTCTTACATACCCTACTAAAAAAACCCAACTTGTTGCTGATCCAATCCAAATGAATCTGATCTTGGGTAACTTTTGGTGGGTTTAGGTAATTTGTCTTGTCAAAAAAGACCTAATATAATGAGAGAGAGTATGTTAACCCAAATTATCTTCAGAGATAGATTGTTGCATTTCATCTTGTCGAACCCTTTTGTTCACAAGATGATAAATCTCAAGACTCTTGAATCTCTATTCTATATGGGAAGAGAGGGGAGACACCAAAATATTGTAATCCTTATTTTGCCCTCACTAAGATTAGGGGGAAAAAATTAAAAAAGGGGGAAATCCGATTATTACAGTTACAACTGCACCATAAAATTCAAAAACACTTGAAACCAAATCAAAACTACAGGGCAGTTTCTTGCTTCATCTTCTTTCTATTCCCACCCTTCTATTATTCAGCAAAACCCAATTCTTACTTTAGCCTGCAAAACAAAAGAAAACATGTACAACACATCATAATTCTACGGAAAAGCACAAGCCCCTAAATTATTCAAGTCTAACATTTAATTTTGGACACAGTGAGAAGTGAGTACCATTATCAATCAAGAGGAGCAAACAAACATAGCAACAACAAATTCAATCAGAAAAGGTAATTCTTACTAACACTGCAATGCAAGTAATTTAACCTTATGTGACAGATGCACTAAACGAACTGATAAATTTCTGATTTACACCTGACAACTTGCACTAAATGATCCGATAATTTGCTCTCAAAATTTTCTCATAAATTTCTAAATAGAACTAATTTTTCCCCATCAAATCTTAAACTTTTCTCAAAAATTTATAAATATAACTAATTTTTCCCCATCAAGTCATCCACAAACTTAAATTTGAGAATTGCATTTGAATACATTGCATAAGTTCGAACACCATTCGAAAAAACATATTTACAGAGTGTTTTAAAAAAACAAACATTTTGAATCAACATTTTACTCACAATCACAGATATAACTATAACTTTCCAAAAAAAAAAAAAAAAAAATTCAAAAATCAATCTTATCATGGACTAAGAATTTGAAAAAACACAATTTCTTTCCATATATGAGAAACTCTCCTCCATGGTTCAATAACTAATCCTACTAGAATCATCTCTCACATGGTTCAGCAAATAATAATTCCAAAACACTGACAATCTCCAGATTTCAGATTTTCTCACATGCAAAAAGAAATTGAATTTTTTTAAAACTCACCTCTACAACCGCATTTCGAAATTTATGTGTTTTTTCTCCAAATTTTTTGACCTCCACCTTCAATCATCGGAGTGCTTTAATTGACCAAAAACGCTCCAATTATTAAGTAAAAATTTCTCCACCGTATCTCAAATTATTAGGTTTTCATTTATATAGACTAGTCTTATATGCACGCGATGCGTGCGAATACAAATATAATTTTTTAATAGACATTTAACGTCTTTAATTCTTAATTCATTCCATTTTTTTGTTGCATAACTTGTATTATTTTCATCCATTAAAGAGTACACGTATTAATTTTTAGTGCAATTATTATAATTTATTGATGTTATTTCATTCTATTATGTAGTGATTTGAAGAACTACCCCTCTTGACATATATGATAGAGATTAATTGTCATAATAACCTTGAAAAATAATTTGAGATAATCAATAGGGAGCTCAATTTGTCCAACAACTAAAGTAATTTGTCTATTATATATAAATGACAAATCTGTACATATCAAATTGAAAGTTAAATACATACACATCAAAGCCAAATACGAAGCTGAATTTGAGTATAAAAACTCGTAAAGTAAAATATGATATCATCTCTATTATAAATAAACGTCTCAATAATATATTGCATCATTATGACACCAAAGTAGAATAACATAAATATTAAAGAGCCACAAACAAAGTAAAAGGATGATTTATAAGACACTCTAAACAATATCATAACATAAAAGCTTTGTGTGAAATATTTTTTTATGGTTTTGTGCAATTCGACTTTAAACCATATTATTAAGCTAAATATATAATACAACACCAAATAATCCTTTTATACTCCTTTGCATATATCACAACACCAAATAATACTTTCACAATATCATGCTTACGT
Source organism: Beta vulgaris subsp. vulgaris (assembly GCF_026745355.1). Lineage (NCBI taxonomy): Eukaryota > Viridiplantae > Streptophyta > Magnoliopsida > Caryophyllales > Amaranthaceae > Beta > Beta vulgaris. The sequence continues at coordinate 48,480,082 of NC_079205.1, read as the reverse complement.
TTTGCTACTGTTTTTTTTTTAAAAAAAAAAAAAATTGTAAAGTTAAGGGCTTGTAGTTGGCTTAGTATCTGACTACGTTTCATCGTCTATACTCTTTTTTGTATGTAAAACTTTGGGCCTTTATGGCTAGGTAATTTAATATTCCAATTTGTGTTTAAAAAAATAGTTTATACATTCCTTAGCTCTATTTCTTCTTTCTGTATCTCTTCTATCTGTCGCCCCTCTATCTTCGGTCCCTTCTTCATCAGTCGCCCCTCTATCACGCTTCTCTAACTGTTTCCAACTCTCACTGCATCTTATTTCCTAGATCATTTCTCATCACATGAAACCAAGATCCTTCTATTACCCACCTAGCACTACTAACCACCATCCTAGCATAACCATAAAAAAAATGGCAAGGATAATTGGATGTGGATACGACTAAACTAAGACTAAAATAGAAAACGAAACTGAAACAAACTGAAGGACTAATCACCATAGGCAAAAACAACCTTCGCTTACTAGTCTTCACTATACGAACTTTGTCGGTGCTTCTCAAGAGAACCAACCACACCTAAGCTATAACAACAAACCAAACAGCGCCGACGACAAGACAGTCACTCGAATCGATTGACCATGCCACAATACAACAACGAACAGGGGAAGGGGAAGATGCACTAAAGCACCTAACAGGGGATGGGGAAGGGGAAGATGTGGTAAAACATCAAACATGGAACAAGGAAGGGGAAGGGAAAATAGATGAACACTAATAGGGGAGGGGGGGAAAGGGGAGACCGACTACTACTAATAGGAAGGGGGAAGGGAAGACCTACTACCACTAACAGAAGAGGGGAAAAGGGGGGGGGGATGACTACTTCTAAAAGGGGAGGGGGAAGGGAAGACTTACTACCACCAACAGGGGAGGGGGAGGGGGGAAGGGGAGACCAACACCTAGGGTAAAGGGAAGGGGATCGAGGACCACTAACATGGGAGGGGGAAGGGGGGACCAATGACCACTTACAGGGGAGGGGGAAGGGGGGGTACCAATGACCACTAACAGGGGAGGGGGAAGGGGGACCGACAACGACAAATAGGGGAGGGGGAAGAAGAATGACATAAAAACGGGAAAAACGAGGGGAGAGGGAACTAAACCTTATGTAGATCGAATGAACTACGTGCAAGCTCGCTGACGATCGCGTGAGCGACGCTCCAAGTGGCCACCATCGAGCCTGTGTTGGGAGGCGAGTTGAGTGTTTTTAGGGTTTGGGAGCTTTTAGAGAGAGACTAGAGTGAAGTTACTAATTAGGATAGACGATGAATGAAGTGCTCAGTGTACATATTGCGGGAACAATGAACATGACTACGGCATGTATTATCAGTTATTTGGCTATCAGACAATCACCCATTAACATGGTGAGAACGTTCAAATCGTGGTAGAGGGAAAACTACTACTAAAATGGCCAACAACATCCATCAACCATCTTTAGCTTCAACTTCATTTAATTTTACTTAGCTAAATTCAATCTAAAAGATTAGGGCCAAACAATCATTCTTTATATATGTAATTGTCTTAAACATGGTATAACATATGCCTATAATTCTTTCACTACTCATTTGGTAGTTTTAATTTACGTGTTTTCTTTATTTGTAAAATTATTACATGCATTTAGATGGTTGAGTCATTATAAGAGTTTGTTTTTCTCAGAGTTTCATAGAATAAAAATATTTTAAATATTATCCTATAAGAGTTCAATTAGGTATGTTTGAAAATACCTCTAAAAAAGGTATGTGTAAAATAAATGGAGTTTTTGTTGAGTCAACTTCAGATTGTATGTCTAAGGTTTCTAATTATCATATTAGGTGAGTCATATGATATTAGGAGTTGCACGTTTGCCAAACCACTTTTATGCATGTTCATACTAATATGAGTTAATAACTAGAATCTAAGAGTTTTATCATTCCATTTACACCTTTATCTACATTGAACGTGTTTTCAATTTGTACATTTGACTTAAGTGGAAACATTTGCACAAGGTATTCCTTTTCCTTCTACTATTAATGAGTGAGTTTCATATTAGAGCCAAAAAAGTCTGTAGCATTCTACTTTGCTTATTGCACACACATTATTTTTTGATCAGAGTTTGTAATTAGGGTTAAAATAAAAGAGTTTCATGTATTAACTTTTGGTATATATCAAGGGTAAAGTCAGACATGGTTAAGGAGGAGAGCCAAGTATACCTGTTTTTTTTTTATTATTATTATTGTGTTGTGAGGGATCACTTTACTAGAATTCATAATTTTCTTTTATTTGGACATCTTATATATTACAGGTATGATTGGGCTAGCAGGGGCCACAACCCTTTGATGCCCCTTATATGCTTCGTCCCTAGTATATATATTATTTCATTTTGTATTAAACAACTAACACCATCAACTAGTTTCACCATAACACATTCATAAATAGTCAATAATCAATCAACAAACGCAAAACAACCCCTCAAACCAGCAATGCAAAACCACTCAAACCAGCAATACAAAACAACCAACAGCCAACAACCAACAACCAACAACCAATTGCCAAACACACTCGCAGGCCGTAGTCTTCCATCTAATCAACAACAATGCATAGTAGTCACCTACTCTCATTGATTAGTAGACATTTAGACAATTTCATCATCTTAATTCTTAACCCACACACCCCCCAAACAAAGTCCAATAAACTCACTTAACCCACACACACATTGACACAAGTGGCCCCCTCACCCATTTGGTTTCTTCTCCCAAACAAACACAACCCCAACACGCAATAGGGACACATTACAATTTCCACACATAAGTCATAACTCATAACATAACAATTCATTCACACATCCATCCATCCATCTATCCCTCAAACAAACAACTCGTGAACTCCCATCTCCTAACCACCCTTTCCGGTCCTAACTCTCTCTCTCTCTCTCTCCTAACTTGTAAAACTTTTAACCTAACCAACAACCTCAATTTTCTCTCTCCTCCCAACCTTTCATGGTGCTATGGCTTTCGAGGTAGAACCACATCCTCCTTTCAACGACGACGACTTCGACGACGATGACGACGACAGTGAACCTCTAAACGGCGCCGTTCCAGATGACGATGTCGCCGGAGATTCCGATTCTTCTTCCGCCGGAGATTCCGTCATCGCCGGAGATGTTGAAGCAGATTCCACCGCCGTTACTGTCGCCATTCCTTCCTCTTCAATCTCTGTCGCTGTTTCCGTTCCTCCTCCGACGTCAGTTAACGCTGTTACAATCGCGTTACCTGACCCTAAACGTCACCGTATTGATCCTCTGGTATCCTCTTCTCTCATCGTAACTCCAGAGAAGAAGCCGATCGATGATTCTAGAAGGTTGTTTCAACGTCTATGGACTGATGAAGACGAGATCGAGCTTCTTCAAGGTTTTCTAGAGTATACATCTAGCCGTGGTACGACGTCGTCTGGTCATCATCATGATACGGCGGCGTTTTATGATCAGATCAAGTCTAAGCTGCAATTGGAGTTTAATAAGAATCAGTTGGTTGAGAAATTGAGGAGGTTGAAGAAGAAGTATCGGAATGTTTTGAGTAAGATGAGTTCTGGTAAAGATTTTGTCTTTAAGAGTCCTCATGATCAAGCTACGTTTGAGATTTCAAGGAAGATTTGGACTAATTTGTCCCCTAATTTTCGAGGTGTTGTTGAATTTGATGATGACGATCAAAACCCTAACCCTAACCCTAATTCGGTTCTAGCAGCAGGGACGCCTCCGAGGCCACCGAATAGCAGCTTTGTGATAAGTCATATCAACCTCAACAGCGCGGCGGGGGGTTCGACACCGATGATGGTGGATCATAAGGCAGGTAGCACTGGTAGTTATAATAATAACAATAATAATAGTATTAATAGTAATGCTGTTGGTTTTGATATTATGATGTCCAATTTGAATAGTCCTGCTGCAAAATTGTCGTCGAGGAAGAGGCCTAGGGTGAAAGTGGAGGAGAAGTTTGGGAGGAATGTGAGTTTGGGAGGGAATGTTGGTGGAGAGGGTGGGATTAATGTGAACGAAAATAGTATTAATCACAACGCGAATAATAATAATACTAATAATATTAGTAGTAGTAATATCAATCTTGGTTCAACAATGCAGGGGTTGATAGAGGAGGCTGTGAGGAGTTGTTTGTCGCCTTTGGTTAAGGATTTGGTGAGTAATGCAGTGAATGGGACCGTTATGGCAGGCAGTGGTGGTGGTGGGATCAAGGGCGTCGGGGCTTTGGCATTAAATGCCGTTCCCTTGAATTTTTCAGGGCCGAATTTGGTGGGGAATAATGGCGGGGATGTAATGGATGAGAAGTGGAGAAAACAGCAAATTTTGGAGCTTGAGGTGTATTCGAAGCGTTTGGAGTTGGTTCAAGATCAAATTAAGTTGTCGTTGGAGGAGCTCAGGTCAATGGGGAGTTAAAAGTTTGGTTCTTGGGGGGTGATCGGAGTAGGTTAGTTGATGTGATTTGAGTTTCTCTAATTTTTTCCTGGTTGATCAATGATCGAATATCAATTTGCTGATTATATATGTGTAGGTAGTACCTTTGAGTTCATAGATATTCTCTTTTTTAGTTTGACATAAAAGAGAGCTGTTGAATAATGTTTATTCTATGTGTGTAGCTCTTTGCTCAATGCAAAATTTCATGTATAGCAATGATTTGATGAATAGAGAAGGCAGGATTCATATTGACATATTTTGCAAGTTATGGTTTGTTCCAGGGTTTGTTTTTGACCACCCTGTATGTTTAGTAACTGTAGTTGAGGATGATGCTGGTTCTTCTGGTCTTTATGTTGTTAATTTCAAACCCTAAAGGTGGTTAACTAATTGAGTTATATCTATCTTTAGTGACTTGTATAAGTTAAACTGATTTTACATGTGAGCAAACTTTTGTTTGGATATACAATGTTGTTTTGAAGTTGACCGAATTATTGGTAAAGTTGAGGTGTTTTGAGTTTCGGAGATCTGTGTGACTATCGTGTCATTTTACACCTTTGGTGTTATTGTTTGTTCGGGAGATGTCATAAGATAAGTTTGCTATGCAAAACATCTTGAATCTTGATTAATGGCAATACGTCTTTAATTGTTTTGTTGGACGTTGGTTCAACGAGTCATGCAACGTGTAGAGTTATGCAGCGTTTCCTTTTATATATTTGTTGAATTGCAAATCAGTCGAACGTGTCATAGGATTACATTACCTTTTGGAGACTTCAATTTCCAATGTTGGACATTTGGAGAGTATATAAGTGGTTTTTGGTTGACAAAAAAAAAACACAGGAACTGCAAAATCCTGAGAAGTCCCCCCCCCCCCAACCCAGGTAAGTGGAACTTTACAGGGAGTTCTGCTAGCTGCAGTCAACTATGCAATTTATCGCATTTTCTAGGAAATTCAACTTCCCCTGAATAGTGCAACTCCCTGCATTCAACCTAAAGAGACATGTTAGCAAGTTGAACCTAGGGGTATATGATTAATTTTAGTGTAGACTTGTAGTAGTACACTATAAGATTCAGGATAAACTTGTAGCAGAACCCATTGGCAGCATAGCATGCTGCTACTGTGCTAGAGATTTAGTTTGTTTGTTTTAGCACATGGAAAAAGAAGGTAGGAGGTGATGGCCTGATGGGGATAACAACTTTCACTTGAGAATCCTCGCGAACTTTGGGAGTCACCAGGACCAAGGTTCGTTTTCTCATCAAGGCACATGGGAGGCTCCCCTTTTCCTCTTATCCCTTCTTTCTTCATGTGTTTGGGTCCTTAAGACCATAGCTCCTTTTACTCGTTGCCCTGCCTTTTGAGCCATTGAGGCCCCAGGTTGCCATCCTAAAATTGTAGTACCCTGACGGGAAAAGGTTTCATCTTTCCAGAATGGTTCTGGAAGTAGTAGAAAATAGTGACATCAACAAATATCCTTAAATGTTTATTGGAAAGCACATGTACCATGTTTTTTTCTTCCCCATTTTAGACTTTTTTTCTAATTTCTCAACTCATCAGCTGCAGATTTTGTGATTTGGAGGTTTATATCACAAGATTTTAGTTGAGAACTGGCCAAGGAAATGGGAAAAAAAGCAGGTAACTATAGTTATATGTTGATACTTGGGTGAGTAGTTATTAGGAAATCAAGCCTAGTCATGTTCGCCCAATCAAGTGTATCTTTAATTCGTATATCGTGTAAAATAGATCCACTTTCCTCATATTGGTTTTTGGGTAGGATCCATTTATTTAGGGTTCAGGTCAAAATCTAGTTATCGAGTTTTAGTTGCAATTCGAGCTTGAGTTTTATCCTCTGGAATCGAGTTACATTTTGATTTGGGTTTAGGTGTGTATAGCCCTAGCTTACTGGTGCAGCTGCTAGCATATAGTTTTAGTCTCTTATTTACCGTGCTGAGTAGTGCACTAGCTGTTACTGTTATTGATCTCTTTCATGGGTGAATCACTCGAGCAGTTACGAGAATAAATTCCTAATGTAAGCATGTATATAGACTATAGACTATACCTGTTGCGTTGGGTGAAGAGGCAAAGAAGAACGTCTGGGGGATCTGTTTTTTCTTTAAAAAGCAAACAATGGCAGACAATGGACCTCAAAAACCACCTTATATACCCTTTGGATTCTAAACACTTTCCAATGACGTGTTGAAAGAAATAGAAATAGAAATAGAAATAGAAATAGAAATAGAAATATGCCTTCATTTTTCTCCCCAAGGCAAATGCTGGACTTGGTTATTTGGCTTTTAGAAAAGAGCAACGGCCAAACGTGTGTAATAGTATACTAATATGGACATTCTTTGGCTGGAGAATACTACTAGTATCTAGTGGGTGGCTTTTTATTTTTATTTTTTATGTGGATTTGGATTTTACTCCCTCTGTATTTTTTTATCTTTCCTACTTTGACTTTACACGTTTGTCAATGTACTTATTAGCCATTAAATATCTTTCATTATATATTAGTAAACATTATAATAATTGAATATTAATAAAGTAGTTATTGAGACGAATCAAACAAGACCCCACATGACTATATTTTTTCTTATATATTGAGAAAAATCTAAAAGATTCTCTCTAATTGTGAATAGTGTCAAGATTCTAAGTGAGAATGATAAAAAAATACAGAGGGAGTACTAACTAATAGTACTAATTTTTATATAGTGTATTTTCTCTAAAAAAAATGATCCTTAGTGCATATTTTTTGCCCACTCGTGCATTCCTTTTTCTAATACATTTTTCTCACTTCCACATCATTTTTGTTATTTTTCTTGCTAATACTCATGGCTAGAAGAAGTTGAATATTCTACTTTACTATTTTTTCTCTCATAATAGTTTTACTTACCCCTTTTAATACGATAAGGGGAACCCTGATGAATTGGAGCATATATGCGGGTTATTGTATCTTATCCTCCTCTCGTACTCCCACGGCTCGTTTGGTAGTTGGTTATGAATGGTGGTAATGAGAATGAATTTGTGTGTAAATTTGTGAAAGTTATCATTGTCCATTTCCATGGTAATGCTAATTTATCCTAAAGTGTCCACTTTCCTTCTTGAATTTTCATTCCCATCTAATACTACCTTGTAGGTGGTAATGAGTGGTAATGAAGATTGCTTCCCCTTGAAGACAAAAACACAAGTTTAGGGGTGAGATTGTTTACCCATATACAAAAAAATGCCTCCCCATGGAGCTTTTAAGGGTGCTTCCCTAATAAAATTACACTAAAAAGTCATTCCATTATCGCAATTTATTAACGATTACCAAACGGCCGCCAACGGCATGCCAGATCTTTTCACAAGGACTTTAGTACGGTTGATCCTGCGACTTCTTGATTGAGAAAATATAACCTGAATTAGTAAATGAAGCAATGTTTTAGCATTTAAAATATAAGTATTATAAATTACAATTTTATTTGGTATTTGTTTCTTTTTAATAATTTTTTTCTTAAAAAGAAGCATTAATAAAATAATTGGCATGAACCAAGGTGACAAATTGGTCATGAAATTAGTTTCTCAAACTAGCTACATGTAACTAATCAAAATATTTGGTCAACTAGTATGATAGTATCGTCTCATGACCCATATTGGGTTATCAATTAGTATCATCGCATGAGCCATGATTAGGGGTGATTGTCGCATGAACCGAGTGTGAACTTTACTGGGCTCGGCTCGTTGAGGTTCTGAGTCGAGATACCATGAGCCGAACTTTATTTAAGACGAGCTCAAACGATTTGCGAGCAGGCCTAGTTCGTTATCACCACTCGTCATGACCCTTATCATCACCATCAATTATTTTATCGATTTTCAGTTACACTCTTTTAACAGAAATTGCAGGAAAATTAGTTATTAGGCTAGAAAAAAATTCGTTTATTAATATAATACTTTATGATAATAACACTAAATACAACTTAGCCTAGTGGTTAAGACTTTAATATATGTACTTGAGGTCTCAAAATCAAAATCTATACTACGCAATTTCTAAATTTTTTTATTGACATGGATTACATGAACTAAAACTCCTTAAGTGACACAATTTCTTATTTATGCACACCTTTTAATATATTTGTATAGATGTTAATGTAAAAACTAATATGGTACATCATTTGCTTTTTCAAGTAAATGAGTTTGACCCACTAACCTGTATATGAATAATTCAAAGTTTAATACAGGCTATGAAGTCAAAATGCTGGTGGATGGTAAGCACGTTGTATAATAGCTGTATATTAAGAAGATCATGGGGCATGTGTGTCCAATGTTAATAAGAGATATTATTGCTACGAAGCAAAATTAATTTGGACTCACGAGAAAACCATTCAGTGGTTGGGTTAGGTCCAACCTCTCCTTCGAGGCCTCAACATGTCCAACTCTTCCACAAACCTCATTAGACTAATATACTATTATACTACCAAATAAGTGTTGGCCCAGTAGTGATGGGGACTGGCTTTGGTAGGACGGACTCGTGTTCGAGTCCCCGCAACACCCTTGGGACTTGGGAGAGGAATGAAACCTAACCACCCCGAACTTGGCCTCGATCCGGATGTAGCCCGAAAGATGAACTGGGTGCAAACACCAAAAAAAAAAAATACTATTATACTAAATGACAAACTCATTATAACTGTTTCGATTATCACCTCTGGTCTTTGCAAATACTTCCGTTTATTATTGTTGTCTTTGTTTGTTTTTTATTTTTCTTAAATTATATTGGGAGAGAATTAGAAAATTATTTTGGGGGAGAACTAAAAAGGAAGTACAAAAATATGAAAGAGAAATTGAAAAGATGGAGAGAGAAACTGTTAAGTCAGAGAGAGAAATTACAAAAATGGGTTAAAAATTGTGTTTGTAACACTCATGATATGAAGGTTACAGTAAGATTTAGCGGGTATAATGTCTTGACTTGTATTTTAATTTTCAAAATAATAATAGGCATATTTGGCCTTAACACCACTAACTATGGTGCGGGTGCATCCATTACCACCAACTTTGACTAGTAGCCAAAACACCACAAACTGTTAGCCTGATGCAGTGAGTGTCGTAAATGAAGCCAGAATTCACTTTTCTTGCAGGCAACGTGGAATCTGTAATAATTTTCTTTTTGATTTTCTCCTCATTTCTTTCATTAATCCTATTTATTCCTTAATTAGAAGCTTAGGTCACGTGAGCATTTTTCTAGAAAAAGTTAGCTTCAGCGTCTTTTATGACATTCGCTACACCAAAGCCAACAGCTTGCAGTGTTTTGACTACTAGTCATAGTTAATAACATTAGGTGCACTTGTGTTATAATTTGTGGTGATAAATCCAATTTTACCTTAATAATTTCATTTGAACCATTGTTAAAAAAAAAAAAAACGAAGAGTGCACATATGGTCCATATAAGTTTAGAAGGTTAATTATGGAGGCTGTCTTTGTCTTTAGCCATCCGTACCATTTAAGATGGCACCGTGTCTTAGCTTCTTTTTTTTCATTTTTCTTTTTTGTCTTTAGTGGTGTGGGATGTTGTGATCCTTCTCATATAGTATGAGTCACGCTCACCAAAAATTGTAACTATACTTTTGGGGTTCTCAATTTTCATTTTTTCTATGATTTCGTCGATCGGTCCATATTATCGGCCCCTAAAAACTGGGTCTTATTTCATTATTCATATGTAATGCTGCTCACGATTTTAATTTGGCTAATTGATTCCAAATTGAAAGGTCTTTAGTCTGTTGCCTTGCTGGTACATCTATGATCTTATCTTTTGTGTCTTTAAGTTTCATGGTTTTATTAAGAATACCTGCTGGATTACAGTAGTAGTAATAAAGAGTCAAAATTTGAGCCAATACATGCACGAGGTTGGAGGTTACCCAAACGTGAGGTTCATTCTATGCATGTACTAGAGCCCAAATATTGGAAAGATGCCCATCATACCGGACTTGCACATATTGTAGAAGGTTTCGTAGTTATGTGAGAGTAGTCAACAAATCGACAAGTGACAACTAGGGATGACAATCCAGTATGAACCCGATCCTAGTCCGCTACGATTTGAAGGAAAAAATTCGAGCCGATCTTCGACAAAAAAAATAATCCGCATCTGATTCCGTTTAAAAGTCCAACTACGAGTCGAAGGAGGATCGGAGTCGGATCCCATAAAAAATCTGACATCTTAATCCAACTCCGACTTTGAGACAATGAATCAATTTTATTTATTTATATTAATGTATTATTTATGTATAATCTGACTCTGACTTTGACGCAATTTTATTATATAAGATTTTTCCATTGAAGAAATGATTGTTAAAAACACTAGTAATGTTTAAATTATTTGTACTATATAAGATTTTCATATGATTGTTGTTTCTGTCTAGAAATTGAGTATTGTTGAGGTGTGCTAAGTTAGAGTAGGTCCCAAGAATGCTCGCCTGAATTTGTTGATCGTACGCCGGAAACCTGAAAGACAAAGTTAGACTACCCGGGGGTTGTTATGGGATCGCCCCTCCAACGCTCAAGTCAGTTGAGGTAGAGAGAGAAAGTATAGAGATAGATGCTCTAGTTTGTTAGGTGGGAATTCAGTACTTGATGATTGATGAAATTGGTGATATTTATAGTATTGCGACTTCCCAGACATGCAACATTGATGGGATGAGTTTTCTCGGTATCAATGACTATGTTGCCTTTTCAAGCAATTAACCTTTCTTGCCCCATTTGTGGATCCCTAGACACCTTGAAGCCATGTCAACTCTCTAGTGGGATCCACTACGACACATGTCTGGTAAATTTAAATGATGTGGCAGAGATATTGGACGGACCCTTTATTGAGCTCAAACAATTATCCCCACGCCATGGAGGTAGGAACACTGCGGTCCGACCCAGGGGCGTGCATTCGTGGCGGAATAGGGTACCTTTGAGCCTTGTAGATAATCTTTCCTAGGCAGACCGACTTCTCCCTGTTGGGCCTTCGTCTAGTCGAGTGGATCGGACGCCATTCGGACGAGGGGCTGATAAGCCCTATGCTGTTCAAGTGGGTGCCCATTGGTACTTATCCATATTAGGCTAGGTATAGAAGCGACTCGACAAAGGAGATATAATCTCCTATTGGCTGAGTGGGTAAGACGCTACTCAGATGAGGGGCTAATGATCCCCATGCTGTCCGAATGGGTATCATCGGTACTTAGCTATATTTGGCTAAGTACAAAAGTAACTCGACAAAGGAGAGGAAATCTCCTATTGGTCGAATTAGCCCCACGTTGTCTGAGTGTGTATCAACTGGTACTTAGTCATATTTGGCTAAGTACAGAAGCGACTCGGCGAAGGAGAGGGGATCTCCCATTGGTCGAGTGGGTCTGACGTTACTCGGATGAGAGGTTAATGAGCCCCCTGATGTCCGAGTGGGTACCAAATGATACATAGTTATATTTGGCTAAATATAGAAGTGACTCGATAAAGGAGAGGGGATCTTTTATTGGCCGAGTGGGTGGGGTGCCACTCGGATTAGAGGCTAATGAGCCACATGCTAAGCGGGTATCACCCATTGGTACTTAGTCATATTTGGCTAAGTATAGGAGCGACTCGACAAAGGAGAGGGGATCTCCTATTGGCCAAGTTCGTATGCCACTCGGATGAGGGGATAATGAGCTCCATGCTGTCCGAGCGGGTGCCAATTAGTACTTAGCCATATTTGACTAAGTACAGAAGCGACTCGGCAGAGGAGAAAGGATCTCATGTTGGCCGAGTGGGTCGGACGCCACTAAGATGAGGGGCTAATGAGCCCCACGCTGTCCGAGTGGGTACCAACTGATAATTATGTTGTCATAGGCTGAGAGTGTAACGGTTGTTTTGGCCGGAGCGGGTGCATTCAACCTCAAATGCCACATGGCAGTCTTAGATTCTTGGGGGTTTGGGGGCCCTCTTATTTTTAACCAGACTGGGTACTGTTGGGGAATTCTGACGTTTCATCTTCCATAGGCTTCTGGACTTTGACGTTTCGCCTCCCTTAGGCCATGGCTCCTGGGCTGAATTGGTTTAATTGGGCCTCCCAAAAACCTCATTAAGGCGACGCGGGGAGGTTGGCGTTGCACTTCCCCCGAGGTGCGCCTATATATATGAGAGAGGAGATATATGTTTTAATCATTTTTTCATTTCTCAAACTTTCTCTCTCAAAAAATCCTCCAATTGTCTCTCAACTCTCTATTTCAGTCTTCCCAGTTTTATCGTCCGACCAGGTATGTTCTTAATTTTCTTTTAAGTTTCTATTCTTTCAATAAACCTCAATCGACTCCCTTGTTTATAAATAACGGGAGGCTTATCCTAGTCAGTGACCCCCAAATTCACCTCCCTATTAATTGTTCGAGGAGGTGAGGGGGTAGGAATAACGTTGGTGTCGACTTTAATCAATTTCCCCGACCCGTCGGCTGTACCCGACGCAGTCTCTCTCCCGAGTTCTCCATCGCAAGTGTAGTAGGAGGCCGAGGGCATTATTCTCTATCCGTGGGAGGTGTCCCTAGCCTATCCCTCCTCGAGCAGTTTCTTAGACCAATAATTGTCTGATGGTGTAGTTAGGATAACTATGCCGAGGGAGGAAGGCGAGGCGTCGACTTCAGGCCAACCAAAGTTTGCTGACTTAGATCCGAAGGGAGTTCCTCACACCTATATCCCCTTTCCTGCCTTGATGAAGGCCCTGAAGGAGGATCTTTGGGATATAAGTGCAAGGTTTTTAATAAAGGACCCTTTACATTTGGTCCGATCAGAAGCTAACCAGACGATCTTGACTCCACCTCCTGGTTGTACAACAATATATTACAAGCCCATGAAGATGGGATTTCGGTTTTCCTTGACTCCCTTTGTCAAGATGATTCCGAATGCTTATAATCTCTCCCTATGCCAGATTTCACCGAATTCCCGAGGAGGCATACTCGCTGTGCAAACTATATGTGAAATAATCAGGGTAATGCCGACCTTCACCTTGTGGCGGGATATGTACAAACTTGTGGAGATGATGGTCAGGGAGAATGTCCCGGGTTGGTGGAGTTTTCGGGTCCAAAGGGGTTATAAGATTGTGACTCACCTGTCCACGTCGCAAAAGGGGTTCAGGAGAGAGTTCGCCTTCGTATACTTTCGCGGAGACTGGGGGTGCCGACTATCCGACTATGAGCTTAACTTTCGGGTCCCCAAGCAGAACGACGAAGAGGTTGTGGCGGCTTGTAACATGTAGCTAAAATCAAAGATAGTGAACGGGAGGGAGGGGGGGATCTATGTGACTGGCAATTGGCTGCATAGCTTCCCCCTTTTCAAGAACAAGCACTTTCTTGTTGCTGAAGGACTGAGCCTGGCCTTTTCGAAGGGTAATCTGCCGAGGGGGTCCGATTTTCAGTCGCAACCATTTTGCACATTGTTATTTGGTCTAACTTTTTCTTTTGGTTTTGTAGAGCCTTCATTAGCTTTCTTCACTGAGTCGGATCCAACGATGGAAGAACGATTAAATTTTGCTGCGCTCAAGGCGGTTTGGATATGGGCCGAACTGAGTGCTAAGGCCATAAAGAAACATGCTGCCCCAATGTATGTTGTACCGACTCAAGTTTACTATTCTGCATTCTATTACTTTGTATCTGGTGGATTTGCTAACTCAATTAGTTTTTAGGATCTTGTTATCCCGAAGTAGAAAAAGAGGAAGGAACGCTCAGCAGATAAGGTAACCCAAACGGAGAATGTTTCGTCCAAAGCCAGGGCTAAGAGGGAGGCGGCCAAGAAGGCCAAGCTGACCAAGTCTGTGGAGGTCACAAGCCCTCGGGTCGAGTTCTTGGAAAGGACCGGGGATACTGGCATTGTCCTTCACTCCTTTGACTTCCAGCCTCTAGAAAGTCCTGACTACACCCCCGATCTCCTATTCCCAAGCGGGCGGTGGGGGATCCTAATGCTGAGGAGTCCACTCATATCCCCTTCACTAAGCTGCAACGCTTAGACAATAACAAGAGGGTGAACCAGACTCTGGAGATCCTCTACACTCCCACTAGCCGAGAGCATATCAATTCAACCCTCTACAAGAAGGAGACGAATAAGCTTAACCATTTGTGGCTTGACGTAAGTTGTCCCTTTATCTGATTTGAATTTGGTTTGTTGGTTTGACCTTGATGTTAACAATAATTTGTTTTTTCTCTATCCAGGCTTGTGACGACTACAACCCTGAAGTAGGTCACAAGTCTCACAAGATGGTTGAGGATGAAGCCTTGTAGCGGTTGAAGGGAGTGATGGCCGATTATTGTCCCTCGATGGAGTGGAACGATATCTGGTCTAAGTACCAGGAGGCCTACGAGGATGAGACTGTCGAGATCAGGCCTAAATGGGCCTGGATGAGGGCGAGGAAGAGGAAGAGGAAGATGATGCCGTGGTGGCGGACGAGGCGGCTCGGGTCGACGAGGTGGCCCAGGGCAATGAAATGATTGGCTATAACTCCGTCGCAAATGCTAGCGATGCGTCCGAACTTCTCCCCCCTATCTCTTAGGCTTATCTTACTTGTATGTAGCTATTTTTCTGCCTTTTATAGTAGCTGACCTTGCATTGTAATCTCTTGATCAACTTAATGAAATATTTGCTTTCTTCGTCACCAATTGTGTTTGTTATTTGCAATATTATCCGAGTGACTTACTTTTCTTGAATAACTGGTTTAGTTATAATCATTTATTATATTTTTGAAGTTGGCTAAGTTTTATGTTTCCAACTGGTTAAGTTATAGTTGTCCGATTGGTTAAGTCCTTTAATGGATTGTGGAGAATCTACTGATTGTTTAAGTCTTTGCGACTGGTTAAGTCAACTTTTGATTGATTACAGAAAGTGTCAAACTATTTTTAATCGTTAAGTCTGATAGTCCGACTCTAGCTGCAATTTGTTGTTAAGCTATTACATATGTCCTTATTGCAAGTAACAAACATTATACATATAATCTTTTGAGGTTGCCTGCATTCCAGGGTCGGGCTAGAGTGTAATACCCTGAATTTTCAAAGATTATTTTATTATTTATTAAGGTTTAATATTAATTCCACTTTAAAATTATTTTATGACAACGCGATTTTATTTGATAACTATGTTAATTAAAATAATGATTTCATTTAGTTTTGATTTATTTAACAAGTTTCAATTAAATCATTTACTTTTTTTATTATTCATTTCATTATTTTTAATTAATTAAACTCTTTAAATTTGGTTGTGGGTATCCTTGTAGTCTTGTACATATTTTCCATCCATTCTGAGCAATCCATATTAGCAATCCAAAGCCCAAATGCCAAGTCCAAACCCATATGTCTTTTAGTCAAAAAGAAAAAGGAAAACAAAGGAGCCCAAATTGTCAACAAAATTTACAACTCTTGTCAGTAGAGTTGAATTCCAATCCACAAAACCAGATTCTAGGGGGTAAAAATTTCAAAAGGCCACCCCTAAAACTCCATAGCTACCACCATAGCCTCACCTCCGCTACTAATGGCCTTGACCAAAGCTCCAAATTTTCTGAGCAAATTCTTCTTTAAATATCAAATTTCACACACCAAATTATTCATGCAAACATTCTCAAAAGGTTTGCTTCAATTCTTTTCTTTTTTCCCTAATTTTTGATTTTTTATTTTGAAAATTTAAAATGAAATTAAAAACCACCATTATCAACCCCCTCTGTTTCTATTCACCACCACACCACCACTCGAAAAACCACCAGTCGAACCACCAACCACCCCGAACCAATTGAACCACCAAACTCGACGAACGCCAACCGCCAGTCCTTCCTTCGCGCAGCCCTGCTGCGTCCCCTGCAACCGCGCCAGCCACCTCCGACCTGCCCGACCCATCCTCTCACCTGAATTCCTTCACCCGAAACTCACCGTACGCCGGCAGAAACACCAGCATCACAAAACTTCTTCCTCCTTTTCCCCTGTTTCGCTCCCCTGCGGCTCCTCCCTTCTTCGTTTCTTTTTTTTGGTTAATGAAACCGATTCTTTGAATCAGTAAAATCAACCTTTCCCCCTTTAATTAGTTTTATTAGTTTATTTTTTTAAAAAAACAAATGACTCTTCTAAATTAGCCTATCTTATTAAGTTAGGATGTTTTAGTTTTAACTTAATCATTTATAACTTGAAGATGTTTCTTAAATTTCTAAAATAAAATAAAGAGTATGATGAAGTTAGTTTTCTATATTTAAAATAATTAATTAATTAATTTTTGTGATTACTTAAAATAATTCATAAATAATTTACTTTGATCTATAAACTCTCTTAAAATCATTAAGAATTTATGTAAGTTATTTGAGTTATTTGAATCATATATTTTATATACAAAAAAGGGGGTTATTTAGGAACTAACTTAGATCTCGTTAACATCTATTGTAGAGTCTGATTTCGTAGACGAGGAATATCAAGAGTGCTAATCCGTTTGTGAATTTAACTTTGGGCACGCGTCACGAGGTAATCTCCGATGTCCATCTAAACATAGATGCCGTTAGTGTAAAACGAATTGATTACGTGATTAGTATGTGCTTATAATATTTATAAGTATGGACTGTAATTATGGATTATCGACCTAATGCGAATTATGAATACTGATGACAAAATGGACAACGATTATGGATTTCGACTATGAATCATGACTATGGACGATGTACGATATGACAAAGATGTTTATTATACCGTTGTCAAAATTCGGTTAATATCATTTAATAATATTGTGATTATTATTATTATATTATTATGATTATTATTATGATTGTTATTATTATTACTATACATCATTATGATTATCATGAATATTATTATTGTTATTAATATTGAGATTTTATGAAAGTTGGAATTGGTAAAAACTTGTGATAATGAAATGATTATGAATCTGAAGTGATAAATGAACTCAAGTGACGGTTGTGTTTATGAAATGAGTTATTGAAACCGCTATGAATGTATTGAGATTATGATGGATTGAATATGTTCACACTGGATTGAACAAGATGACGTAAATGTGTATGCGATTTATGTGATGACTTGATTAAAAGATGTTAATCACGTAAAGTGAAATATCGGAGGGAAATGATGAACAGGTTGCCCTGTATGAGTGGTTCAGCGGCCCCTACAGGTTCTCTAGTACTATGCTGATTATTCTGTTACTGTCTTCCTTCTATCTTGTTGTGATCCAAGTAGAAGGGGTGTGCACACTAGGAACTCTGTTATTATGGCCATTATGATATCTGTAGGTGGTTACAGGGGTTCTCCATGACCTACAAGTAGGTGGTTACAGGGGTTTGCCCCGGCCTACAATGTTGAAGTAAGTGGTTATAGGGGATTGACCCTGGCTTACTGGTGTTCTCTTTCCTCTCCTTGAGTAACTGGATTAATTGACTTAATGATATGATTATTCAGTGTATATATATGTGTATATGTGCTATGACTTCCAAAACTATTAATCTACTATTTTACAAAGTATTTTACGGGATGGAGTTGCAATTACTCAGTTTTTCTGATTTTTGGGAGCTTGTCTCTCTTGTCTCTTTTCAATGTATTTGTGCAGGTGGGTGATCGATCAAGGGAATGAAAAGGGAGATCATTTAGCGTTGTCATCCACTTAGCGTATGATTAGCTTCCGCTGGAACTCTGAAACGCTTAATTAATTAGTAATGTTTAACGTACGATTTACTTTGGTTGTAAAGATTAATGAATTTGAGTTTAATTTGTTTTAAATTTAGCCTTGCATTTATTTCCAAGGAGATAAGTGTGTCGGTAGCGCCACCCGTCGAGTCGAACCCTCGTGGATTTATTTTCCCACAAAACCCGAGTGTTACTAAATGAAGAAGGGTTCGGGTCGGCGGGGGTGTTACATAGAGGTATACCCTCCGGGGACTCCAGTCGGAATGTGGCGGGCTTGATCACTCCTGTTACATTGTAAGGGTCATCCTAGTTGGCGCCCAACTTTCCCTTGAGGTGTGAGAGTCCTGTGGCTTTCGACTTTCTGAACTACCTAGTTACCGAGTTGGATTGATCTAGCTTTGACTCGGCGGTTAAATTACCCAATGAGACTTTATTTGTACCGAATGGACGTCAACAGTGCATTGCCTCTAGTTTCTGGCAATAAATCCAAGTTGACAGGTTTCTCCTCTTCGTTCTTCTCGAATTCGTGGAAGGTCATATGGGGTGAGGGGATGCCAAACTCTGCTGGGAGAACCGCCTCACTTCCATGTACACAGCTGAATGGAGAATGCCCCTTTCCTTCTTTTGTGGTGGTCCGAGCCGATCAGAGGAATCTTGGTAGGTTGTCGACCCATGCTCCCTTGGCATTCTCTAAGGATTTTTTGATTCCTTTGAGAACTATCTTGTTGGCCGACTCGGCTTGTCTGTTGGTCTGCACTCTGCAGTCTGGACACAGCAGGAAACTTGGTCTATATTCCAAACTCGGCCGCTATTGAACCATCGTCCATTATCGAATATCATTTCCCTTGGTACTCTGAACCTGGTGATAATATTCATCCATATGAATACCTGAACTTGTTTATCCGTTATTGAATCTAGTGGCTCAGCCTCCGTCCACTTGGTAAAATAGTTAATTGCGACTATTAAGAACTTTCGTTGGCCTGAGGCTGGGGCAATGGTCCGAGTAGGTCCATACCCCATTTGTCAAATGGTAGGACTGCTTGGATCATTATTAGAGGGGTGGCTAGTACTCTAGGAATGTCCGAGTGGATCTGACATAGTGGGCACCTCTTGACTAGCTCATGTGGGTTTGATTTCAATGTCAACTAGTAGTAACTGGCTCTGGGGGTTTTCTTTGCTATGTCCTTCCCCTTGGTGACTTCCACAAGCTCCTTGGTGGATTTCCCTTTGTAACACCCCGATAATTCTCTCTTTCTAGAAAATACTTTATAATATAAAACTTAGAGAATTACCCAGGCATTATCGCCCGTGTGATAACGTTTCGGCTTACTCAGAATTTTGCAGCGGAAAACAACTTATTAAAAACAACTTTATTGAAACTTATGAAACCAATAACAATGTCAGAAACTAAGCACACCAACTTAAACTATTGTCTGAAAACATAAACTCCTAGGAAAACAACTTAAATGAAACTAATAACACAAGACCTCTCCATTCCAGATTCCCAATGATATGCATCTTCGAACCTGTAATGTCAATGCCGTCTCAACTCTGCTCCCCCGAAGGATCACCACAGGATCAATAGGCAAAGCCATGATCACAAACACAGACAAGCACGTAATCAGCAAAGCTGAGTACTACATATCAGACTTACATAACCCTAAACATGATACTACAAAAATATAACTTGCAGGAATAAATAATAATAAAACATATAATAATCTGCAGACAACTCTTACTGAACTAGACTCTAAACTTTATTTATTCTTTAAATGGAATAGTTATGGGACGAGTTGTCTATACTGAAAATAGGAAATATGAGAGCTACCACATATTCCAAAATTGACCTGCGATATCGAGGAACCTTTAACTAATGAGGAAAGGTGATCAATCCAATCCTAGGAAAGCCATGGGCTACCACCATGTACTCCACCCTTCGTGTCCAACTCTAGACGTGCACCAGTCTAAAGTCTATAACCTATTCTCGTTTCACTTTACGTTGCGTACATTTTAATACTTGTGTTGACACCAACCAAGAAAATAACACATAACTACTAATCACATAATCATCACAGAAATCCTTTTTATCTTAGAATTAACAAGTGTTCACAACTTATTAATCAAGACTCCTTTAACTTCTTTTAATACTTTAATAACTTGCCTGTTGAACCTAGCCAACAGTAAACTTTACCTTTATATAGGTATAACTTGCACTTACCAAATAAGATCCACGGTTCTTATAAGATAATAAATAATACTCAAGAATCCATGTAACACATGATTCAATCTTACTTACATTAATTCACTCACGAATTAATACATAAACTGACTTATCTGCTTGCATCAAACTTCCATACAAACATTCATACTCATAAATACTTCTAGTTTACATGTAGCACACAGGCAAATAACATGTAAAACAATTCCAGAAATCATATATATGAACAACAGAGTCATATACATGATACTAAGAAATAAAACATCCTTAAAACATGTTTCTAAATCATATAGCACGTAGACAATGTACGTACCTTGTATAAACAAATCTGTAGGCCACTTTTACGCTCTAAAAGTCTCCCACTACGAATCTCCGCCTAGAAAATAAAATAATGAAATAAATACTTGAACTAAAAATTTACAGCAACTTAAAAAAGAACCAAACCCCTTAAACGTGTTTTAAAATCGTTTTTACGCATCAAACTTTCGTTATTTTTAATCCCTAGTATAGTACAACTATTCTAGTGATTAAAAATCATTTAAAACCCTTAAAATACTATTTTCTGAAATTACAGCATTATAAAATTTTATAAATCTTCTGAAAATATATTTAATACATATAAAATTATATGCTAACCAAATCTCATGATTTATATTTATAAATATAGTTTCTAGTGATTAAAAACCCTAAAAACTATAACTTTCATAATAAAAACTGAAAATAACTTAATATAATAAAATCTGAAATTTATTATTTTATATATATGATAGCCAAATATATATTGCATATAAAACAATAATTTAAATCATAAACATGCTAATAAATAATAAAATAATATAAAAACTAATACTTTAATGGAATCTTAGAGAAGAAGAAAGAAAAACAACCACAACAAGGAGGAAGGAAGGGCGCCGGCAGCAGTGACAGCAAAAAGGGGCCGGCGGCAGCACTAACTTGGTTCTTGAAAAGATTTGTGACGTTTCTTGTTGAACAAGAAACGTTACTTAGCAAAGAAGAAACAAACTTTTGAGAAGAAACGAAGAGCAACGCACAAAGAGGAGAGAGAAAGTGAAAGCCGAGTGGAAGGGGAAGAATGACGTGAAAGGAGGAGAGAGAAATAAAGTGTTAGGGTAAAATTTGGGTTTTTAGGATATTTAAATAGAGGCTTTTCCTTTTGGGCTTAGGAAAAGAGATTTTAATAAATAAAACTTTGATGACTAATAAGATGGGCTCATTAGGACTTTAGTCATCAAATAATCCTTTCCCTTTTTATCACTTTTGGGCTTTCGATTCCATTAAGCTTTCTTTTCAAATATGCTTTTAATAATTAAAACTCTTATTAAAACATGCTTAATTAAAACATTACAAATTTTATTAAGCTATGAAAAATATTTTTAGTTGACTTTTAAAATAGTCAACCCTTTTTAAAAGTCAAATCATTTTCCAAACTCATTTGGATTTAAATATAACTACATAAATACTTTAATATATTTATGAAAATTCTTTAAAATTGTGGGGGATTACACCCTTAGTATGTAGTCCTTTTCCTCGGGGGTCACATATTTAAGTAGAGGGTGGGTGAAGGACTTCTTGTAAAGATGATCTTCATGCCATAAGAAGCATCCAAACTTATGCTTGACTTGCTCGGCCTCCTTGTGGTCCTCGAATAGTATCCCGTTTTTCAGGTACTTGACCACTTCTTCCATCCATGTAGATGTTTGACCACTCCTGCCAGTATGCAAAGTTGGAGTCCAAGTATAAATGCTTCATATTCTGCTTCATTGTTAGACCCTAAGAATTCTAACTTGATGGCATACTCCATTTTTTTCTCCAACAGGGGGTTTGATTACTAGGCCGACTCTGCACACTGTTTTGGTGGATGAACTGTTTATCTGCGCCTCCTAGCTATCTTGCCCGTCGACTAGGGGCCTTATGGTACTTTTTTTTATGAAGTCTGCTAGGGCTTGTGCTTTAATGGTCTTTTTGCGCTCATATTCCAGCCCGAAGTCGGCTGGTTGATCTGCCCAATCAGTCATCCAACGTGAGTGGTTTCTGCTCTCAATCAGTTTTCTGAGTGGCTATCCAGATAGGACTTTAATTTGGTGGGCTTGGAAGTTTGATTTTAGCTTCTGACTTGCCATTTCGAGGGTAAAGACCATCTTTTCTACTTCGCTATACTTAGCTTATGCTCCTCGAAAAGCGTGGCTTATGAAGTAGATCGGGTGTTGCTTTTCCTCTCTTTCAGCTACCAAAACAAAGTTGAGCGCGTATTCTGAGACAACCAAGTAAATAAACAAGGTTTCCCTCGGCAAGGGGGAGATCAATTTCGAGAGAGTTAATACGTGTGTTTTAAGGGAAGCGAAGGCTTGTTTCGTTTCTTCGTCCCAAACAGACTCTTTTCTCTTTAATGCCTTGAAGAAGCACAAGCTTTTGTGTGCTAGTCTGTGGAGGAAGCGTCCAGGGCTGCTAAGCAGCCGCTTAGGCGTTGCACCTCTCGTACGTTCCGAGGAGATTCCATCTCTAATACTGGTTTGATCTTGCCGAGAGCCAACATCATGCAAAACTGTCTCAATGTCTCGAGGGTATCCCTTAAATCTGAGGGGTGATCCCCTTGGGCTTTTCTTTTGACGATCATGTCGTCAACATAAACTTCAATTTTCCGACCCGATTGGTCATTGAAGATTTTATTAACTCTTCTTTGTTACGTAGCCCCTGCATTCTTAAGTCATAATGGCATCATCTTGTAGTAGTACACCCCTTGGCTGGTGACAAAGGTGTTGTGGACTCGATCATGCTCAGCCATTGGGATTTGATGGTACCCCGCGTTTGCATCCATGAAACTCAAGAGAGCATGCTCTACCGTTGAGTCGACCAACCTGTCGATCTTGGGCAGATGGTGGTTATCTTTTGGACAGGCCTTGTTTAGGTTTGTGAAATTCACGCACATCCTCCATGCCCCGCTCGACTTTTTGACCGATACAACATTGGCCAACCATTTCGAGTACTGGCACTCTTCTATGAAGCCTACCTCAAGCAATTTTTCAACTTCCGCGACTACTCCGGCGTTCCTCTCGAGACCCTAGTGTCTCAACTTTTTCTTAATCGACTTGAACCCTGATAGGCTGTCGTACCCCTGTTAAAGATAAATCCTAGCAAACCTTCTAATAATATAGTAGGGTAAGTAGGGTCAAATCCATAAAGTGATGATCATTTTAATTTACTTTTTAGAGTATAGGAAAACTAAACAAGATCATAGATATGAGAATTGATTCTAAGCTAATGATATGCGAAAAATCAAACTAAAAAAAATCTAGGGCAATGGTTCACCATGTTTATACCAATTCAATCAATACAATATTATTCAACAATACTTGGATTGAGGGTTGAGTAATTAGAGTCTTTTGTTAATCCTACGATCGGGTCTTAACACTCTTAGATCAACATATATATGCTAGAACGGTCGCTCAACATAATCAGATATACTAATTGTAACAAGCCTCTAATGAGTATGATCGTTCAATTCTAACACCTATTAGCTAAGCATAACCCGTGATATTGCGCAATTACGTGAATTAAACAATTATAAAAAATCAATAGGAATTACTCTTTGAGCCCTACTCATTGCCTCAGAGAAGGATTTCACTTTGTTTTCTGCCAACGACCACCTCAGCCGACTAGGCTGAAGTTCGGGCATCAGGACGACATATGCTATCGCCCTGCAAGGCTGAAACTTTCAGAGACTCTTCATTAAACTTTTTGATGTAGTCGGCAAGACTTTCATTCTTCTCTTGTTGGACCGCCATCAGATGGAGGCTCGTTTTCTTCTACCTTTTCCCCGCAACAAATTGATGAATGAATAGGTCCTCAAGTACCGAGAAGTCGGTTACGATTCCAGTAGGCAGTTCTTGGAACCGGTTTAGAGCGAGCCTTTTCATTGTTGTAGGGAAAAGCGACACCAGGTAGCTGCACAACTGGTTTGAACGCTCATCTGAGCTTTGTACGTGGCCATGTGGTCATCCGGGTCCGTTAGGCCTGCAAACGGTTCAATGGTTGGCATTTTGATTTTTCCTAGGCTGGGTGCTTCCATGATTTCTTGGCTGAATAGGAACATGAATTTAAGGGCACCACTATTAATCTGAGGGGGTCTAGATTGTGCTGCGTCCCCGTGCCCCTCCTGCTGAGCGACTTTCTTGTTCAGAATGTATCTAGCGCCATACCCTTTGCTGAGGTGCTTCTGGTTGAGGAAGTGTTGAGTGTCCTCAGGCTTACGTCAGACATCTCCTCTAGGGGACTTGGAGACATGGGTTTCTTCCTCACACCGAGCGGATCTTAGGTGGGTGACGCTTGTCTTTTCCCTGCCTAGATCTCTGCCGATCATGTTGGTTGTATTCCTTCACTCCAGATTGCTGGCTAGGCTGACCATGGACAGAGTGGGGGTTGTGTTCCTTCCTTTGGGAAGGTAACAAGGCTTGCACCCTACCGTTAGCTGAGCGCGTTATTTCTGTTGGTTTGCTAGCATGTCCATTATGCTGCGTTGCAAGGTTTCTTTAAGCTGAGTAGTTATCAGGGCGATATATTCTGAAAACAAGGTCTGGAGGTCGACTTATTACAATTGTTGTGACGGAGCAGACCGATTCTTATTGGACTGTACTTCATTGAGATTGGTAGTCTGAATTGTCGGGGTCGGGGTCCGATGGGGGAGGTGAAGGTACTCGTTCGAACCTCTGATGGTGAAAGGGCGAGGGCGCCCGTTTGGATCTGTTAGCCTGCATTGAAGGCTGGGGTCTAGAGCAAGTGTTCTTGGTTGGGGCCATTGTTGAGTAACAATGAGATGAATCTTGATGAGTGGAAGCGAAGCAACTTTGGTTCTAATTTCCCCACAAGCAGCGCCAAACTGTTTTTGTCTGGAAATTGAAGATTGTTGAGGTGTGTTGAGTAGGAGTAGGTCACAAGAACGTTCGCGTGAATTTGTTGATTGTACGTCGGAAACGTAAAAGACAATGCTAGACTACCCTGGGGGTTATTCTGGGATCGCCCCTCCGACGCTCAAGTCAGTTGAGTTACAAAGGGAAAGTCTAGAGAGAGATGCTCTACTTTGTTAGGTGAGAATTCAGTACATGTTCATTGATGAGACTGGTGATATTTATAGTATTGTGAATTACCAAACATGCAACATTGATGAGATAGGCTTTTTTGGGATCAATGGATATGTTGCCTTTTTTAAGGAATTACCCTTTCCAGTCCCATTTATGGTCTGTGGATCCCTAAACACCTTTTGGGTAAATTCTGATGATGTATCAGAGATATTGGGCGGCTCCTTTATTGAGATCAAACAATTATATAAAAAATAACATTAATTAGATTATTATTGTAAAATATGTTTCTATTCAAAAAATGAGGCGGAAAAAAAAGTCATTTCGAATCGGAGTCGGAGTCGTATGTTCGGATTTTAAGTTGGATCGGAGTCGAAGTCATATTTAAAATCCGACTTATTGTAGGGTCGGAGCCGGATTATGCATAATCCGGTCCAAGTATGGCCCATTGCCATCCCTAGTGACAACTCTTCCCGTTTAAAGGTAATTGATTATGAAAATATATATCTTACCTCAAAAATATTATTTTTGCTCATTGTTCAATGAAAATAGTTTCAATTAAATTAGCAATGAGGAAAAAAAAAAAACTAGCACAAAGGTGAGTTGTTAGTACTTAGTAAGTACAATTAGTTATTGGTTATCAAATCATCGTTGTTTTTAGTTTTACAACAAGAATATCAATTGGATTTTAAACTTTTTTATCACAAAAGTGGACTATCATTAAGCTTTATGCTTTCCAGGGACAGGGCTCAACTTGTGCTGCGCGCATGACCGCACTGGCCCTCGAAAAAAGGGCCTCAAAATTATGCCATATGTATTAGTTATTATCATTATGCTAACAGAAAAAGTGAATTGGTTTGGTGGCAAGTAACTAGTAAATGAAAGGGCCCAACTTGCTAAAGTCAAGGATTCAAATCTCTTAGCAAATAGTAATATATACGTTTATTTTTTATCCTTTTTAAGAGGGTTATATTCACAAGTTATTTTTTTTTTTTTTTTGACGGGAAACACACACACCAGACTACTTCATTAAAGAGATCAAATCAGAGTTTACATCAGCCAGAACCTCATCTGGAACTTCTTCGAGCCACACCCGCATTCCGTTAAAATTCTTGCTTATATGAGCAAGTTTATGCGCTACTCTATTCCCCTCCCTACATACATGAGAAAACGAGATAGACAAAAAAGACATACAAAGCCATAATATATCTGAAATAACAAAACCAAAGCTGTTATTCTCTTCTTTCCCAGAGATGAGGTGAGAGATAAGCTTCAAATTATCACTTTCCAAAATCACACATCTGAAACCAGCATCCAGCGCTACTTGTAATGAGTGACGGGCTGCAAGACCTTCAGCTATGTCCACCTCCCCTCCTCCTTCCATAACCACACATGTAGCCATCAGAACATCACCTTCAGCATCGCGGACCACTCCACCGATCCCCACTTTTCCGTCATCAAACATGGCCGCATCTGAATTAATTTTTAGACTCCCCATTGCAGGAGCTTCCCACACCTTTGCACCAGCTGCTACATCCGAAAGTAGTGGCTTGTGAACCTCCATCGCCAGCTCATATTCACACATCAATCTAACTGCTCTGTCAACCACCCCCTCGAGCTCAACTCTGCGGTTTTCAAAAACCCACACATTCCGACGAAGCCATACACCCCAGGCCACACACCAGAACAGCGCCCACCATCTCTCATCCTTTACTTTCACCAAAAGCTCAGCGACCCACTCAGTGAAAGACCCCTCCCCATCAGCATTAGGAATTAATCACAAGTTAATTTTCAAATTTTGAATTACTACACTTCTTTTTGTCAATTTTCAATATTTTGGGTTAATAAAATCATCTTTTTGTAAAACAAAAGGATTTAAGGGTTCTGCACATGGACTCCAATATGCTAGCCTCGGCCTTGATACTTTCTATATTCTCCTAGAATTATATTGTTGTATGCTTCCTCCATTCTTTTTACATGCAACATTTAGGTTGAACGAACAGTTTAAGAAAGAGTTTAGAAAAGATAAGTAAATAATAAAGCAACTTATACACCAATAATAGGGAATGTTTCAGTTAATAAATTCTAAATTATTTGAAAATTTTCCTCAAACACTCGACATTTCACCTAATTCTTAAATAACCCCTTCTTGTTTGAGAAATTCCTTAGATGCCTCTGAAAATTTACATTTTTCTGAACATATCCTTATTATTGACGGAACACTGACCATGTTAGGTTCTCTCTCTTTCTCTTCTTTGATGACATTATTGTATCTCCTCCCACCTCCATGCCTTTTTCCCTTCTCCACTAGAAAAATCGATGACACTCAAGCACCAACTTCCGACATATAATTGATTTCCAATCATGTAAATTCTCACTCAGATTTCCGGTTGGTTTATGACAATTTGAAATATTTTCGGTAAATATACATGACAAGTTTAATTTACAAGCAGGTTTTTTTTTCTTTTTCCTTTCAATTTTAGGAAATTTCTGCCTAGTTCCTAGATGAAAGTTCTGGCATTTTTAAAAAATAGATAAGAAGAAATCATTTGGGTTGCCCTCACATGGAGCCCCACACAGAGGGCCATTATACGTCAGACACCCCTCAACTCCTCTCCCTCTCCCCTATAAGTTCAAAGCAAAATGCATGGGTAGGAAATAAATCCTAAACTTCATTTAGGAGAAACGGAAAAAGTAACCATTAGATCCGACCCTAATTCTTAATAATGTTGGCCATACCAAGTTATTTTTATATGTTTCTAATGTTGGAATTTGTTGCTTATGTAGTTTCATATGTTATTTATAAAATAAACTATTTTTTTACCAAATACCCCGAGTTTTTTGAAAATTCACGAGCCATTCTCGCATTTTCGAAATTCACCAGGTACCCCTCAGTTTCATGGTAATACATCCAAATGTCATTAATTATTAACAACGGTTAACTCCTTTAGTCATTAATCTCAATTACACCTTCTAACCCTAATTAAATCATCTAATCTTAAACCCCTAACCCTAACCCTAACCTCTAATCTAATACCCTACCCACCCAACCACCACCCTCCCCTCACCCCACCCCTGCATCCCTACCCCTTCCCCTCCCCCACCCACCCTCGCAGCCCCCACCGACGCAACCCCCTGCTACACATACTCCACCACCACCCCTGCAGCCCACAACCTCCCCCTTCGATTTCCGCAACCCCGCCCCACCCCCCGAGCAGCCCACAACTCCCCGTTCAATTTACGCAGTCACCCACCCCTTCAAATTTCTATGTTGGGCTGAAGTTCAGAGGTGTCATGGCATGGCCGTGGTGGTTGTGGGGAAATAAAGGGCAAGACGTAGCACTAGAGGAGGGATGGGGGTTGCGTGGTGGTGACTGGCATTTTGGATCCGATGGAGGCAGGAAATGACGGTAGAGGGGGCGGCATGGGTGAAAATCGAAAGGGGGTGATGTGAGCTGCGAGGGTGATTGGGTGGGGGGGCTGCATGGGGCTGCAAAGGTGGGGGAGGGGAAGGGGTAGGACTTTAAGGGAGTGGTAGTGGTTGGGTGGTTAGGGTTAGGGCATTAAATTAGGGGTTAGGTTAGGATTATAGGGTTTAATTAGGGTTAGAGGATTTACATATGATTAATCAATAATGGAGTAAACACCGACATAGTCATTAATGACATTTTTGGATGTATTATCTGGTGAATTTTCAAAAATGCGAGGGTACCTCGTAAATTTTCTGAAAACTTGCGGTTATTTTGGTGAAAAAGCCGTAAAATAAATGAAAATCCTTGCTAATTATTGTGTACCTGAAATATTTATAGGTTTGGAGAAAGATTGAGCAAAGACTTGTAATGTAAATTTGGTGAAGAAATGTTTTTAAGATTGATTTGTAAAAGGTTAGATGTTATGTAAGAACAAGAACTATATCTTTGGATTTATTATTTAGTTTGAGATATTTTATGACTTGAGGAGTACTTCGTAATTTGAGTTCTTCTTTGTTTCTTTAGATGAACCTTACACATCTTTTATTTTAAAGTTCTATTACTTCATCTATAGCAAAATAGATTTTCACGTTAACATTACTATTAATTGTTGGGGGTAAAACTAAATCTTTATTATGTAGAACATCAACCTAAAAACAATTTTCACATTAATTAGACCGAGCTCGAGTCGGGTATGCCGAGCTTGAGTCGAGTCGAGCGCGCGAAAATATTAATGGTGGGTGCGAGTTTGACGAGCTTAATGAATAATAAGCACGAGTTACATAGGGTCAAGATTCAAGCCGAGTTGAGTAGGAGCATACTCACAATCGACTCGCTCGATTAGCATCTATGCATTGTCCATATATGTAAGTGCGTAAAGTGTGCAATAACTGACACATGCATGATGCATCACCCGCAACAACATAAAACTTACATATGCGGATAGGCGTAACCGTGCAAGCATGACTCCTTAAGAGGAGTGATAAAACGCTAATAATTAGTGGACAACTTGCTAACAAGGTTATTATTGTCATATCAACATATTTACATACACAATAGGGATTGGTTTAACAAAACATGGGTGTGAAACACTCAAACATGGGTTGATCTAACATACCAGGGTTTCAAACACATGAACATGGGTTCTTATTAAAACCAATTGTACTTTTTTGGGAAAAAGTTGCACGGGGCACTCAAATCAATGTAACTTTTTGCTTTATGGTAGAGATCACATGTTTACTTTTTGACAAAAAGTACATTTCAACCTTTTTTACATACACAAACAGAGGTTGGTTTAACAAAAACACGGGTTTTAAACACACGAACAAGGGTTGAAACAATAATAACATGGATTTCAAACATACAAACAAGGGTTCGTATCAATAACCAATTGTATTTTTTGGAAAAAAAAGATAAATGAGGCACGCAAATCAATGTAACTTTTTACTTTATGCTAGAAATCATATGTTACTTTTTTTGCAAAAAGTAATTTTTTTTTATTTTTGTTTTAACAAAAAGATAACTTTTTGAAAAAAAAAATTGTTAATGAGAACCTGCCGATTAACCATTAGTGTTTTATCATGACTCCATATGAAAGGAACTTTAGTGAGTTAGCGAGCCAAATTCAAAAGTCTTTAAATAATACATGATTCGATGGAAATCTATTTCACATGATGGGTATTCTTCTCTTTGTTACATTCACCCTTCTTTAATGTATCTTATCGAGAATCGATAAGATTAAAGTAGTGGTCTTCAATGTTCTATGGGAGTTACAAGTGTTAATCTTTACTCCTACAATATTACTAGTATATAAAATCTTTCCCTACTTAAATAAGTTGATTCATATAATAGACAAAAAGAGAATAGGATTTCTTTACTTACCAAAACAAACACCTGTAACACATATCTAACTAACCAACTGCTAATGTGCTTCTTAGTATGCACGTCATTATAAGTGTCGCATCATTCACACCAAATAGATAAGCATCACCTCAATTTTTTTTCCTAACTCAAAGGAGTTTCTCACCGTATTCGGCGAGAGGACTTCACTCCTATGCGAGTTTGTATGGGTACCTCAAAGGATAACATCCTTTTTAACGGGAAACTTTTCCATATCCAAAACTCAAACTCAAGAGCTTAATTAAAAAGCGAAGGGTCTTTGACCACTTACGCCAATTCCAGTTGGTTAGACAAACATCACCTCAATAACTTTACCATTCCTTGTCTCCACGTGTAAATCATGAATCTTGTCCAATAGGTAGTCACAAACTACATTAATTATAGTTATTCCACGTAAGTACCTACTTTCTTTTTTTGGATGGATGTAAGTACCTACTTAGATGTAGAAGAACTGAAGAGGCAACTTAAGCCACTATGTCCTTAAGCAATCATGTTCATGTAGGATCAGTCATAAGGACCCTTAGATTTAATGATATGATTTTCTATTTCTCACATGAATATCAAGTTTCAAATCCTAGTGGAAGTAAAAATTTCAATATTATTGGGGAAGGGAGTTAGGTCTTTGAGGTGAGTAACCTTGTGC
The DNA here is from genome assembly GCF_026745355.1 of Beta vulgaris subsp. vulgaris. NCBI lineage: Eukaryota > Viridiplantae > Streptophyta > Magnoliopsida > Caryophyllales > Amaranthaceae > Beta > Beta vulgaris. The sequence goes on along the minus strand of NC_079205.1, from coordinate 48,448,670 downwards.
AAGAGCAACGCATAAGAAATTCATCTTATCACGAAATTCCCGAAAAGGGTCCCAAAAAAGAATGTAGGATCAATTCTCTTCTCGGAGAAGGGTACTTAGAATTTATAATACATGCCTCCTTTTGTAATACCCCAAATATAAGCTTAGGCTTAGATCTCGTCGTCTGATAAGAGTGTGTTTTCTTCGTCCTTACTTAATTTGAACTAAAATTGTTATTCCTAATTATATGTAATCAATCCTGTTTAGAGCTAATTACACCTAATTAGACTTGAAAATTATTTTCTAAGATGAAAAGAGCACACTCTAGTAGATGGGAGCAAATTTTATACCAATTTGGCTAATTAGCCTACCTAGACGACACCTCGAGGCAAGCCACGAAAATGATAAAAATTACAAGGAATAGCCAAGTCATACTGGATAGTGTTGGGCCTCACAGGGTACAATCAATAGTAAAAGATGAAGATATAAACACTTGCTAAAACTGAAGAATTTTAAACAAAGATGAAAGCAAATGACATTTTGGATAAATGGAAACATTTCTTGGGTTAATTTGTACAGAAAACAAAAGTTCTAGTGAATGCTGTAATTATTCTTGTAAATTGGAAACAGGAGATTTCAATACATGGCAAACTTGGCCTTGGTATTCTCAAATACTTGCTCGGCAATGGCAGCTCCATTGCCGTCAGCTTTTTTGATCTCAAGACTAGCCTTTTGATAAACTCCGGTACCCCTCAATGCATCAGCTATAAAATCATCGAAACCAATTGCTATGGCAGCTTCAGCTTTAGCCCCGTACACTAACCTCTGTAAATGTTGAATAGTGACTTCAAAGATTAGCAACAATCTGAGGATAATCATCAGTCAAAAGCGGATGTAAAAAGCGAAAACGCACAAACCTTGATTCTTGAAAGATGTATAGCGCCAAAGCACATTGGACATGGTTCACAAGATGCATATATTTCGCAATCTGCGAGCTCAATTCGATTGAGCTTTTTACATGCCTGAAATAATCAAAATCCCCGTTAAGATATTTCAAGTATTTAGTGACCTAATTATATTATACTTTGCCATGACAGAACAGGGTGATGGTACGATAGCTATTAGCAAATCACTAACGACTCCGTTTGGCAGTCAATAACAGACAATGGTACTAATAATGCTTTCTAGTGTAATTTTGTAAGAAAACTTCATGTCCATATCCATAGGAATGGAACTTCATCATAAAATATATGGTTTTCTTCAAAAAAAAAAAAACTAATTACCACTCAATACCACATTTCCAAGTGATAATGGAGGGAAATGAAGTTTTTGGATGTAAATATATTATTCAGGTAAAGTAGCATTACCATGGTTATTGACATGGGGAATACCTTTACAAATTTACACCAAAATGAATTACCACCGTTTATGAGAACTAACCAAATGAGCTGTTAATGGGTAAAATATGGAAGAAGCTATATAACAGAAAAAAAAACATGATCCTCAAAATCTGGAAAATTTTGAAGTGAGCCTGATTTATGGCTCCTAATTTTGACTTTCCTCTAGACTCCACCAATTCCAAAAACATAGGTCGTACCAATATACTGGAAATACAACTAGCAGAGGATTCACTAGGTTACTCTTTACATGAAGCAGGACTAGGAACAAAATGAAGAGAATAAAAGTATGAAAACATTGGTCATAATTATACAAAATCAGTCTCAATCTGCAACTAAGTTTAGCTAAATTCAGTATTGGTTTCAATCAGTCAAAAATCACTAAATTGCATAAGAGAATAGCACTGTAGAATCAGCAAAAATCAATTTCACTCAATAAAATTGTCGAATCAGTAGAAATCAGAATAATCAGTAAAATATAAATTAAAAGGTACTTAGTCAAGAAATATTGTTACAAGGAAATGATAGAAAGACAACGCCATATGCCTTCCTCCCTCTCTGTTTCAGGGAATCATTGATTCTAGCTAAACTAACATTGTAAAAAACAAGCAAGAAACAAGAAACAGCATAGAGCCATAGAGGTGTTGACTGAGTGCTCATTTAAAAGAAAAAGCTTATTCTTTGCTTGCTAATGTTATTTTTCAATTCTATGCTTTCTTTAAAACAGTGATAAGTTTAATATAGGGGATAGAGGACATCAAAATAATAAATAAATAAAGGTGATACTAAGCTTAAACCATCAGTACATTGGAAATAAAATTTGTGACACTTGAAAATCATGAAGTAGAAACTCAAAATGATACCAAACGAGACCTTAAAGAGCCATGTTGACTCTTACTAGTCTTCATTTATCTCATTTGTACAATAAAGGTACAGTCATATACACAATTTCCACTTTGACAGTAAGATTACATGTATCCAAACTCCTAATTAAAAGTCATGGGTGATAGTATTTCTCAAAATGGTGCATGGATTCTTGTTGCACATATCCAGTATTAATGTATTAGCTAACAAAACTGGTGCGCAGAAAGCTAAAACCGCCAATAAGGACACACATGATAATGTATAATGTCATTCTAGAAGCATATTTTAAGATAAGTCTAAAAGGAAACCAAATATTCTTGATCAATTTGCAATAAGTCAGCATTATGGATAATGACACTTCAGCATCAAATAGCACATCACCACAGAATCAGAAACTAAATTCACAAAGGCTGTCGAGTGACAAAAATATTACTCGTACATTAGAAAGGAAATAAAATCAAGCAAAAACGTGTAAAACAAGTCAATTAGAGGAAATATACTATTTGTTAGAGCATCTAAATATTCCTTACTGTATTTAGGAGATGACAATTGTATGACCATAAACACATAGCAAAGCACATTTACACAAATATTTCAATATTTCTCATTTACAAGTAAAGCTTCGAATCTGAAACAAAGATAGCTCGACTAATCTTTGATCATATCAAGTTCCTTGACATTCAGGACACTATCAAACAACTTCAGTTCAATCACTTCAACACATACAGATCCGGACATAGCAACCTAGAAAGTGTCCTCTCAATTCATCCACCATGAAAGTAGTGGGCAATATGAAAACTATAGGGCATGCAGTTGAAAGAATTCACAAGAAAAGCACATAGTATAATATGAGTCCATGGTTCGGAACTAAAAAAATGAAGTTTTATCTGAAAACTGTCAGAAAACAAAGAACAATTGTTTGCTGAAGTCAATGTCCTAAGCAAAGTCCATTGGGTAGCAAGAAAATGCAGCCATAAGGCTAGTCATCTAACCTCTCTAACAGCCGTAACCTCTGCATGTGCTGTTGGGTCTGTATATTCCAACACCATGTTGTGACAGCTGACAACTACTTCGTCATTACAAACAACGACAGCACCAAAAGGACCCCCATGTCCGCATTCAACCCCTTTATAAGCTTCCTCAACTGCTTTTGTCAAGAATTTGTGGTCTCTATCCTGTACAGCTGTTTAAAGTTTAAACATTCCAAACAGGAGAAGCAAACATTACAATCACCACTTATACCAACTCAGCTATGTTACTCATCATATAACAGGTTTCAAACAGCATATATGCAGATTTCGACTTGTGTGATTACCTTCTTGGTGACCTGAAAACGCCGAAGCCACAGAGATGGTTCCATCTTTGGCTTCAACCACTGATGAAAGATGTTCACATGCACAAAACTCAAATCAGTCAAATTTGATCAACAATTGGTAATCATCATATGGAAAGCTGATAACATAGTGCATAGGATAATTGGAATAAATCTATCAATTTATAAGCAATTGGAACAAATAGTTTAACCTACATCAGATTCCCAATAGCGAACTCCAAAATTACCAATTTATAGGCCTCATTTCAGTAAAAGGGATGGAAGATCCAGCATATGAAGTCATAGCATTAGTATAAGATAAATGCAACAAACAAAATCTGATCATGTGTTAATGCATCATAGCGTGAACTAACTCCAGCAATTCAGAAGCAGATAACTTTTCAACGTTGACCGATCAAAGGCCAAATTATGTCAATTACATGATATAATACAATGATCATCATTAAAAAGCGTATAAATTCAGAAAAGCGTACAAAATCTACAATTCCATGAAAGCAAAATGACAGAATTAAATATAAAGCATCAATGAAACAAAAATTAACAAACAACCCAATAAAATTCAATTGCCAAAAACATAATAGATCAACCCCAATTAAAAATTAACCAAGAAATTAGGGAATTCAACAAAAATAAATCATGGGGTTTTCCAGAGACATACCATTAGCATCACCCATGATTGAAATTTAGATCAACAATGAGCAAAATTCCCAGATGGGTATTCAATAATTGGAATGAAAATAGAAAATAAGAGATTAATGAAGTAAAATTGTGATATTAAGAAGACAACGGGAAGAGCAAGATGAAGTTATAATGGTAGAAATGATACTCTATATATAATGTGAAAAAATAGAATCTTTAATTTATCTAGTACGAGTAGTATTAAATTAAAAAAAAAAAAAAAAGGAAGAAGAGTCCAAGAAAGTGTGAATGTGTTGAACTACCAATCACAGAAAAATGAACAAGGAAGAGAGGAGAGAGAAAGCGTGGTGTTTAAATAATGGTAATGGTGGTGGTGGATATGGCAGAGAGAAAGGAGAGGTGGGTCTGTTCCTAACAAACTTGGGGTTTCTTCTCACATTTATTTGGTTTTTGACGTCTTTGTTTCATTTCATACTTCTTAAAAAGAAAAGGCAAAGTAGGTCCACTTTTTTTTTGTTTTATTTTTTAAAAAAAAAATAGACAATTTTTAGTTTTTTTAATGATGGTATAAAGTCATATAATGTACCAATGATGTTTTGACCTAATGGTTAAGATTGAGGTGATGTAAACGATAGATCATAGGTTCGAATCTCCCTTCTTTGTACTTTGTAAGGCTCATATGAATAAATAAAAAAAAAATCATATAATGTATATTTAAAATTAGTTAAATCTATTATAATCATGTTTATTTTAAAAATTGTAAGCAAAAAATTTAAAACTGCTTATTTATGTCTTAAGTTTTGAAAATGATTGAAAATTGTGTTTTCAAAAAAAATTGAAGATTGAAAATAAGTAATGATAAGAAGACATGCAAATTCAACTAAGATTATTCAGGTTTCCAATCTGATTTTTTTTAGGGGTAGTTTCATAATTATAAGTTTGGTGTCTTGGTAATAACCTATCTCACTCATGAATCATGATATTTCATAAGTTCTAAGTTTGGTAACTTTTTTGGGTCTAAATTTCTACTTTATCCATCCCATAAAAATCTAAACACTTGTTAAAATACGTAGTTTAAAGTGATAACTTGTAATTTGAATAATCAAATATTTTATTATAAAGTATGAGTTGGCAGGGGGTATTTTTTTATCGAAAGAGAGAGAAAGTTGGGTAACATTTTATTGATAAAGATAAAGTGTGGAGCAAAGGGGTCTAGTTTACAAATACTTCCTCCGTAACATAATTGCAACAAATGAATATTTTATACCTCATCAATAATACCCATTTGTGAAAGTTATTATGTTACGGAGGAAGTACAAAAGTTCGTGGGTGTAACATTTACAACATAAATAATGGTGTAACGATCCACAAATTACCGTTTTTTTTTTAAATGGCATGAAATAAATGACAAAATAACATAAGATTCATGTCATTACTTGTGGAGTCAATGTCATTCTTATTGAAATGTATGTCATTACGCAAAGGGGTGAGCACAACCGGGTACCCAGTAGAATTTCATAGACCCAAACCCAGACCCGGACCCAGTGGGTATTAAAAATCTGGAATTGGAATTGGACAAATCGGGTCCTAAATTTTTGGACCTAGATCCGGACCCGGTGGGTACCAGGTCCAGAACCGGGTACCCAGTTGTAAGTTTAACAACATACTAAGATAGGCCAATTGGGCTATAAAATTTTTTAAAAAAATTAAATGGGCCTAAAGGCCTACTAAGTACTAACTTTTTACTTAACAACTATTATCCTATTACCAATTCTATATGAGTATATGAAAAAAAACCAATTCTAAGTACCGGGTACCCGGACCTAGACCCGCTCCAACGGGGGTACTCAGAGCTGGAACCGGTCAAACTGGGTACCCACCAGGTACTGGGTCCGAAAAAAATCTACACAGAATTAGAACAGGTTGCAATTGGGTCCATTGGACCCAGGCACGGACCCAGTTGGATCAGGACCGTGTCTGGACCCGGCGGGTCCATGCCGGGTCCGGGTATGGGTCTGAGTACCCGAAATTTTTGCTGCACCCTTAATTTACGCATGTTACAACACAACAAATTGTGATGTAACATGTTATACCAAAGACGCACTCTTACAAATATTACAATAATAGTGGAACTATGTCAAAAGTAATGTGTTTAAACTAATTTTGAACAAACAAACAAAAAATAGAATTGTTTAGACTATTAAAAAGAATTGTCTAATTTGTTTCTTTTCTTAGATTATTATGACTGATTAAAGCTTATTTTAAGTGTTTTTTTACCTGTTAAATTGTTCAAATTTAGATTGGGGCAAATATGAAAAGAGTATCACAACTTTAAATGATTACATTTAAAATTAATCTCGAGAAGACACCCCTACCTAGGGGTTTGTACTGAAATCTTTAACATTTTCTTAAAGCTTCATGACTTGGGTAAAGTTTTACCTATGAAATTTTGAAGTCAAAGCATAAGGTACACAGCCACACAGGAAATAGGAATGACTGATGATTCCATTCATTGCATTTGCTGGATATGGATTACACCGTTGGAATACGTTAGTAGAGGACATAAAACTCCTCCGTCACCAATCTGATCTAGGTTAGACGTTATCTCTATTTAAAAAAGAAAAAGAAAAAGAGACTTTTTTAAAAGTGTTTGTAGATTATGGTATGGAATGATTCATCCTTTCCATCTTGTTAGAAATTACTTGTAGGTTAGAATGGGACTACATACTTGTCACTTTGAGAAAACTTGATTTTGTTGTTAATGGGTTGACGAAATTAAAACTTGTATTTCTTTTCCATTTTTCTCAGTTTTAGTAAATGGAATCTCACGAGTCATTGGATGTTCTATTCAATTAGAGGCATCCGTCAGGATGACTCTTTATATCTGTATCTCTTTATTCTATGTATAGAGATGCTTGCAAGGCAACTTTTCTTCTCTAACTCCCAAAAAGATAAACTCATCGGAGTCTCTATTGGTAAATTGGGAGTGGAAATTCCGTTTCTCACCTTTGCAGATGATACAATGATTTTTATTAAAGCTAATGATCATATTTATTCCTCTATTAAGACCACTTTGTATAAGTATTGTTCTATGTCGGGTCAATTATTCAATTTCCACAAGTCTGCCACCCAAATGTCAGGCCCGTCCCTGAGCCTGGGTAGGAAGGGTGCCCGTCCAAGGCCCAGGGAGAAAAGGCCCAAGTTACTGTTTTTTACAATCTGATATTATGGATAAATAAATTTGTGTTGCATAATATATATTTACTATTAGTGGTAGCTCAATGGTTTGTTATCATTGATTGTTTCTGTTGCATTTTATCCATCTCAGGTTCAAACCCTCACACATAAGGTTTTTGTCTTAGGTTCTCTTTTTTCTTTTTACTTTTCTTTTGTTCTTTTTTTTTTTAATCTTTTAGCTCTCTATTTCTTCTTTTGTAACCTTCAATTGTCTTTTTTTTAAAATTTTTTGGTTTTCTTTTATTTTCTAATAATGGTTTTAAATAGCTACTTAATCTTTAGTGTGTGGTTTTTTTTTTTGCCTTCTCATATGGAGTAACTACTGTTATTTCACCCCTCTTGATTTTATATAATTGTTTAATTTTTATGTTTACATTGTTCTTTTGCTCTACTTCGACTATGAAGTTACTAATATATAAGAACAAATGTTAATATGAAATATTATTAAATTTATCTCATTGTAAATTACATATTTATATTCAAAATGTTCTATTTTACAAAAATTGTACAAATTAATAAAATAGAATAGTCAAATATATTAGATGTTAATAAAAAAAAAACAAATGTCAAAGTGGAATTGTTAAAAAGTGAGGAGTTCTATTATTTCCTTTTTTTCACAATTCAAACCCTGAAAATTATTAAAGAAGTAATAAACGCTTACTAATTTCGTAATCCAAAATCGAGACTCCAACTGACAACTCAATGTAGAGGATGACATGATAAATTTAAGAAGCAATATATGATGACAATTTAGAAAGACAAGTCATAAAAAATGCAACCAATTAACCATTAATCAAGTGGGTACCTGATAAGAGGTTTTTAGTGTGTCGTTAAGGCACCAAAAATCGCTTTTCAAAGAATATTTATAAAATCTAACAAGCAATTACTAAGAAAATTGTAAGGGCAAGTCGATGGCCGATCCACAGGGAAAATGGGATCAATTCAAGTCTATCAAGTCTAAATTACCTAATTGAAGGGTATTTGGGGGTTTGAAAAGGTTTGGTAATAACTATGTCTAGCTAAAAACATACAAGAACAAGCAAATAACACGAGTTAAAAAATCATGAAGACACTAGAGTTAAGGTTACTAGTATGAATAAGAATGGACAATGAATGTTAATGAGATTGTAAAGTAATAATGGAGACGATTATGCAAGGTTTAATATTCCTCTAAAATACTCGAGTCCTCTCTCGAATGGTCCTCACGAGTAATCACTTAATCAATCAACTAAATCCTCTCTCGAATGGTTTATAGTCAATTGATTAAGAGATTCAATAAATTCGAAGAACCCCTAATGAAGGATCCCTTTAATTTCTACCCAATATCTTGGCCTAGAAGTTAAGTTGATTCTTTGGGATGATAAAAGAGTTCAAATTCGATTCAAGAACGTTTGAATTCAAAATACCAAAGTATAAATGTGATCAATATCTATCCTAAGCTCTCAAAACACCAAGATCAATGCATAAACTTCTTTAAAACATCACAATCACATCAATAAAAAATTTAAACCCTAATCCACACTTTCACCCTAACCCTAGATATGAAACTACTCACTAATCATGAATTCTAAGCAATTAAACATAAAATCTATGACTAATCTAAGGCTAAACATGATGAAGAGATGATCAAACTAATAGAAATAACAATTAAAAGACTATAAGAATAAAGAACTAATAACAAGGAAGAACAAGAATAACAACCACGAAAAGAAAACATAAAATCTATGACTAATCTAAGGCTAAACATGATGAAGAGATGATCAAACTAATAGAAATAACAATTAAAAGACTATAAGAATAAAGAACTAATAACAAGGAAGAACAAGAATAACAACCACGAAAAGAATGAAATAATAACTGAAACTTCAAATTAAATTGAATGAAAAGTACCTTGAATGTTATCGGAATCACAAACTATGATTAATTAATCTCAATTCTAAACAAAACTGAAGTGTTTTTCTCTCTAGTATAAACCCTAGCAATCCTCTCTAAAACTATAGAATAAAGCATAATTTTCAAACTAAAACAAAAACTATCGTTTTTAATGAAGGTTCGATCTTTTTCTTTCCGGAAACGAAGGGTGCGGGGGCACCAACAATAGGTGCGGGCGCACCTCACCTATCTGCCTCAAACTTGGAATTTCTCGTCAAATGGTGCGGGCGCACAACTTTCTTTTCTGATCGGACAGTTCAACTTAAAACGAGCATAACTTCTTCGTTTTATATCCAAATCAAGCTTATGACCAGTCATTGGAAAGATATCGAAACAAGCTTTCACTTCCAACTAGAATTACCTTCATCTGATATGTAGTTGTAAAGTTGTGTCCATTTGAAGTTCCTCATACAAGATTTTATGGCACTATGTACTCCTTTGTGCGAGCGGACATAGCACACCATTTCTCAACGTGTGCTTTATCTTCATTGCTTAATTTTTCCAACTCTACAACTCATATCCATCTTAGGTAGTTCCACCTATATTAAGAATATAAAACATGGTGAAAGCAAATGTACTAGAAATTCGGTCAAAAATGACTGAAAATCTAGTAAAATATCACTATGATCGAGAATGATCAAGTGCATGAAATAGAAGGATAAATGGAGAAGAAAAAGGGAAGAAAGGGGAGAAAGAGGATCAAAATAAGCTAAAAGGAGTCCATAAAGTGTGTTAAAAACGCACTTATCAGTACCTTATAAAAAATGTAAGCTAAAATGAATCCAAATTTCATGAGTTACGAAACTCATATTCAACCGAACTTTAACCATTAATATGATTAAATCAATACACGTCAAGAATAATATCTACATTGGGGAGGACCCGTTTTTCTTAGTTTACCCCAGGCCTCCAAAACGTTAGGAACGGGCCTGCCCAATGTTCTCCTAAATTTTCTGGCCTAGTTAGAGCTAAAGTTGCCTGACATTTGGGAATGAATGAAATGAATAATCTAGGAGAGTATCTAGAATGCGCCATTGTTGACTAAAGGGTCACTAAGGAAACTTTCAGGAAAGTACTCAATAAGACTATTACTCAAGTTCCAAAATAAAAAGTCAACTCTTTTTCTCAAGCAAGAAGAATGGTCCTAATATAAGCTAACCTTGACGCTAAAGTCAAATATCAGATGCAATATCTTCCGAGGCAGATTCTTAATAATTTGGACAAAACCTACAAGACTTTCCTTTGTAATAAAAGTAGTTTAAACAAGTCAACCAACCTGATTGGGTAAGATAAAATTTGTCTCGCAAAACAATATGGGGATCTAGGTATTCGGAAGGAAGACCCCAACATTATAACATTACAAATGAAACTGTTTGGAAGATTGTTAAGAGTAAAGATAATCTATGGGTTAATCAAGCTAAGAAAAAACATACCAAGAACCACAACATTTTGAGCCATAAAGTTTCTTTGGTGGCTTCTTGGCAGTGGAAAAAGCTAATGACCCTTCGTCCCCTCTTTAAGCAGGGTTTGAGGAGGCAAGTGATAAATGGGAAAGACATTAGGTTTTGGGATGATAATTGGATTTCACAATATCCCCTCGAGAAAATTATTCATCCTACTCTTTCTTTGGAAAACATTAAAGTATGTGACGTTATTGATTATCATGGTCAATAGGACCGTAATAAACTAGCTACTCTTGTCCGTCCCTATATTGCTTCTACTACTTTTCGCACTTTTCTCTCCTTTATACCTCAACTTGACTCCGTTGTTTGGGATTTGACGGCTGATGAACTTAACTAAAACGAACTTAACTTAACTGAACTACAAATAAGTCCAAAAGAACAGAGCCTAAATATCCCTCCCATGATTAAGACTTTTCTATAGAAAGCTTGTCATGATGGACTCCCTACCAAGGATGGACTTAAAAAATGCAAGATTTGTCTTCCTCAACAATGTGTCCGTTGTACATGCTCCTGAAAGCTTTACTCCCTTTGCTTTGAGTGTCCGTTCACATTAGATATTTTTGTGTGCCTCCATGATAGTGGATATTGGTCACTTCTCCCTCATGAGTTTCATTCTTAGAATCATACCCTATTCTTTTGGACATATTTTTAGTTCTGTTCAGTTCAATTCAGCTCAATTCAGTTACCGTTCAGTTCAGTTCAGTTTAGTTCCATTCATTTCATTTCAGTTCGGTTACTCTCTGCAATTAAGTTTATCTCAGTTCAGTCCAGTTAAATCCAGTTTCGATTTTGTTATGTTTCTCTGAATCCAAAAGCACGGGGCCTCAATTCTCTTTTCGTTACTGGCTTAATTCTTGTCATAACGTATTGTCAGTTGGGATCATCACTAAATTCTCCCTTGTTTGGTGGTTTATTTCGTCCTCAGAAATAGATTGATCTTATATGATAAAGGTGTTTCCCCCAGCCACGCGCTCGTGCCAGCTTCCAAATCAATAATTTCTTTTCTGCTTGGTTCAAGGCTGATAGTGTCGATTTAGAACTCTCCTCATCCTCTCCTTTCCCCCAAGAGAAGGATTCTAAAGGTCCATCGTTCGAGAAATAATATTATTTGGTCTCCTCCCCCGATTAATTTTTTTTAAGTTGAACTATGATGGCTCCAAACTTAGCAATGGTAAAGCCTTTCTTAGTTTTGTCATTAAAAATAGTGAAGGTGATGTGGTCTTAGTTGGTGCCAAGTCCTTAGGTTCCCATATCTTCATCATCCAAGTAGAGGCATGGGCTCTTAAAGAAGGAGTCAAGGGTGCCCTTTCCCTTAATATCTCGCATCTTATGATCGAAGGAGACAACTTGGGGGTTATCAACTCTATGAAGAACTCTTGGCATCGTCACATGCTAGAGAATGCGTCCTCTCCTTGGTGTGCTGCTGCCAAGGAACTAGCCTCCATGCACTAGTGCATTGCTCGAGGATGAGGGAGATGTGGTCCGATAGTGGCTGTGGTGAGTTGGTGCAAAGTGTCAGAGATCATTGGTCTGACACAATGTTGGAATGGAAAAGAGGGGATGCAAAAATGAGGCAATATGTTGTGATCCTAATGTGGTGCATATGGATGGAGAGAAATGCCAAAGTTGTTGATGACAGAACAACGACAAACCAGATAACTTGCTCGTGTGGAAAGGTTTGTCATGGAACATAATATAAACACCCATAAAGTGTACAAGAGCCATGTCCCTCATCAGATGCCTAGTGCAAATTGTTGGAGTGCCCTACCTTCGGGTGTGGTAAAAATTAACTTGGATGCTTCGTTGGCTATTGAAGGGTGAATAGGGATGGGTTTAGTGGCTCGTGACGAGAGAGGTGAAGTGCTATTTTTGGAAGCCCGTAGAGTTCGTGCTTGGCGGCACCTGAAAGTTGCGGAAAGTAAAGCTCTTCTTCTTGCTATCAAGCTAGGTAAGCGGCATGGTTATGAAAACATCATTTTGGAGTCGGATAGTCAGGTGCTTGTGTCCCGTCTTTCTAAAGTTGTTGTTTTTATGTCTGATTTTGATAGTGTGCTTGAGGATATTCTGTCGTTTAGCTCTAGTTTTGATTCCATAATGTGGTCTCATGTCAAAAAAGGTGAGAATTATGTTACTCATCATCTTGCTAAGATAGTGCCATTTGGCGTAGAACAAGTGTGGAGAATCATTGTCCTTTAGGAGATTGACCCCTATGTACTCTTGGATGCCTTGTTCATTAATTAATGCACTATTGAATTTTTCCTTCAAAAAGAAAGGTATGATTATAGGAATACCCATTACGAATATCAGATTTTTGATAGCTGCTTAGTATAATATGATATGGTATCAGAATTTTCTATAATCATGAATCTTTTTTACTTTATCAAGTAAAAACCCTGTACCTTCTATTACAACCATAATCTGATCCATTAATGAGATGGGAAAGGTTTATCCAAAGTTTGACTTATTGCTGTAATACTCCCTCCGTCCCATAATATAGTGCTTACATTCCTTTTTTGGTGTCCCAAAATGTTGTGCCTATTTTCTTTTTTGTCAATTTATTTGGACTAAATTATCCTTAATTTCTACACAAACTTTCCAAAATACCCCTACTTTTCTCTTAAAACATGTGACTCCATTTATTGCTTTACACCATTCCAAGGAACACTTATTGCCTTTTGATTTTATTTAAAGGAAAAAGAAAAGAAATAACTAGTTTCAATACAAAAATATCAAAAAAGCACTTTATTAAATATATTTTTTTGGAAATCCTATTACTCATTCTATTTTCCTTAATTCCCGTGAAAAATGAGAAGTAAGCACTATATTATACGATGGAGAGAGTAATTCTTAAGCATTGGAAATTGAGAAATTTCACTACTTAGAAAACTTGGCCTTGGTCTTCTCAAATACTTGCTCGGCAATGATAGCTAATTCCCCATCAGCATGTTTGATTTCGAGGTTAGGCTTTGGTTGAGCTCCAGTGCCCCTCAATGCATCAGATATGAAAGAATTATAACCCGCTGCTGCTGCAGCTTCAGCTTTAGCTCCATACATTAACCTCTGTTATCAAAATGCAGGAGTTAAATAATTACAGCAACAAACAACAAAAATCTGGTGATAATCATAAAAAAGAAGTGGTGTTTTGGATATGAAAACAAACCTTAATCTTTGAACATTCTATAGCGCCAAAGCACATTGAACATGGTTCACAAGATGCATACATGTCACAATCCGATAGGTCCAGTCGATTGAGCGTTATGCATGCCTGAAAAATCGATCCCGTTGAAGATATATGAAGTGGTTGATAAATAGTTTTATGTGACACAAATCACGGATTAGCTTTGATGTTATAATTGGACACCAATTTTAGAGTGTGTTTTCTTTACCTTAATTGAACTTATTAGACTTAATTGGAGCTCAACCCCTAGTTTCACCTTATATTTACACCTAATTCGACATGATGAACCCTGAAAAAGAAATTCTATTTCTATTTTAAGGTGAAGAGAATGCACTCCTAATGTACAAAATCTGGAATGTAAATCATATTGGTTAGAGATTGTAGGCTCTAAGCACAGTACATTACAGCTGCACCAGTTCTCATCCTGAAATAAAAAAAAGTCTACTTATCCTAAAAAATTGAGGTAAAGCTGATTTCTAGTGTCTAATTTCGATTTTTCTACAGTGTCCACCAATTGGTAAAAGGTAGGCTGAAAATACAATACAAGAGTATTGACTTGGTTGGATAACATACCTCATAAATTTGACGGCCTCCTCTCTCCTTTTTTTTCTCTCTTCTCTCTCCTCTTTCACAAAACCCTAATTTTCAATCTAGGGGCTACTGTAACCCCTTTGGGCGGTGGTAAGCCCCTTTTCTCCTTTTGTTATTAGTTTTTTATGTTTATGTTTCTAATAAACTTCACTCTCTCTCTCTATGGAGAGTTTTTCTACCCATATATTGGGTTATATCCTATGTTACCTGGACTCGGCTAGGAGTGTCCAAAATGGGTACGGATCCGAGTGTCCGTTACGACACTTACAAAAAATCAGAACACGGGGACTCTGTCCGGAATTTGGACATGGGTACGAATATGTGAAATTAATAATTTACAATATAAAATATAATAATTAATATTACTTATAATTCACAAAAATCCTCAGCAATCAGCATTGGTCAGGAGAGGGAAGAGCTTGTAAAAAGGCTAGGTTGAAGAATAAAGACACAAATATAATAGAAAAAGATAAGGGAGACTAAGGGTATTTTTGACTTTTTGTCTTTAAGAATTAAGTATGGATAGTTTAGTTGACTAAGGAAGACTGAAGGAAAAGCTTCTTGGTTCCCTCAAAAAAGAAAAGCTTTTTAGCCCACGTTTGCTTATAAGTTAAAAATTAAAGTTTGGCCCACGTTTCTTTATAATTTAAGAAGTACAAAATTTGGCCCACCAACCATACATCTTTTTCGTCTTCCTTCGCGTCCTACTGTTCACCTTCTTCAACCTCTTTCATCTACAATTTTCCTCCTACCGTCAACAACCAAAAATGGATAAAAACAACATCATTGGAATCGCCTTACTAGGGAAGCAAAAAGCCCTAATATTTTTCACCTATTTGTCATGATTCAACAGCAAATTTTCAGATCTTACAACTAGGGTTTAGCGCCGTGTCGGAGTGCAAATTGAAGGATCCGACTCGTATTTCATACCGAAGTTGGTGTCGTGTCGTACCGACCCGGGTATTTGGCGATTTTTGTCGAGTCCAGGTAACAGAGGTTATATCTATCCATATATTGAGTTTTATCTCTCTCCATGTGAGAGTTTGGAGACGTTGTTTTTGGGTTTTTGTTTAATTCAGGAAGTTGATTTGTTGATCGAAATTTGTATTTCAAAAGATGTCAAGATTTCGTTTACAATCACTTGAATTGAATCCAATTCTATTTCAAAACTACAAAAGATCGACAGACCTCCTTGCAGAAGGCTGCATCACACAGCGATATGAAAGACGAGGGTTTTCAAAAGTGTTAGATCTACTCAACGATCGTGGTTTTATCATATTAGAATTATATTTATTTCATTTTGATATGTATTTGTTTAATTTTGACTTCTATTATAAATGTTGTATAACTTTGAATCAATGAATTAATGTTCTCATCATGATTCATGAAGCAGGTTAGAAAGAAAATGAAGAGACTGACTTGTACAAAGCCATTTTTCTGAAACAGATATCTTCCACCTAAGATATAACCATATCCCTCCTTAGTCCTTCCTTCTCTTTATACTTAACTGTCTCTTTGACCCTACTTCCAAAGGTCAAAAAGTATCAGCAAACACTAACAAGTAACAAGAGGTGTTTTCTAAAATGACATTTATGGTTTCCAAAGTCATTGCAACAAAGTGCAACTGCGCAACAGCGCAAGGCTTTTGTTCTGGTAATGCGGTGACTTGTGAAGTTGCAGTTCTAAGTTTCCTTCAAAATCTGAAATAAGGTTTACCATAGATGACAGTAAGTTTAAACCATCTAAACAGAAACCAAACTCGGAAAGACGATATGATATCAAACGAGACCCTTAAAGAATCGTATCAGACTATCAGATCTGAATTTAATCAAAAGACTATCATTTTAGACACATCTTGATCAAATCAAATACAACTCTTTCAGTTAATGGCAACACTACTCTTTATATGTCGAACTTTGACCATAAATTCTCACCAGAATAATTGGAAATGGTGAAAAAAGAAAGTTGCAATTTGAAAGGGAGGAAGTTGCATTCAGGATAACACCATCAGAATCAAATACCACGTCAAGCATATGATTGAAACAGCCACAAAGATAGTCATCTAACCTCTCTTATGGCTGTAACCTCTGCGTGTGCAGTTATATCTCTGTACTTCGAAACCATGTTGTGACAGCTAACAGCTACTTCGTCATTACAAACAATAACAGCACCAAAAGGAGATCCATGTCCAAATTCAACCGCGTTATAAGCTTCCTCGATTGCTTTGGTCAAGAATCTGCCGTCTCTATCCTGTAAAACTGTTTAGGACAGTCATCATAAGTTACAATTACAAGTAAGACATGATAGAATCAATGTAACATTCACTTTCTTCACGTAAACAAGGATATTGTAGGTACCATCAAACAATAACTCAGTGCTTATCTTAATGATAAGCAAAAACTTTTACTCTTCCCATCCCCAGAAATCATTAGTCGCATATTCTATTCTAAGATGTCCGGAAAAAATTGTCACATTACCATATACAATAAAACTGGCCAAATTTTTATAAAGGGTCTTATTATAAAATCATGTCATATCCTTAATTATAAGGGGTTTTCGGACAATGTGCCAAACTTATATTAAATGGGCCGAGTAATAACTTGGCTATATCACTCATCATGTAACACAATAAGCAGATTATAAACATGTATATTACCTTCTTAATAACCTGCAAAAGTGGAAGCCGGAGAGATGATTCCATCTTTGGCTTCAACCACTGGTGAAAGACGGTAACTATATTGGGATATAGTATGCAACATATATGCAAAAAAAGCGAGAAGAGATATGAAGTACAAATGACAAAAACAACCCAAGACTCCCAATATCCAGGGACAAAGCTTCACTATTAATATTTTTTGTTGAGTACGATGATAACCACTGCAACGGCAATACTAGCTATGACATACTTCCTCCGTTTCGTTTTAAATGCAATAAATGGGTATTATTTATGAGATACAAAATATTTATTTATTGCATTTAAACGAAACAGAGGAAGTATAATATGTTTAGTATTTCCCCTAATCCCAAAACTCCCCTCACAACTAATATAATGGTCTTGTGCTCTACCCCAAGTGACAAAAAATTCATACATTTTTGCATCAGAGCAACTCCTATGGATGCAATTCAAATTTCCGTAATGCCTTCACATGCTACATTGGTGGGAGGGTTCCTATTTTCTGATTTTTACAAATGAGGAACCCCAATGTAGGTGCTCTTACACCCTAAAGTCAAATTAGGAAGGTCATTACTTCAGAACATCTATTTGCTAGAATTCCTAACAAAATGCACAGAACTCACTCAGTCAAATCTGAGAAATTGCTTTGAATAAAGTGCATAGAATAATTGGAATAAATCAATCAAGTTACAGCTAAATAGGTAATTTTGGAACAAATATTTCAACCCATATCAGATTTCCAATGGTAAATTCAAGAAAATTACCAAATAATAGGCAGTTAAAAAAAGGATGAATGAAACCCACAAAATCTGGTTATGGTCAACGGATCAGAGCAAGAGCTAATACCAGCAATCTAAAGCAAATAACTTTTATCGTTGACCGATTTATTTTATATATTATAGAGTACAAAATTAGAAAAGACTAAAGAGTATGTAAAATAACGATTTTTATGAGGGTTTAGTTATGTAAATCTGTATAAAACAACCCAATAATGAAAATTATGACAGAAAATAAACATAAAGCTACATATAATTATGTACCCACTAAGATTTATTAAAAAGTTCATGAACAAACTTCAGTTGAATTTTAGCTGGAAAAAAAAAAACTAGGATTTATTTCTGTTAAGACAAAATAAGTTGGAACATACCGGTAGCATCCTCCATGATTCAAATCTGATGAACTACGAGTTATAAGAGCATAATGAATTTACGATTGAGATTGGACCCAAATAAATAAAAGTATGGATGTAGTATGATACAACTATTGGCTCTCAGTTAACTGACTCTGCTTACGTGGAATACAGATCTACTGTGATGTAGCCTGTATACCAGCTCTGTCTGTTCTTTTTTCTCTTTTTGTAATGCTAAAAGACAAAAGAGATTTCCACTTTAGGGAAATATAAATCTCATTGTCATAGGGTTTTTTTTTTTATCAATATGAGCCACGAAGGCGGTACAAAGTACAAAGAAGGGGAGGGGGGATTTGATCTCAGTGTCATAGGTAGATGTAATTCAATATCAAAAGTTATGTCACTTTAAAATTTTATCAACTAAGTTAAATAGCATATCAATTAGTAGTTCCTTCGTATAGCAATTGCTAACCTAATTTAAGGTTAATTGCTTCACCTTAAAAAAAAAATTCAGATTTAATAACTTCAGATAACTTACAATAAATTTCAACAAATTTCAATAATTTCAGATTATTTCAAATAAATTCATAGAAGTTAAAATAAATCCCGAAAATAAGGTGAAAAAAATACCCTAAATAGTCAAATTTCCTTTCTTTTTTTGAGGTGCAGTGAACAAGACTTTGAAAATTTTAAGGCATATTAACAAAATTGAATCTGAACTCATGCTAGAAAGATTTTATTGTCCCTGCCTATTCACAAATGTTCAAGATATTAGCAAACTCGGGTTTAAATTGGTGTAAGCTGTAAGGACAGTTGTACAATGGCCTATTTGATTTTACAATAATGCTAACTTCATCCACTAGGTCCCATGGATCTGCAATACTGGATAGGAGACCCTTTGAATTTGATGTGTTCAACGAACAAGCTCAAAGGAACATGTAAATTTTCTGTACTACAGACTACAGATCATCAACCTGACTCTACGGAAAACCCAAAGCTGCCGTGACATTAGATCAGCAGATAGACAAAGAGAGTCTCTGTAACCATCTTGACTTTTGTAGTTTGGCACGACAGTTATTCCATCTCCCTTCCACGTCCAGTACGCAGGTTTTAAGGTCACAGCTGCCACAACCCTAACTTCTCTGAGTTGCAAGATATACGAATCTTCAATAATTTGCTCGCTGGAAAGATCAGACAGAGATAAAAGGAACAAATAAATTAGGACTTTTTATCACCTAAATTTCACTTCTGTGAATTTATTTGAACTTAAACTGCCCTCCATATAAAAATAATAAATTTAAAATGTAACCCATCTTCGAGATTGCTTCATCCTCACTTTTGACACGAAAGTTGTGTATGCTGATAAATAATGAAAGCCGAAACCCGTACCAATATCTCTTGAGTGAATTTTCCAGACATTTTCAGCTTGGTTGTGAAAATGCATCAGAGATGCAACATTCTCATTCACACTGATTCTGTTTCCAGCTTTATGTCTAATTTAGACCTCTCAGAATTTGTATCAACAAGAAGATTCATCCTACAATGGACATGCAAAAGAACATATTAAATACTTCTATAGTTCTTGCTAAACTGAATTGACAATCAGAACTGGAGATGGACTAGAAATTTTTAAAAAATCTGGCTACTGATCTGCAAAAATTGCTGCTTGGAATATGTTTTCTGAGCTAATGAATTTAGCATTTATGAAAGAAAAGGACAAAGAATGCATAGATTGGAGAACTTACTGAACTACCCGAAGCTTCATCTATAGAAATTGTTCAAAAGTTCCACGTTTTGAATCGAGAGACTCCAGTTACAGTATAAACTGGCTCACCTGAACAGCTAGCTGCCCTTGTCAGATCCTGCTACACGTGTCTTTCATATTACTGTTTGAGTTCAAAGCTATCATAAATGGCCTTTTTCTCTCTGGTGGCTGTTGCATTCTATTCATAGTTACACTTCTACGTGCCAAGGCTTGTTCAGCTTTCTCTAGGACCAGCACATGAACCAATCACTTTGGGAATTTGACATCTTTTATATAGCAAGAGGAATGAAAATAACATAACCAGTCAAGGTATATTGAAAGTAGATGATCAGCAAACATGTAATAGCTAAGATGTATGTATAACAGCAATCACAGAATAATGGCAACAGACGATAAAGAGGAATACTAAACTTTGTTTCAGCTTACACCCCACCCCCTGTCAAAGAAAGAGAAGCTTTAGTCAAATTCTATACGTCTAATCTAAATGCAACATATATATATAGCGGAAAATGTACATTTGCTGAACATATGGAGTGTGGTCTAAACTCCCTTAGGTACAAAGTAATGACATATAAAAGAGCATTGTTATGTCTAGTAGTTGATAATTCTCTTCTTTAACTATTATATTCAATATATACAGTTTTCAGTGGGACAAAAATCATTTGGGGACAAGAAACATTATTATGTAGATCTCATAACCAAGAATCCTGACATTGAGAAAAGGAGAGGGAGGAAAAGTTGAAAAAGTTTAGTCTGACGAATGAATTTTCTTAGTTCACATGCAAAAAATTATTGAGGTAGACATGTATGACAACATAGTCGTTACTGGTTAGGTAGAAAATATTCTACGGAGAACAAATCCTCTGTGTCACATAATCACATTGACAATTATAGAAGGGAAATGTACAAACAGTACGACCAATTAATAATTAAGAAAAAAGCTTAGGAACATTTTGCATACTGCAGGCTATGGTTCCAATTGTTAGAGGATATATACTCATACCTCTTTCATGCCTCAAGTCCTGCTTGGTGAAGATTATCTGATCAACATTGCTGAATTCTATGAGTAAATGCAGCAGAACTACTTGAGACAAGTGCAGCCAGCTATTCAACAAAGGAAGCCCAGTAAACAGGGGTCATTCTTGCTCCTTAGATTCAGGATAGTGCTGTATATCATGCAATCAAGGATCTCAAAATTCCTTATAAAGATAGCAGAATATGAGGAGACGGATATAACATCTATCTTTGCAATGTATCCCCTCAAGCACAGAGTCAATTATGTCAAAAGCATTACTACCAGCTTTAGTCAATCGCTAGCTGCTTCTGACGAACACTAGGTTTCCACTGTGGACTACTAATAGTCCCTTGTACCCTCTGATTGAATAAATTCATAAGCTGATGGGGTGATGAGCTTCTGGCCTTTAAAGAACATAGCTATCTCTTGTGATTCCCTCCGATCTGGATAAATGAGAAAGTCTGAACCTTGCTTCATTGCTTTCAAGGTCTTGGGCTTCTTGGCTGAGCCCTATAATTGGCACCAGTGGTTTGGTTCATGCAAGAGAAATGGAAAGGAAGCAAGCAAAGGAACAAGAGAAGAGGAACTTAGAGAGGAAAGCTGATACATTGTTTGGTTACAAAAGAAATGACACCTCTCTAATCTTTTTCCCTTCCAGTTTCCACCACCATCATCCTCACCTTTTCTCACTCTTCCTTGAGCAATACAAGTAGCAGCTGTTATTTTCTTTCAGCCACATCCCCAACAGGGATCCACTTTAGACCCTACAAAAATTCATTAGGTTAAAGAATTGTAACAGATAAATTCCAATAAACTTATTCGAACACCTAAAAGAAAAAAGACCAAACTCAAAAATTAAGATGCAACTTACAAGAATGTGAAAAAAAATTCAGGAATATTATGACAATAATAGTGTTCAGGGCTTCACGCACTAATCATCTTACAGTCAAAACTTAAGACTAATAATGAGTTCAGAATTGTGTAAATTGTTGAGCTGCAGTTTTCAGTTCAATATATAAGACAGCTATGGGCAATGAAAACATTCATGGGTTCGTCCTCAATGAAGTCTAGCTTCTTAACAGTAACAACTTTAAGCAAAAACTTCAAAGGAAGAGAGAGTATTATTTGTAGCTTTCTAACTCACTTCAATGACCAGGAAAATAGCACTTATTTTCAATATTCTGTAAGCAAAAAAAAATATTAACACATGCACACAATGGTCAGACAAGAGTATAAGATAGGGAAGAGAAAAACATACCATCATGCATGCACTATGAGAAATTTGAAGTGCTTCTTCCCAGCGATCAAGTTTAATGAGCCCTATAATAAGGTGGGAAAATGTGCTTGGCTCTGGAACTCCTCCATTCTTTGTCATGTCAGCAAACAACTCAAAACCTTCACTAACTTTAGATGCAAGACACAGACTCTTAATCAGAGAGGAATAAACAGATGTCATTGTATGAATGGAGGCAAATGTTGACATCTCTTTACACAATTGTACAGCCATATCAAGTCTTCCTGCCTTACAAAAGCTATCGATTAGAACTTTGTAAACAGGAGCAACAGGCACGAGCTCATTATCACTTAACACGTCTAGGAGGCCCAGGGAAACAATGAATTCTTGGTTGAATCCCTCAATGACTTTCTGATAGCTTGCGACATGCATAGGCCAATATGTATGTTTCATCTCCTCCAGAAGGCGGTGAGCCTTATCTAGAAGCCCAAAAGAGCAACAATGATTTATCAAAACCCTATAGGTCACATAGTTTGGAGCGCAGCCCTTCTCATGCATCAAGTTGAACAGCTCAAGGCATCTTTCAATTTTACCAACTTTCCCAAATCCATCAATCATTGCAGTATAAGTCACAACATTAGGACGACAGCCCTTTTCGTCCATCATCAACATAAGCTTGTGAGCTTCATCGGTCTTTTGCGATTTACACAACCCATCAATCATCTCAGTGTAAATTACAACATTAGGAGCACAATTATTTTCCAGCATCTTGGATAAGATCTTCAAAGCAAGATCCGTCCTCTTATCTTTGAACATCTTATCAATAAAAGAGGCGTAGGTGTATATATTAGGACTATATCCACGTTCAGACATTTTAGTAAACACCTCTTGTGCATTATCTAGCTCCCCCACCTTGCAAAATCCATCAATCAAGGCATCATAGACAATGTGGTTTGGCTCACAACCATCTGCAAGCATTGCATCCAATAAATTCTGAGCATCTGTTACCTTGTGCGCTTTGCACAACCCATCTACCAAGGCTCCATAAGTAAAAACATTTGGCACACTCATCTCAGAAGAATTTACCTTGAAATACATATCTACATCTGGTAGATTATCCTGTCCTCTCAGCCTAGCATAAATTTGGCAAGCTTTGTCAACATTTCCGGATTTACAATAACCATCAATTAAAGCAGTATAAGTCACAACATTCGGTTTGCATCCATCTTTCAACATAATCTCAAAAAGTTCATTGGCTTCACCTATCCTGCGTACTTTAAGGTATGCATGAATTAGGGCAGTGTAGGTCACCACATTAGGGGAACAGCCATCCAGAACCATTTCGTTGAACCATTTACGTGCTTGAGTAATAAGGCCAGCTTTACAGAAACCATCAATCAAGATAGTATAAGTATATACATTTGGAGCAATACCTGATCTCTTCATTTCATCAAATAGCAAAAAAGCTTTTTCCACCTGCGCACTATTGCAGAGAAATTCAATTACTTTGGAGTATGTACTACAATCAGGCACAAAACCTTTACTCATCATTTCTCGGATGACATTAAATGCTTTGTCAAACTTTCCAGCTTCACAAAGACACCTGGAAAAGCTGCTGACATTGACCTTGTTTAACACCGACCCCAGGTCAATCATTTCAGCATAAGCTTTCTCTGCCAAATCTAACTCGTATGAGCTTGGTAACTCCTCTTTACTACAAATTCCGCCAATTAATATGTTATATACCAGGTAACCAGGTGGGCAACCACAATTTTCCATATTCTTGATCAAATTATAAGCATATGAATAGTCTCTTGAAGTACAATATATATGAATAAGTGAATTAAATAATTTGCGATTAGGGTAACAGCCTTCTGCAATCATCATGCTCAATATTTTCTTACACCTACCCAGCTGCCTTTTCTTCAAACACCCAGACAGCAAAATCCTATATGTCAAAACATTGGGTAATGAAGAGCTACATCTCATTTTGTTCAAGAAATCCATGGCTTCATCGAAAAGAGAAGCTTCACATAAACCAGATATCATTGCTGTGTAAAGTTTAGTGTCAGGGATGAACTCTTCCTTTTCTACTAAGTCAAGGGCTTCTCTCCACTTTCCATCCTTACACAGAGCATATGCAAAAAATCTCAACGTAGAGTTATCCAATTTAAACCCAACATTTGACATCTCTATATGAAGTAAGCAGGCAGTGTCTAACCTACCAGCTTCCAGAAACACATGAACAAGAGCATTATACGTGAACCTCGATGGTTTATAACCAAAATCCTTCAACCTCCCAAACTCCTCTAAGGCCACATTCCACCTCCCATTACGGCAACACTTCCTAACCAAACAATTAAGCAATTTCCCCAGCACCTCCCTATCATCATCCTGAAGTTCTTGCAGAAAGTGCTTGGGTATCCTATCATTCTGATCACACCCCATTACATCCAAAAGCGAATCGAAAACCGGAGTAGTATGATTGTACCCAACTTGTTGCCCAGCCCATAAGAAAAATTGAACACTCAACTGAGGGTTTTTAACAAGTTTTAACACATCAATAACTAAAGCTTCACTCAACTTGTCCCTAAACTTCCGAAGAGTATTCTGGGTTTTGGATTCAAACACATTGTTACTCTCATTTATTGCACCTGAGATAAATACAGCTTCAGCTGAGAACTTACCTTGCCTTGATTCCAGCAATGAAGAATCTGAAACGCCCAAACAGCAGTCACGTAAGAGTGTGAATTCTTCGCTGGAAATTGTTTCTTCATGGCTGCTGCTGCAGAAGAACTTGAAGGGGGTGTAGATGAAGGGAATTGAACGGATTTGGCAGCAGATGAATGAATGGGGGTGAAATTTAGGGTCTGAAAAAGATTTAGAAAGCAGTGGAAATGACTTGTTTAGAGTCAATCCCAGCAATCTTTTGCTCATTCTTTGGAGGGTGGGCATAGAGTCATGATTTTGGAATAAGATTTGGGAACATTTCTGCTTTATATTCTTCGTTGGGTGCTTTGATTACACCTGAATAGAACACCGAAAAAAGTTCATCAATTAGTTACCTGGAAACTACTAATTTAGCACTAACGATGTTATATGTAAATGGGTCTAGGTTTGGATCGGATGGAGCTTCAACTGCATCCATCTAGTCAATTGTCATTTGTCACTGACGGCCGGTTTGGTTGTTGGTTATAAATGATGGTTATGAGCATGATTTGTATATAAATTTGTGAAGAAGATCATTGTTCATTCCCATGGTAATATTTATCCTAAAGTGTCTATTTTTCTTCTTAAACTTTCATTCCCATCCAATACCACCTTGTAGGTGGTAATGAATTGTAAAGAAAATTATTTTACCTTGGAGAAAAAACACGACCTTAGGGGTGAGAGTTGCTTCCTCATGCACAAAAAAACACAAACTTGAGGGTTGAAATTGCTTTCCTATGAAGATCTAAGGGTGCTTCCTTTGTGACATTAAACTTAAAATCCATTCCCATTACCACCATATTTATTAACAGCTACCAAACAGGTTGCATGTCTAATGTAACTAGGTCCAAGTTTGGATGTGAATGGATGTCACAGATAGACAAACTGTTTTTTAGAAAAAAAACTTGTTATTTTGCATATCGTCAGCAGAGTGGACACAAGGCGGGTGGGTATGGAGTTGATAACTTTTAAATCCACCACCTACCCTCTAGGCCTCTACTCTTGACAAATATGACTTTTGAACTCATTCGCGCTCCCTACTTACAGCAATCATACCCATGCCCACAACAACTTGGCGGGTGTGGTGATATGGCATCCCTAGCATTTCGCTAATGGGTAACTATAAACGATTGTTCCAAGTTCATAAATTAAGAAAAAGATCAATTAGCAACTGAACAAACCCAAATTAACAGTTACAGCCAAACAAATCTTTTATATAAAAAATATGACGATAGTTGTACTGTATATATAGTAAAACTGTAGCTCCAAATATGGCATTAACACGACAAATTATATGTAGCTGCAACATCAACATAAGCAACTACTGCCTAAATAAACCAATAAAGAATAATACTAACAACCTCAATTAACGAATTACACAAACAATCTTGAATCAACAATAAGTTAATAAACTTGAAAACAGGAACATCAAGTAGAAAGATTGTAGCAGCAACAAGAATCTGTAATTAGCTTAAAATAAAAGGTTAACTACTCACATTCAATACTTAAAGCGCTAAAGAAAATTAGGGATTTAATGTTGAAATTTTGACTTACGTAAATAGTAGTGATGAAAATCAGTAACATTAGAACCGTAAAATCGATGAAATGGCCAACGACGACGACGACAACCAGGCGTTAGGAGAATGCCGGAGAGAGAGAATGTGAGGGGACAGGCGTTTCTTTGAGACTTAAACCCTGCATTTCTTAGGACTTTTGTTTTATTGTTCTCACAAATTCCTTTATTTTATCTTCCTTTCTTTTTGGCTTGGTAATGTAGTGTGCCTGGAGCTCTGGACATAGCCTTAGGCCCTTAGCCCTTACTAGTTATTTGCTCCACTTCAAAAATAAGGTAACACTCCATCTCGATACGAAGATTTAGCAGGGATGGAAAAGAAGTGGTATTGTGTTAATTACTTATGTTAATATAAGGAGATAGAAAAGTGGTTTAGTTTGAATTAGAGGTGATCAACTGGCGGTTGGGCTAGGTTGGGTTCGGGCCGGTCCATCCGAAATAAATTTTCCCGCTTGTCGGACCAGTCCGAGCCGCTTTTTGTGCCCACAACCTGCTTTTTCGGCCATAACAACGGAGTTTCAGGTCAAAATCGGGCCGAACCAAAATTGGAACTAAAAAGTCGTTTTTTGGTTGTCAAAACTCGTCCCAGCAACAAACAAAAAAGATCACTAAAATATCTTGGGTCGGGCTCAATTTGATCGACTCTAGTTTGAGTGGTCCGATACTTCTGTTTAAGTATATCTTTTGACCATTTATAGAAGTGTCGCATTATTTAAATAACTACTAAAAAAAGGCAAGTGTTGCAATAATTTTTGAACGAAGGAATTGCTACATATTGCTAGGTAATCAACTAATCACCCAACCCAACAAAAAGCTTGATAGCCCCTTCTCCCTAGCGCACAATTGCTATTAGTATAACAAATACTCTATTTTTAGTTGTGTTGTATTCGATTTTAAATAGAGTTGACAAAAGTTCGTGTTTTTGTCGTATATATTACACTAACCTAACTCATTTAATAAGATGTTTTGTGTTATATCGACCCGTTTAATGTAAACGTGTTAAAATAGTTCAACACTAACCTTTTTTTTTGTATTTGGTTTATATCATGTCAAGTTATTCTATGATAAAACAACCAGGGTCCCTCTAGGTTTTCCTTGGGAGGGTTTTTTCTAGGTTTTCCTAGGGTTTCGTCTTCGGGGGATTTTCTGAAGCTGTTTGATTGAGATGTGATCTGGGCAATTATGAATTCAATAAAAGTAGTTAATGATGATGACAAAGAGGAGACTAGGGACAGAGCGTTAACACAATCCTCTAGAGAGATGGATCGAAATACTAAAAACCTTGATGAATACCAACTGCGCGCAGATTCGGAGGAGGTGGACTGGGATGATACTGGGGAGGCATAAGAAGATGCGTGTGTCGAACTCGGTCTTATTGGTAAGATCTGGACTAACCGACATATTAACGCTAATGCTTTTATCACAACTATGACGAATGTTTGGCAACCTCAACATGGAGTAGAGATTAGGAGCATTGGAAAAAACATGTTTGTTTTTCAATTTTTTCATTAGAGAGTTAAACAAAGAATCATTCAAGAACAACCATGGCACTTTGATAATCATGCGCTTTTATTGGGAACATAGATGATAGCATGAAATCCTCTGATGTGCCGCTCTTTGATTTACCAATGTGGGTGAGGGTGTATAATTTACCTTTCAAGGGCATGTTAAATATCCTAAATATAGAGAAAGTAGGTAACAAGATTGGATCTTTCGTGAAGATGAATAATTCGAATTTAATGGGTATTGATAAATCAATTAGAATTCGAGTGCTGATTGACGTGAGAAAACCTTTGGTGAAGTCAGTAAAGCTAAAAATGCGGGGAGGACTGGAGGATCATTTTGATGTTAAATATGAAAAGCCACCTCTTTTCTGCTTTGTTTGTGGGATGATAGGCCATGGAGTGAAGGATTGTGATGAGAACAAAGATGTGGATCCACAAGTCTCTGTAATGTGTTATACAAAGTGGTGTCGAAAGTGGTGGCTAATAGATTAAAGAAGGTTCTCCCATATATAATTCATGAGTCGCAGAGTGGATTTATCCCGGGAAGGCTTATTACAGATAACATCTTGGTGGCCTATGAGTGTTTTCATTATCTCCGGAAGAAGAAGAAAGGAAGAAATGGGTTTTAGGGCTTAAATTGGTTATGAGTAAAGCATACGACCGAGTGGAATGGAAGTTTTTGGAGGACATGTTGGTGAAGTTGGGCTTTCCGGTGGTGTTTGTGGCAATTATTATGAGATGTGTGTCGACGGAATCGTTTGCGGTCCTAGTTAATGGTCAACTGTCGAGGAGATTTCTTCCATCTAGGGGCCTTCGACAAGGGGACCCATTATCTTATTTTTTGTTCATAATATGTGCTAAGGGTTTATTTGCTTCACTCAGAGATGCAGAACAGCGGAAATCAATTCATGGAGTTAAAGTGGGTCGTCATGTGGAACCGATAAGCCATCTGTTTTTCGCATATGATAGCTTGCTGTTTATTCGAGCCAATGATGAAGAAGTGGATACTGTGCTTGATATCCTCTGTACCTATGAAGCTGCTTCGGTGCAGAAGTTGAATATGGATAAATCTGAGGTCTCATTTAGCCGAAATTTAGAGCTTGCAAAGAGGAACACGCTTTAGATGAAGTTAGCATTTAAGGTTGTGGAAGACCATGATAGATATCTTGGGATACCAACTTACATAGGTGATTCTAAGAAACGGATTTTTTAAGTCATTTAAGATCGTGTCTGGAAGAAACTGAAGGGTTGGAAAGAGAAATTTTCATCATCTGCATGAAGAGAGATTATGATAAAATCAATAGCCCAAGCAATTCCCACTTATGCGATGCAATGTTTCACCATACCAATCATTATTCTTAAGGAAATTGAAAAGGTTTATATGAGTATTTTCTGGGGTCAAAAAGGTGATGAGAAGAAAGTAGCATGGGTGGCATGGGAGAAAATGTATAAATCTAAAAGAGAGGGTGGATTGGGATTCCGGAATATGCATGTTTTTAACAAGGCCCTCTTAGCTAAGCAGGCGTGGAGAGTGATGACAAAGGGAGAGTCCTTGGTGGCAAAAATACTGAAAGGAAAATATTTTACCACCAAGTCATTTATGGAAGCTACGGTCTCGCCAAACTCTAGCTACACTTGGCGATCTATTTTGTCCGCAAGGGACGTGCTAAGTGAAGGATCTCGGAGAGTGGTTGGCGATGGTTCCGCAATCCGCATTTGAAAGGACCCTTGGGTGCCAAATCTGCCAAATTTTCGAGTTTCTCCGGGTGAAGCATCTAATGAAGAGCATCCCACGTTGGTAAGTCAACTTATCGAAAATAAAAAATGGAAGGAAGATGTAATGAGGACGATTTTTTTTGCATGGGAGATCGAAGCAATAATGCGCATTCCAATTCCGTTGTATAGTATGCAAGACAGTTGGACTTGGGAAGGAACTAAAGATGGGGAATATAGTGTTCGTAGTGCTTAATATCGGTCTCTTCGAGATGATAATAGTAGGAAAGCAACTACTTCCCACTCGCATGCGCCCTTTGAATGGAAGAAGTTGTGGCGCTCCCTGGTCATGCCAAAGATCAAGCACTTAGCGTGGCGTGCTATTCATGAAGGCTTAGCCGTGAAGACGCAATTAGCACGCCGTGGCTTGGTGATTGATCTCAAGTGCCCACTGTGTGTGGAGGAGGAGGAAACCATCTCTCACTTGTTCTTAAGGTGTCCGGAGGTGAAACGAGTGTGGTATTATTCTCCGCTTAGGCTGAACGTGGAGGAGATGGTGGGTTTGTCCTTTGGAGAGTGGTGTGGTAAGCTCCAAAAATACACAACGAGAAGGAGTGGTGGGAGATTTTTTGGAATGTGTTATGGAGTATATGGTGTAGAAGAAACAAATGGGTGTTTGAGGGGAAGAAAATAGAAGTGTTGGAGGTGATCCATAGCTCGGTGGGGAGGGATGGGGAGTATGCGAAAGCTAATGAGCGAAAGAGGAGGATCATTGAGGAGCAGGTTCATTGTAAGAAATGGAAGGCGCCACCTGAGGGAGTTATCAAATCCGACTCAGATGCGGCTACGTTCAAAGCCAACAGTATAGGGCTTGGTGGAGTTGCGCGAGATAGCGTAGGTGATGTGGTGATGGCAACGTGCTATAGATGGAGAGGCAGTTTTGATGTGGAGGTGGCCGAAGCCATGGGGATGCGACATGCTCTAAAGATTGCAAGGGAAACAGGGTTCAAGGTGCTCATCCTCGAAACCGATAATTTACAGTTGTATCACCAGCTTTCCAAACGGAATTCCCCATCTTCATCCTTTGGTAAGGTTGTCAATAATATTATTGTGATGGCTAGTTCTTGTGAATCAGTTAGCTTCTCCTTTATGAAGAGAGAAGGAAATAGGGTAGCACATAATCTAGCAAAGGGTAGTGAAAATGTAGTGGAGGCGCTAGTATGGTTGGAGGAATATCCTCCGGAAGTTGGGAGTGCTGTACTTGATGATTTGCAGTTTTTGCATACTTAATAAATTATGATTTCCCAGTCAAAAAAAAATTCTATGATAAATTTACAATATTTTTTATTATGGTAAATAGTTCTAAACGTGTCTATCTTCGTATAGAGAACGTCAACATTAGCATGATTCATTTAATAAGATGTGTCATGTTGCATCGTTCTATTTAATTGCACGGGTTGAAAATCCTCAATACTAAACAATTTTTTTTTTCGTATCTAGGTTATGTCATATTCATATAGTCGTGTTCGTGTCATGTCAACTTTTATCAGCTGTATCTAGGGATGTACAACAGTTCAAACCCAGACCGGATCCGAAACTTTTTTGGACCGAGGTCGAACCGTAATGTCATGGTCCAGTCTGATTTTAAACCGATTGGACCGAAATTTGTATTTTTTTTATTCAAAAAAAATCTTTTTTTGCTAAGGTTTAAACATATTAATAAATTCGATAGATTAAAAATTAATAATATTAAAGCAATAATCTTAAAGGCAATATAGATGAGGTTTTGACTTTCTAACTAAACTTTCTTTTAGCCTCCAAACCCTATTTTTACAAAAAAAAAAATCTGGTACATTCCGATCCGGACCGGGCCGAAAACCCGGAATCCCAAGTTTTCATGGACCGGAGACCGCACCGGTTCTTTCCAGTCCCGATCCGAATTTCAATCCCGTTCCAAAACTGCACACCCCTAGATGTACCTGTACTTTGACACTGTCCATACACTACACTTTGACTCTTCTGCGGTATTAATGTAACTTATTTGAAATATTTTTTTTTTACGTCCACTTTTCTTATTTTTATATAATATGAAACCATATGTTTTCTTCTACAACTAATACTAATTTCTTATCACACTAGACCACGTCAATTCATACTAGAAAAAATCAGAGTAAATCATATCATACGAATTCCAAACTTGAATAACTTATATCAGGTGCGAAAAACAGAGTTTTAAATCACATTATAAAAAATATATTGTATTGTTACATTGTCTAAACCATATTGTTTATAATCGATAATTTTTCGTCAAGATGTTTTTATAACAAAATAGTTATATAACTTTTAGCAAAATAGCACTTCGACAAACATGCCCTGTGTCTCAATGATATCCCAGATGATGGGCAACCATCGGAGATCCAATATCAATCTCTTCCAATATGGGTCCGTTTCTACAACTTGTCTTTCAAAGAAAGAGGAAGTTATGGGAACATTCATACGCCTACAAGCAAGATCGGGATACTTATGAGAATTGATTAAACGCAAGCAATGGAGATTGAACGCCCAAATAGGGTTTAGACTGTGATAGATGTTTGTTACCCGATAAAAGACTTTATAAAACTCTAATTAAGGGGTGGATAATCCCTTAAAGGGATAGTTAAATATGAAAAGACTCCCATTTTTCAGTTATATATGGGAGAATTAGACATGGATATAGAGATTATGATTAAAATAAAAAAGATAGGTCACCAGAGAACAGGTACGAGAATCATCTGCGTGCTTCGCCTTTGGAAGTGGCAGGGGTAGGGAGTGAGGAAAAGGGGATAGTATGCTCAATAGTGAAGCGACTATTTTTCCCTAAGCCAAGGGAACACTTGAAGGGGATAATCATAGAGAGTGTGGAAAAAGTATTGAACAAATTGATGTTATACAAATAGAGGGCCAAGATAATGAAAAGAAACATCAGACAGAGGGAGAGTTGCAACAACAAGAGAAGAGGGAAGTAATCGAAGAAGAAAAGGAAGTGAGGACAAGGGGAATAGTATGGCTAGGGGAGATAAGCAATTGCCGAATAGAGAAGGAAGAAAATGGCTTCACATTAAACACCCGGAAGTGCTTTTGTTCCCGAAAGGCTCATAACTGATAATGCGATGACGGCGTTTGAGATTTTTCATAATATGAAGCGCGGGGGTGACGGAAAAAAGGGGGTCATGGCTTTTAAACTGGATGAGTAAGGCATATGATCGTGTGGAGTGGTCTTTTCTGGAGAGAGTAATGTGGAGGTTGGGATTCTGCGAAGGATGGGTGCGAAGGATTATGGAGTGTGTCGAGTGTTTCATACTCTTTAAGCTTAATGGCAGTGTGGAGGGCAACATTATTCCATCAAGGGGGTTGCGGCAAGGAGATCCGTTGTCCCCCTATTTGTTTCTCCTTTGTGCGGAAGCTTTTTCGACAATTTTATCGAAGGCAGCAGGTGATGGATTAATTCATGGAGCTCGGGTTTGTCGTTCTGCTCCTCGTATTTCACGTTTATTTTTTGCAGATGATAGTATTCTATTTACTAGAGCTACGCTTCAGGAATGTTCTGTAGTGGCTGAGCGACAGGCCCTGTTGCCAAACATTGAGAGTCGTGCTGATCTTCGGGTGTCGGATTTATTTGATGCGAGTGGTAATTAGGATGAGCTAGTGCTGCGCACTCATTTTACGGAGGAGGATATTTTACCGATTCGGGAAATTCCCATTAGCTCACGTAGGCCTCCTGATATGCAGTTCTGGTGGCTGACGGTGGACGGGATTTTTACTACAAAGTCAGCATATTGGTTGGGGCGTCTTGGACATTTGCGGGGCTGGCTGGGCCGTTTTGGGGGTGCTAATGGGGAGGTTTGGAAGGTGATTTGGGGCTTGGAGGTACCTCCGAAACTTAAACACTTTTTATGGAGGGCGTGTACGGGGGCCTCAGCGACTAGAGGGAGGTTGAAAGACCGTCACATTGTGGAAGATGGATGTTGTAATCATTGTAGTCGGGAGGACGAGTCCATTACTCATGTCATTTTCCGTTGCTCTCTTGTTTCTTCTATATGGGAAAATTCTCCCTTCATTCACTATGTGAGAGATGGCCCTACTTCTTTCATGGATTTTTTTTCGTGTGGCTTATTTCAAGATTGGAGAGAAATGACTTGCTATCCTTCATGGCAATGACGTGGGCAGCATGGTCTTATCGAAATTCAGTAACTTTTGAGGACCCTTGGTCGAATGTGGCGGTGAGTGTTGTTGGTTTTATGAAGTGAGTATAAGAGCTACGCAACTTCAGTTTTTCGAGCAGGCCCTGTTGCCATGGCTTTTCAGTCGCGGTCATGCTGGGTGGCGCCTGATGCAGGCTGTTTTCGGCTCAACACAGATGCAGCAATGCTGGCGGATGGACTGGTGGGCGTGGGTGCTGTGGTGCAGGACTCGAGGGGATCGGTTCTGTTGGTGGCTGTACGGAGGTATAGGGCGCTGGCCTGTTACCCTTGCTGAGGCCATGGGGGCTCGCTTTGGAGTGGAAGTGGTGAAACAATTTGGATATGAATCGATCGAGTTGGAATGTGATGCCAGCAACATTGCTAAAGCTCTCTGCAAGAAGAAGTTTGGGAGATCTCCAACTGACTTGGTATTGGAAGACATTTGTATGCTTGGGGATAGTTTCTCTAGTTTTTTTATTTCGCATGTTAAGCGAGGAGGGAATACAGTAGCTCATTTCATTGCGAGAATTTACCCTACTGATGGGGTGCAACATGTTTTTGTAAACGATTTTCCGCAAGGTGTCTTAGCCTTGGCGGAGTTGGATGTTAATTAATATTATTGGTTACTGTTTCTCCTCAAAAAAAAAGTAATCTTTGGGGCGATTTTAAATAATTTCGAGGCGATGTTTAACAAAGTCCATTTTTATTTCAATGACAGAAAAAGGACATAAAGACGACAAACAAGTAACAATATTTTTTTTAGGGAAAAGTAACGGTATCTTGATACAAGTACAACTCTGTCAAAAAAATAAACAGTATATACAAGGACAACATTATAAGATGAGGTTTTCAATTTTTTGATGAGGTTAAAAAAAAAATCACATTTTATCATTTAAGTTAGTTTTAATCAATAAAACTAAATATAGTGCATAAAATTAGTTTCACTCGACTGAAGTGAATAATACCTTCTAGGAAAAGATTAATTTCAGTAGTTGAAAATCATACAACATCTACAATAGATTAAAAAAAAACACAATAATATTTAACTTGATTGAATGAAATATATATTTTTTTCGTTCAAACCTTGATGATGGTTAGACAAATCTGGCGAATAATTATACTCTCCATTTCTTCATTTAATCATGCATGCAGCCTTTGGTGAAATCGTTTATAATTGTATCCCATGAAGAAACCATGAATATCAACCTCCAAACTTCTAGAAAAGGAGAAATGGATTCAAACTTCAAACTCCCACGAGAAAATACAAAAAGCAATAATTCGGATATAACAACTTAAAGTATTTGTATTTTTATATTAAAATAAATATCATATGAAAATTATTTGATACTACTTACCATATATAATCTTTCCATGACTTTAATTAGATGATCACTAGCCTTTTATGCACGCGATGCGTGCGATGATATTTTTAGGCCTAATACTAAGTAGTAAACAAACTGAAAATGCAAGTTAGTATTTAAGTTCACCTCCATTTTATGAATAAGATTCTTCCATGTTCTTTTTATGTTGTTATTCATTTTTGTGATTTTGAATAATTTTTTGTTTTTCAAGTCTTATATGCGCATGTTCTTTTATAATCAGTACTACTATGATGTTCTTTACTAAATATCGTCATGTTCTTTTTTTTTTGGTTTTAATCATTTTTGTAATTTATAATAGTTTTTGATATGGATTTCATTAATTTCTCTATGATCCCAAAATTGTAACCGAAAAGTATAATACAATTTCAGTTTTTTTTCCTTGTCTAACTTCTAAATTCTGATTTCACAAATTGATATTTAAGAATTTTCATCATTTTAATTTTTCTCCTTTTCTAAATGTTCACCCTTTGAGTTTCAATTATATTTGAAAGTAATTTTCATACACAATCTGATTACGCATAAAATGGTCATTTTCAAATTTTCTCCTTTTTTCTAAATTTGAACACTTTGAGTTTCAATTATAGGTGAAAAATGAAATTTTAAATTTTTCATACACAATATGATTTCGCATGAAATGGTTTTCGCAAATTAATGTAAATTTTGTTTTTCTGAAAATGGATTTTTGCAAAAGTTGTTCGCAAAAAGGTTTGATATTGTTTTGTTTTTCAAAATTTATTTCTAAACATGGATATTCTGCAAAAGTTTGGACAAAACTTTTATATTGAATTTAAAAAAAGAACTAAATTTGTAACTTTTTCATCAGTGTCATAAATGAATCAAATTTCATGCACATCTTATTTTCTGATTTTATATGAAAATGAATCAAATTTAAGTCTAATTATATTAAATCCCTTTTCAACTAATTGCTATTATCTCCATTTTTTCAAGTACATAACAGTCAACTAATGTGAAATAACTTTAATTTGAAGATTAAAAGAATTATGTACCTATCTGAAAGTTCACAAATCGCCAATGGACGAATATGTGATATCACTGTCAAAATCTTATGTTTTTCTCAAATTTGTGTTTATAGGTAATTTTTGTGAGTATGTAATTGTGAATGGTTATTAAGAACAATGATTTGTAAGTGAATTTTGTGAATGTTTTTGTATGTATTGACGTCATAGTATATTTGTTTTAGTTTGTAAGTTAATTTTGAGTTTTGTAAAGTTTCCTGATCATTTGAGTGGTTTGCGTGATTTTTACAACGTGATTTTCTCAATTTTATGAGTGATTTGTAAAGTTTCCTCATATAAGTGATTTCTGAGTGATTGTTGAAAATTAATTTCCGGTGGCTTTGTTTGATCCCCATTTTGGTATTGAGATTCTTCCTTTTGTAATTTAGAAAGGAAAGGGGGGCAAAATAGCCAGTTCAAAAGAGGACACCGTTGCTCCCCCTTCCCTTATACAATAGAGATAATGGATAAGTATTCTCAAATTGTATGGAAAGTAGTTGAAATCATATACAAATCATTCCAAACTTGTATGAATCTGCGAACAAATGCATTTGTTTATATATTCTCATGATTATTTTATTTGGTAATAAAGAGATTATACTCCATCTATGGATAAACTAATAAGGAACAACCAAACAATTAAAATCGAGAATGATAAACTAATAAAAATCATACGGAATAGCAACTAGAATCAAATAAACACTTTTTTGTTTGTTTTGACTTTGAGAACAATCATGTAAACACTCAACAGTACCTTAATACAAAGTACAATGTACAAACTTATTGTCATACACTCATACTTCAAGTTATTACAAGATGAGGTTTCAATTTTTTGGCGCTTGCATGGCCACATACTTCTGCATATACCGCCACCCAAAAGCTCTGGTTCTTCTTCCACAATAACTCAAAATATCTTCCTCCCTTTAAACCAGAAAAACAATCTTCACCTCTAAAACCTAAATTTTTAACAATAATGGCAAACTCTCTGCTTCTTGAACCATCCGTATTCACCACCAAATTTCTCTCTCCTCAATCCACCCCACTTTTACGCCCTTACCCAATTCGATTATCTTCCTTAACTCATTTTCCTTCCTCTTTCATAAACCCTAATTTCTCCTCAAAACCCTTCAAATTCACCCCCAAATGCGACGCCAAAAACTCAAATTCTTCCAATTCCCAACTGGGTATCAAAGAGAAGACACAAATCTCAATTGGGTTTGTTCTTGATGCGATTTCTAGTGCTTTTAAGGCTCTTAAGAAGCCTGCAATTGTTGCTTTGTTAGTAGGTGTTTTGATAATGTATGATCCCAATTCAGCTTTTGCTGCATCCGGTGGAAGAATGGGAGGCCGCTCATTTGCTCCGAGATCCTCTACGTCTTCAGGATCTCGGAGTTACTCGGTTCGGCCCTCGAATCCAATGATGCCGTATTCGGCACCGTATTATGCACCCTCTCCGTTTGGTGGGGGTGGTGGTTTTTTTGTTGGTCCGGCGTTTGGGGTTGGGGTTGGAGCTGGGTCTAGTTTGTTTTTGATTATGATGGGATTTGCTGCTTTTATTTTGGTTTCTGGCTTCCTTTCTGATCAATCTGATGGTGGGGTTTTGACTGCTACTGAGAAAACTAGTGTGATCAAGCTTCAGGTAATATGCTTTATTGTATCATAGTTTTAGTACTTCTTACTGTTTTTTTTACTTGCAATATTTTGACATTCATGCTTATACAATTTTGACTCTTAATATCTCTGATTATATTTTTGTGAAAATTATAAAAAGTTGAAATCTTGTGGATATATAATGAGATAGATCTAATGACACCTTACCTGCTAAAATTTGTATTGTATGTTGTTAAAAAATTTCTGGTCAAAGTAAGTGCATGAATAGTGCAAAAGTCAAAATGTTGCAATTAAAAAAATGGAGGAAGTATGTTTTAGTTGATTTGGTTGTGGTAGCTGTTTTATTGGTATTTGTTGTACTGTAGATAGTGATTTGATGAAGTTATATTAGTGTGTACTTTATGTGAATGCTCGATTGTGTAATGCTGCTTGTTCAATCCAGGAGAGCTATGTTTTCCTTTTGATTTTTTGTTTTTTCGAATGAGAACTCGATTCCTTCTTAATTGATTTGTCTAGTAGACTTAGGAAGTGTCTTAAGGAGTGTATATAGTGAGTACATGTGGAGAAATTAGCTAAGAATAAGATTGATCTAATAGTATGGTGAGGAATCTTTGATAAGAATTGGGAGGATTTGCATTTGTTAGTGACTTAGGACTGTCAAATGAGAAAATAAGAGAAGCAGGACAGTCACCTTCATATCAAGGGAGAACTGAAGTATTGAAGTATTGCTATTAGTGCTCATAGAATGTTTTCTTGTTGAGCATACTCTTTGAAACAACTCTCACCGGCCTAGATTGGCTGCATATTGACCTCTCCAGACTATTCTATATCCTAGAGTACTGGGTCTTGTTGTGTTTTAGGAAATGTCTTATTAGTATGTACTCGATGAATGAAAGTTATTTTATGGCTTTTTCTGAGGAGATATTTTAAGAGAGTTTTATGAACTTCTCCTTATGAGAAAAGGATAGTCGCCAACATACTTTGTATTGTTCGGTGTATGTTTGACCACTTCTTACCAAATCCCCCCTGGCCTTGGGCACCTTTATCATTATTTGTATTGGAACATGCGTTCCGTCATGGTAGTATGGTATGTTAAAAAATTGTCTGAGCTAGTTTAACAAAACTATATCTTTAAGTTATGCTTGTGTGTCCATACGAATTTCCAGTTAAAACTGATTTGATCATTTGTCTAAAATTTTAACCATGTTCCTGAGTTTCACAATAGAACCTTTCTTGCATGTGTAATTTGCATTTTCTGGTCCATGTGATTGTTCACAAGTTCAGAATTTCTGGTGCTTTCTAGGTTGGGCTGTTGGGCATGGCACGATCTCTTCAAAGTGATCTCAATCGGATTGCTGAAACTGCTGATACATCAACTCCAGAGGGCCTAAACTATGTTTTAACAGGTGGGTCTTGCTTTCAACCTTCCATTGAACAATAATGTGTCTTCAGAGTACTATTTTCCATTTTTGATGTTTATTCTGCTGTATATTGGGACTAGTAAGTTCAATTCGACTTCTAAAACTAAGGTCAGGGCCAGGGATATGACCTCAGATTAGGTTCTAGTTCACAAGTTCACAGGTGAAAAGAACATAGCCTTAGTGGAATGAAGAGCCTCTTCTTTTTTTCCTTTTCTTCCCTTTTTTTTCAAGATCTGCAGCTAACGAGTGCCTTTTATTGATTTTCTTTGAAACTACCATTGATGAAAGAAGTACTTTGTTGTACTTCAAATTTTCTCACAGGGGTACTTCCTGTAAATCTGTGGGTCTATTTGGAAGACCGTCATCTGTCATTAGGTTCTGCACTGTGACTCACTCTTTCTGAATTCAGTTTGTTCTAATGAAAGTACCCTATATGATGGTTCAACTTCAAAACTTGGTATGCTATCTTGTAGTCATTGATTGCTAAGGTCGTTTTCTGAAAAGAAATAAATATATTGGTCTTCCCTGTTTCTTGATCTTTTAGCTAAAAACTTGTTCTTTTTAGTCGTCTTAGTGCTTTATCTCGGGAGGTTTTATATGGTCTGCTTCCTTGTTCTCGCCTCTTGCTGTTCCCAGCACATATTTTTTGATGTTATAGACTTATTTTTTCTTTTTAATAATTCTATTCTGTTGGGGGGGGGGGCGTGAGGGGATTTACTTTTGTTGAGAGCCTGTTCTGCTCTATTAACTTTGCTTTATGATGCAAGATTTTTTCAATTTTAATGGTTGCAGAAACAATGCTGGCCTTGCTTCGGCATCCTGATTATTGCATCTCAGCTTATTCATCTGTGAGTTGAAAATACCTTTTACTGTTT
This sequence comes from Beta vulgaris subsp. vulgaris, assembly GCF_026745355.1. Classification (NCBI taxonomy): domain Eukaryota; kingdom Viridiplantae; phylum Streptophyta; class Magnoliopsida; order Caryophyllales; family Amaranthaceae; genus Beta; species Beta vulgaris. The sequence goes on along the minus strand of NC_079205.1, from coordinate 48,408,215 downwards.
GACCAGTGACTATTTTCTGTTAAAGAATTGAATATTCAATTATGAACGTAGCTGCACTAATTGGAACTTTTTAACAGACGGGTAGGTATATTTCTCTTTTTAAAAATCTTTTATAGAGAAAAATCTGATATTATCAGTTTGTCCTTCTTGAAGATCTGATGTTTAGTTTTTTTTTCCCTATCTGCTTTGTTTTAGAGATTTATATGTATATACTATTCAAAATTATGTCTTTGCTTTTTTATGAAGTAACACCTGTGTTGCTTAATACATGAAGTAACACGAGACCTATGGTTGTACACTCTGTAAGTATATAATTTGAAAATATACTCAGTGTACATTATCTTCCTGAGATAGAAGTAGTATCTCAGATTTGAGGAATAGTTACCTTCTTGAACACCATTGTGCATGTTAGGCTTCGGGATTTCTGCCTAGTATTCATTGTCTGACTGACTTACTTTGACCATTTTGTTTGGATGATTTTGCCAACAAAACAAAAAAAACCCTATTGATCATAACTCATGCAGATGAAAAGACAACTTTCTCTAGTCTGTGAAGTTAAGCTGGCCACTATGTGGAGAGATTTCCAAGTCCCACCAAAAGCTAGTTTTATTTTGATCTGGCTGTCGTTATAGGAACAATTATTGCCAGTGAACTCTTGAAAGAATACAGTGGGCCACAGGTTACTTCAGGCGATGTCCTTTTCCACATGCATGCTTTTCTCTTTTCTTTTTTTCTCTATCTCCTCAGTAGAATAATAACAGGACGATGTTTTCCCTTACAAGACAAGCCAGCAAACATGTGAATCCCTGTGCTTTGCGATTTACATAACACCATTTCATCTTTTTATCCTTGTGAAGTCCATTGATGATAGTAAATCTGCTTCTCATGTAGCATGGAGAGAGTAGAGTGGAAGTGCAAGAACTGGGTGCATGTGTGTGGTTCACCAACTCATTATAGTCTCAGCTGCTAGCTGGTGAGAGAAATGGGGATGGTCGGGGCTGCTAAGACTAAGTCAGGGATGTGAAGGGAGGGGGAGGTTGTGAGTAGGTGTGAACGACATTGTATGTTGTGTTTCAATATCAGAGAAATTAGCTGCCTTATTGTTCAAAGAACATTTTAAGCAGTATGAAAGCAAGGACCTGATGCTTTAGTTACCGTTTTTAAGTGAAGGTCATCTTTCTATCTTATCAAGGTCTCCTCTTTGGTAGACTTTAGAGTGATTTCTCTGCTTGTCTTTCTTGTAGCTTGTTAACGCCTATATTGGCCGTCAGCAGCCTGACCCAAGTTTAATATCAAATTATTGATACAAATGATTTGGTATGCCCTGGTCTTATCATAATTGTCAGCAAGAGGAAAATTGGTATTACTGGCAGTGTTTTTTGTTTCCTGGGTGAAGGCCTGAGGGAGAGGGATGATTGATCGTTCGTTAAGGGTAAATTAGTATTTTCATTTTTCATGAACTAAAAAGTTAGGGTTTCTTAGTGGTTTTCACCTAGAAGCCAATTTTTTTGAACTTGTTTTTAGTTGTGATTTTGTGAAGAAAGAATCAGAACTTGTCATTCCTAAACCTTAAGTGTGTAATCCTTCGACCTAGAATACATTATACAAGTATGCTACTGCACGAGTTCATCTCATGAAATATTCCAATATTATAGATTAGTTTGTTATTCAATGTTCAAACATTTTCTTATTATCAAATAGATCTTCATGAGGACAATACCATGCAAACTGGTTTAAGAATAGGAAAGCTCTTTAAAGCAGGAAGAGGATTAATAGTAAGGCTCCACCAAGCTCAACATGTGGGTTATTGACATGCTCATAGCTTCATCCTATTATGGCCTGGTGATGTATGCTCCATCGATCATCTTGGTTCCAATCCATACCTCTTCCACTCAATCCTAAATAAGCGGTGTTTTTAGTATATGCATGTAGATTTTTAGAGCTGTTGGATGAGGATACGTTATTCATTTATTTCCCATTGGCTAAATTAATTTCTTCCTTCCAAATTGAAGCCTTACGATTGTTGTAGCTGTTAAAATTAGCAATTCGTATGTACCCACGTCATCTGATGGATATTGCTCTTATCAAAGGGATACAAATATGAATATATGTGCGTATGCTCAGCGTACGTGCATGCTTGTGTGTTTATTGGCCTATTTTGGGGGGGGGGGTGTGAGTGGGTTTGTGAATCTATGAATATGGATTGTTATGGCTCAATCCACCGCCATCACCTGTCAAGAGTTTTCCTTCTAGCAACATAGGACATCGCACAGGGAATGAGATATTACCACTGAAATGATAATCCGATGACTCTTATTGCTCCTATTTTGCTTACAATAATGAAAGCCACTTCAAAGGTTATTGAAGTACCAATCTGAGGTCTTATCTTGATCTGAACTATGCTCGCCTGCTGGTCTCAAAGGCCCCATCAGCAGCAGGGAAAACTTAGCAAGAGGGGTTACTTTGGATTTTGGGATATGGTTACAAATGTTTTTTTTGTCCTGCTTGATGTTTTTATATTATAATAGTGTGGCACTTTGTTTTCTTTGTGTTTCCCTTTATGAACAGAATTGTTTGACCTCCTTGTTAGTTGTTACTTTCAGCTTGTTTGTTTCTTAACTAGGTAGTAGACTCATAGCAGTACAAATGATTAGTTTGCTTCGAAAATTATCAGGTCGACATCAAAAAGAGTATTGAGGAGGGAGAAAAGAGGTTCAATCAACTTTCTATTGAGGAAAGAGGTAAATTTGATGAAGAAACGCTGGTCAATGTGAATAGCATAAAGAGGCAGAGCACAAGAAGCTCGAGAGCCACTGGATATAGCAATGAATACATAGTGGTAATTATGAGATAAATATCTTGTTGCATTTACTAAATGCTTACTCTTAACATGAGATGAACATGTTATGCTGTATTTGGCCATTTACTAATTGCATGCTCATATAATTTCCCCCTTCGTTTTATACAAACTAATTGTTATTACCCTCTAGTGATTGCTCTTTTGGGGAAGGAGGTTTATAAGGTGAAAAAGATTGTTTACCATCTTTTGTCGGATATGACATTGAGTACTTGCAGTACTGTCTAGGATAATCTTTGGGGAATTTGGTGGCTTGCTTTCTACTAGATTATTCACTGTTGTTCACATAGGTCTTGTTTGGCAATGAGCTGAAATGCTCACTTGGTTTGTTTTACCCACTGGTAATATTTGCCATTCTTATGACCTTTTTAATTGATTGGTAGCATTGGCTCTTTACAACAGTGTTTGGTAAAATCAGTGGCTTGTTGACAGCTGGTATACAAAATGACGACTCTTTGGGAATATCAGTAATTTAAGTTTCGGAAAAGCCAGCAGCCAGCAACCAAAGCTTGGCTAAAAAGCCCTGCTCCGATAGTTTACAATTTTTTGGGTTGAAAATGTGCCTGTTTCTCCCTGTTAACAAGCTATAAGCAGAAAACCAACTGAAAAGATGTCTAAAAGCCATTAGCCAAACAAGCCTATAGACTCTACGGCCCCACCTGTTCTTTTTTCCCCTGTTTAGAGGGTGGGTGGTTATTGTATGTAGTTACTCAAACATATAGTGTAAGGAGGTCTAGATCATGCAGAAATAATATTGAGAATTTGTGCTTTTATGGTGGAGAAGAAGCAACAAAATCAGGGTTTATGAAGGCCAATTTTTTTTAGCTTTTGGATTCTTTTCTATCTGATCCAAAGTTCCTTGATTCCCGCTTTGATGAAATTGGAACATGGCATTATTGTAAGAGTGGATTATTATGATTGTTACAACATATATGATCAGGAAATACGATGGAAAAAAGGAGTGTGTTTGATGTGTTATCTGATAGTATGAATCAGTTAATTACAGCAGCTGTTCAGAATATCCATTAAGCTGTAGAAGGATTTCCAGAGGGTTCCTTTAAGAAATTTTCGGGATCGACGCTTTGATAGAATACAATATCCCGAATGGAATAATTTTAAATATCGATTCATTAGTGAAAAGCCAGATGTCGGCGCTATAGGCGATTTTAGCTTTGAGGAAGCTGTTAGCATTGATGTCTACAGTCCGTCAAAAAAAAGAAGCATTAATGTCTACAGAGAACCTTCTCTTTTGGTCAAACTCATTGAGCAGGTCTCTAGGAGTGCTTCTATATACTAAGCTTTGTAAAGAGTTCATGCTAGGAATTCTTCTCCCTGTTGTACGGACATGATCCGCTCTGGACAATTCGTCTGTAATATAAGGTAATTGCAGTCATCCAACCTATGGTTTGGAACCCGTATAAGACAGCTTTCAGTTGCTTCTGGATACAGATGCTAGTTTCTGCTAGCTTTGAGTTTATTATGGCTTGTTATTGTTTATGGGATTCTTAATTTTGTACAATCATGTCATTTGGTATTAAGATTGTCTTTACTTCGCACTCTCTGCCCCAAGTAGAAAAGGGAATTTGCTGCAGGCTAAATAAGCTACACTTTTTCCATATGCTGTCATCTTCGTAATGTTGATGTCAATATCTATTCAGATTACCATTCTGGTGGCTGCCGAGGGAGTCAATAAACTGCCTACCATAAATGGGAGCATGGATTTGAAAGAAGCGCTACAAAAGCTTGGTTCCATCCCTTCAAGTAAAACCATGGTAAGTTATATATTCTGTTTAAAGACCAGTTTGATCTTATGAATATCGATTGGTCTTGGGTGTGTATTTTTTTGTTAAAGATGTTAATTTACTTGCAGGCGGTGGAGGTGCTTTGGACTCCTCAGAATGAAAATGATACATTGTCAGAGAGAGAATTGCTTGAAGATTACCCCTTCTTGAAGCCTTTATAAGCACGCTTCAGATATCGATATATTTTTGCTTTTTACATGTATATACACCATGACTATGATCTGAACTGATAAGAAATGCCTTATACAGTATACTGTGCTGTATCCTGTATCCGATGACTGCTAAGTGCTACCCGTATTTTTGTTGCGCTTTTCTTTTTCTTTCATACTAGGTTATAAGCATTTGTAAGTATTTACATAATCACTTTGAGCTCCAGGATTTCTGTGAAGTTGCTGTTGGCTTGCTAAATAGAGAGGTTGTTTCTGTAAGATTTTTAGTGGTGTTAAAGTTAACTGGAATACAATCACAATGAGGTAAGAAAACATTGATAGGAATGGTGATCATTGATTAATTTTGAAGAATTTTCATCAATAGATTAGTTGGTGTTTTAAACTTCATTCCTTCCAAACATTGCTCGGAGTCATTCGCATTAATTCTGGTGGTGCACGTTGAGTAGCCAAAGAACGCAACGAATCTTCAATAACTACTTATATTACTATCGACTCTCCACTTTTGTAATAAGTGTACTATACAATTAACGTTTCACATGTCTAAACCATCTTCCCTTAACTATTTCTCTCTTATCTTTTTTTCATATCTACAACTTCAACTCTCTTCTTGATATACAGTTGGTCTTGTAAGAGATTGTCTATTTTTAATTTTAAAGTAGGCGCGGTTCAAGTCCAATATTAAGAACATAGCGTACCTTTTTCTTAATATAGTGATTACTTTAATATATTTAGTGACTATTTTAATCTATTTACTGACCAGTTTAATCTATTCAGTAATAAGATCTTTAATTCATTTAGTGACTGATTTAATCTATTTAGTGATTAGTTTAATCCATTCCGTAAAAATGTCAAATTATTTAAAAAAATTGTTTGTTGTAATTCGAGATTCAGAGAGAAACAAAAGGAGAAGAGAATGAAACTTATTATTATTTTTTAAGTCATTTTTTATAAGGAAACACCTACATCGTTTTTTTCTTTTTAACAAAAAATAAAAACGAAACATTAAGGTTGCATGGTTTAGTGCGTAGAAGAGTTCAATGGGGTAAAAGATTCTATTTTGTCATGGTGGAAGCTAAAATTATAAGGACTTTTTGGGAATTAAGATTTTTTCATAAGAGTATTTTGGACATAATTATTAATTAAAAATAAAAACATTATATTTTGGAATATTATATAAAAAGGGGACTTAACAGAGAGAGTAGTTGATTAGGAGGTGACATGTGATTAGGGGTGTTCATAAAAAACCGAAACCGAAATACCGTACCGAAATACCGAAAAACCGATCTAGATGGGTGGTTACCGTACCGAGAAAAAAAAGTTTGAACGGTACGGTTACCGAACCGAAAATATTAGCGGTTAAACGGTACGGTTACGGTTATGATTTTTGAATAAATGATTAACCGAAATACCGAAATCTTTTTTTCTCTATTTAATTGTTGTGAAACATTTTCAAACAATTACATTAATTCTAATATTTGTTGCTAAGTTACAACAATTAGAGGAAGTATGTAATTATTTAGAAACTCTAGTACTAATATAAACACTGTAATTAGGAAATGAAGTGAATTCTTAGTGTTAGTTATGTTTTCCAATTGATTTATTATCCACTTTATAATACATTTTATATTAGAGTATATATAATATTAAAATATATGCAAAAAAATTAAAAATATATATGTACATTAAGTAAAACATAATAGTATAACTTAAACAACGGTTAATGGTTAACCGAAAAACTGTACCGAAAAAACGGTTAACCGCTTAGGCGGTAACCGGTTTAAACGGTTACCGTTACGGTTTGCAAAAAGAGCGTACCGAAACTTGCGGTGAACCGAAATATTGTTTTGAGACGGTTAACCACCCATAAATACCCTGCCTGATATATGGAATCAGTCCATCACTTAGACCCATCACCCCATTCAACCGAAAATAACGCTAGCAACATACAGTATATGATTTTGGGTCTTCCCTCGTGCTCTGCTTTGGTCTTCACTCTTCACTCTCTATGTTTGAAAATACAAGGTTTGTATGTTTGTTCATATTTATTTTCACCACATATTTTTTTGATGAAAAAATATATCATTGACAATAAGTTAAACGATACATAGAATGATAATTAAAATCTGAAAATACAAATTTAGTAAATTGCAATAATTTTCACAATAAAATCAATTAATTTTGACATATTGAACGATTTAAAATTGATGATATTATGTGGATGTTGGATAAGATGAAATTTAATTGATGGATCCATAGAATGAGTAGATAAATCAGGTAAAACTCTGAAACAAAATAAATAGATGCAGATACGCTCTACCATATTCATTCCTATCCTCATTCTTCCTCAGTGCTGATCGACATGGCTTTCTCATTAATGCACTTCTTTTTTTCTTCAAAAGAAATTTTGAACGTTTGAGATAAAGAATTAAATAACAGTATAGATTGGACTATTGGACATCAAATACTAGATAATGATGATCCAATAGATTACATAAGATGTAGTAACAACTAAAAACCAAAAACACACTTGTGGATAATTTGACTTGTGGGCCATGCATTTTGTTGATTCAATTCATACTTATAATCCGTTATCTCAATATAGTAATACTAGTTTTACATGCACGCGACGCGTGTGAAAATACGTAGAAAATTAATAGTTGATAGGGGATATAGAAAATTAAATTAATTATTAATTATATCGAATAAATTAGGGATATTTGAATTGTTGATAGTTTTATTTTTGTAATTTTTTTTAATTTTTTAAATTAATTAGGTAGTTTCTTTTTTTATTTTTTAATTAAAGTAAATAGTTAGAAAGAGATGTAATGAAGGTAAAATGAAATATCTAATATTTTGGTGTCTTACCCCTATTTCCATATAGAATAGAGATACATGTAACATGTCAGATTTTTCACCATATGCAATTGGACTACTTTGAACGTTAAATATTTAATTATTAATTAAAATCATTAAAAACTGATATTTGAAAACCATGTTGAGAGTATTTCAATAATATATAAATTCATATATTACAGTTAAATTATTAGTATCTAAACATGTAAATTAGATGTTATATATATTTAGAAAGATGGTAGTACTAAGACTAGCGCAAACAAGATACATTAAACGGATTTTCATCATATACACCAGATAAATTTTTTTATTTTTTCAAAATTCACTGTATATCCCTCAATTTCTTGATAATTCTATGTGCCCTTAATGATCAACGATTATCTATCAATTTTTTAATCATTAAAAAACCTTGATTACATTACTAAACCTTATTTCATCCTTACTTCACTCATATACCTTAACAGATTAGCATTCAAACAACACATAAGGCCAAAGAAGAAGCAAGAGACTTATTATGGAGGAAAACATGTAAAAGGGGTCATTGGTGGTGTTTTAATGATGTTTAATTACGGCTAACGACTCAAATAGGGGTTAATTAAGATTTGATAACAAAATTAGAGGTTAATGATCAAAAAAGTTAATAATCGTTAATCATTAAGCGTACATGGTGAATTATCAAGAAATTGAATGGTATACTTTAACTTTTGAAAACATTGATAGTATATGGTGACTAAAAAAAATTGTCGGAGATATATAGTGAAAAATTCGTACATTAAAAAATGGAAAACATGCTCCATATAAAATTTATCTGTGTGACCTCAAGTTAATACAGTAAAGTTATAACCAATAAACTATATAATATTAAATGCTAGTTTTTAACATCAAAATATTATTAATAACTCGAGATATCACCTGAATCTAATAACTAGTTAGATATATAAGAATTAAGAAGTGAAAATAAAGCACCTCAACAAAATATAGTAAAAGTAAGATAAAAATAATTAACGTCGGCGGCTGGCTGCTGCATGGTTCATCAGCTCTTTAAAGATTGAAAGGCGATAAGATAGAACTTTACTGCTGGAAAGTGGAAAACATAGAAAAGAGGAAATGATTATGATAAATTATGATAATATTAACAAAGAGGGTCCAAAAATGCATGCATGGCATGGGTTAAACTTTTTTATTTTAATACATTACGTGATAATAGTACATTTTGGGTGTAATATATCATATCAGATCGTAACTTACGTGATGTTTCTAATAACATGTACCTCAACAATAATAATACAGATTATATATAAATTATAACATTTATTCATATCACTTGACTTCTTTTACAAAGAAAATGATGGTTTGTAGGTTGTTACACCATAAGTTATAGGATAACACTTATATACCAAGATAAACAGACAGGATACTTTAAGCAATGCAAAATGCTAAAAAAAATTTGTTTACTATATTCATTTCGATATTAGTAGTTCTAAGGCTAATAATAAAGTGAAAGTATTGGGTCAGACCGTCTGACCAAATACTTACTGTCAGACGGGCTAACCCAAATGAAAAAAACGTGACTTTGAGTTTACTAAGCCTTGATAATTCAATCGGAAATCTCCAACATTTACTCAAAATTTACACTTTACAGGTATCCTCTCTCTCTCTCACACGTCACTGCTTTCATTCTTTTTCTGGGCAACAACTTCTTTGTTTAATTTGTTGTAAATCATCGTAGTAGATTTTAGTTTCGCGCTTTATAGAAAAGTTTGAATTTTGCTACTGGAAAACTAACTATAGTCTATTGGAGAAGAAGGATGGATGATGGAGATTTTGCACTTCTTTTTAGAATTTCGTTCCTTATATGTGATTTAATTCTTCCCTCTTTTTGAAAAAAAAAAGAACACCCAAAAAAGCAGACGAAAGATGAAGTAGTTTCAAGGAAGAAAGGAGCGAAAGGACGATTGGATAAGAAAGATGAAGCTGATCGTGATGTTGAAGAAGTGTATGTGATGAAGCTGATCGTGATGTTGAAGATGAAGCCCACTAATTTTCTTCATTCTTTTCCTATTTTCCATTTTCAGTTGGACTTTGTTTTCTTTCAGTTGGACTTTGTTTTCTTTCAGTTGGACTTTGTTTTCTTTAAGTTGGACTTTGTTTCGTAATATGTATACCAACTGAAACAAATAACGGACCAACTGAAACAAAAAATGGACCAACTGAAAGAAATAATGGGCCAACTGAAAGAAATAATGGACTACCTGAAAAAAAATGAAGACTACCTGAAAAAAAATGAAGACTACCTGAAAAAAAAATAAGACTAACTGAAAAAAAATTGGAACCACCTGAAAGTCGTCCGACCAAAGATTATGGTCGGACGAGTCCGACACAATACGTTCTCAATAATAAAATAGTACTAAAATAAATAATTAAAAATACAATTTCTAGAATAAAATGTTATTAATTTAAAAATTTATAACAAATCACATAAAGATAGGGCTGTCAAAAGTGTGATCCTATTCAAAAATTTGACCTGAACCTAATCCAAAATAAGCTGATTAGGGTTGGAATTTTGAACCCATTTTAAGTAAATAGGTTGACAGGATTGACCATTTAATTAAACGGATTAGGTTTAGTTTGATTTTTTCGACCCAAAAATAATATGCTTGGACCTTTTTTTTAAAGAGAAATTTTATTAATTAAATGCCAAACGACATATACAATAGGTATTAAAAAAAAAAGATACAATCAAACAAGGTTAAATCAAATTTGTCTTCGGATAAACTACAATGAACCAAATCTAGCATACAACGAATCCCCTTGTATTTGCTAAATCAAACAGTTATTGATGAGGAAGTCTATTATCATTTTGATATAGTTTGGCAAGAGCATTCTTGATCGCGCCATGTTTTTGACCGCATTCGAGATTCCAATACAATTATGTTGAGTGTCGAACTTCAAGCAATGTGAAAAATTTCTCATACTTAAATTCAAAAAAATCCATACTCACGTCTCCCATATGGGAGAAGGAGATCTCCACAACATAGGCTAAGGGCATGTTATCTTCGACATAAAATAACCGAACTGAACTGATTGTAACTGAACTGAACTAAATTATAACTAATACTAGTAGTGATAATAATATAATATAATATTATTTAATTAACAATAAATTCATAATGATGAGTTATTAATAATAATAATTTATTAATTAAGATAATAATAAATTATTGTGAGATAGATAAAGTATTCCGTAATAAACAGATAGACTAATAACTTGACGAATAAAATTAGAATATCGAAATATAGAATATACTTTATCACCCAATGCTTAAAAATAATGTTACAAATTTAATAGGATGTGTACATTATTTTTAACATTTTTTAGTTTTTTTCTTAAAAAAATACAAACTACATACTTGCAATACTAAAGCTAAATTAAATACTTATAATTTTTGGATTCCGGGCCATTCTTTGCCACTAGGGTTTAACTTTTATTTCATCACAACCTATAAAAACTAAAGGGGTCTTTCACCACAATAATAATATAATAAAAATAATTGCAATCATGATATTAATATTTATAATAGTAATAGTAATAGTAGTGATAATAATAATTATCATTGTTTTATTACCAGAGAATTAACTGACTGAACTGAACTGATTGCAACTGAACTAAATTGACTGAAAATAAGTTGGGGAGAACAAACCCTAAAATTCCCATAACATATAGTTTGAAAAAAATCTCAAAAAGAGAGACTAATTTATTCAACAAAATAAAAAATAATACACAAAACGTATAGTCATGTGGGATCTTGTTTGATTCGTCTCAATGAGTACTTTATTAATATTCAATTATTATAATTTTTACTAATATGTAATGAAAGATATTTAATATAGAATATGTGCATTGGCAAACGTGCAAAATCAAAGTAAGAAAGATAAAAAAAATACAGAGGGAGTACATATGAAAAATTCTTAAAAAAACAAATATTGGTAAATCTAAAATTTTGCTAAAAAAGAGTAAAATATTATTAAATAGGTTATAATTATTCTAAAGAACTCTAAACATGCAAGTGAACTTGCTCATTTAGTTTTTTTAAAAGGGAAATTTCCTCAGGTACCCCTGAGGTTTGACGTAATTCTCAAATTACCCCTCACATTTGGGAAATTCCCTAGATACCCCTGAACTTTGACTTTGTGCTCAAAATACCCTTACTATTGACGGAACCCTAACGCCGTTAGGGTTTCTTTCTCTTTTCCCTCTCCATCTTCATCTTCTTCATCTCTTCTCCCAAAATCCTCCATTAATGACACCTTAAACCTTCAATTTTCTCCCTCTCCTTCCACCTATTTGCCTTTATCTCTCCTTTCCATCTTCAACTTGTGAATTTTCCCCATTTTTTTATGATGCTGAAGTTAATTCTTTCTCCTTGTGAATTTTTCCCAAATTAATGATGGTTATTGTTGTTGTTCTTATTGTTGAAGCTGCCATGAGAATTTCTGGGGTTTAGAAATGGGTTTTACACACCAATTTCGGTTTAGGAGAGAGAGATGAAGAAGATAGAGAAGAGGAGTTGAAAAAGGATTGATGGGAGACATGAACATGAAGAGAGATGAAGAAGATGAATATGGGAGGGGAGATAAAGGCATATAGGTGGAAGGAGAGGGAGAAAATTGAAGGTTTAAGGTGTCATTAATGGAGGAATGTGGGAGAAGAGATGAAGAAGATGAAGAAGATGAAGATGGAGAGGAAAAAGAGAAAGAAACCCTAACGACGTTAGGGTTAGAGATGTAAATGGATCGGGTTCGGGGCGGGTGGAGCATCACCCGCATCCATCACCCGCTACCATCCGCACCACCCGATCCATCCATCACCCGGAAAAATCACCACCCGAATCCGTCCATCCATTTACTTTCGGGTGAACGGATGGATCGGGTTATAATCGGGTGAAATTACCTCAAAATAATGCTAACCATAAAATTTCAGAAAAATAAAGTTTCAACCGATAAAGCCATAGATCCACAACCACAATTCAACTTAAGTTCAAAACCACAGTAATTCACATACAGAAATTAGGAGAATTAGGTTGGGCATTGGGCTTTTAGATTTGGACATTTAGTTGGGCCTTGAGGATTGGACCTAAAAAACGTTTTTTTTTAATAAACGGGTGATGGGTCGGATTAACGGGTCGGGTGATGGATGAAAATTGTCTACCCGAATCCGATCCATCACCCGCATCCGTTAATCCGTCACCCGTTAACCATCCGTTTAAACCGGGTTTTTCACCCGTCCATTAAGACGGATGGACCGGGTGACCGGGTGGTCCACTGGATATTGCCAACTCTAGTTAGGGTTCCGTCTATAGTGAGGGTATTTTGAGCACAAAGTCAAAGTTCAGGGGTATCTGTGGAATTTCTCAAATGTGAGGGGTAATTTGAGAATTACGTCAAACCTCAGGGGTACATGAGGAAATTTTCCTTTTTAAAAAATTAAATATTATTTATTATAATAATAATTATGATAAAATGAGTTGAATGGGTTATATGTGTAACTCATTTATTAAATAGGGGTCAGAGTTGTGTTTTCAACTTGTTTATTAAATAGGTTAGGTTTGAATTTAGGAATTTTTGACCATTTATTATCGACTCCGACACAAATCCGCTCCAACCCAACTTGATTACTAGCTGCTTATTTTATATTTATAAAATCACATATACATTATATTTATTCGGTTTGCCCGTGTGTATTCATTTGTTGAATTTAACATGGGATTGTTGCTTTCACCTTTTACTTTTGGAAAGGTTTCTTTTCAATGTCCAACGTCACTTTGCTTTTAAATTAGTGCGTTTTTGGCCTTTAATGGAAGTATGGAACACTACACAAGTGACAAGAGTCGTCCATTTTTCATCCTCCTACGTGCTTCTTAATAATTAGAGGTAAATTTGTAGACAAAAAAAAAAGAAAAACATGTCATCTATCATCTCCATCACGAATTCACGTCAATGATACGAAAAAAGTAAAATGTCTTGAAAAGTTATCTAATCATTTTTCTATTACCTAAGAACCTAACCTAGCTCTCCTACATATAATTATACATTCGCTTTTATGTAGTATATCCTCACTTATCCATTATCATTACCCCCTCAGTCTTTTTTTATTGCTAGAGTTTATTTGCGGTTACTTTTCATGAGAAACTCTTGACATTTCAAGATTAGAGATCATTTTAGTGTTAAATATGGGCATGGGTCGTACCCATCACAATGAGAGAGAGTCCACTTCACAATACAAAGGAGGTTCCACCTTAAAATCATATGGCAATAAGGGGAGTAACCCCTTTGCATTATAAAGTGAACCCATCTTTTTTATTTAATCAATGTGGGACACGCACATGTGGTGTGCGCTATACATCATAACTTCAACAGTCCCCCTCACATGTGAGGTCCCTTTTTCAATTGGCCCAGAATAAATCAATGGACCCTCTGTGGGCCTGACTCTGATACCATGTTAAATACGGGCCTGGGCCGCAACCATCACAAGGGAAGAGAGTCCACTTCACAACATTTAGACTCCGGTAGGAATATTTTAGTAATTTTATGAGATAGATGTACCTCCCTGAATTGTAAGCTGGTTCCAAAGCATAGTCAAATTGAAACCAAGTGTAATTTTGAATCTTTGATACTAAAGTCATACTTAGGTATCAAGTAAGAGTCACTTTGATATTGGTGTTACAATGACTATTTCGATATCGTGTTTATATTTAGTACTAACTAAATTTACTTTGGTATTCAAACCTATAAAATTACTTTGGTATCCTTATTGGAATTCAATAAGGATATGTCAATCCAACCTCCTTTTTACATGCAACTTTGACATTCCTAAATAATTTTATATATGAAGGAAAATTTAAGTCACAAAGAGGATAGAGACTAGAAAGTAAAAACCTTAAATTTCACTATTACACACGATTTTAGTGGGAGATTAGGAGTGAGTTTTAAGTTTGTAAATTACTTTTAGTAGGATATATAGTTGAATAACATATTTCACTTAAAACAAAATGATTATATGAGAACTCATAAATGGGTCTCACTACTTAAGAGCGGAGTTTTAAATATATGCACAAATTATTAGAATAGGCGGTCTAATTTTGATATAAAATTAGACAAATTCAAAACTTAAATTTTCTAACAAGCTCATTCTATTTCACTCTAACCCAACACTATCTTAATCATTCATTCTCTTCTCTTTCCTTTATTTTCTTGATTCTTGAATTATAGCAGACAGTTTCAAAAATTAATTCAGTATTCTTACCGAACGGGTTAGACTAGTTACTAAATAGATTAAACTATCTAGTCCCTAATTGGGTTAAAGAATGTCATTACTGAATAGATTAAACTGGTCACAAAATATAATAAACTGGTCCCTCAATAGATTAAACTAGTCACTATATTAAAAAAAAGTGACATGTTTTCTTTTCAATATTAGGCTTGGGCCATGTCTAATATTAAATTAAAAGTAGGCGGTCTCTTACAAGATCAACTATCAAGTATGAGCTTAAAATTTTTGGATAATAAGGATTGACTTTCATCCTTAGATAAAAAAGTACTCCCTTCATTTTAAAACAATTTTTCCTCCTTTGATTAAATTTTTCTCACAAAAAGATTTTACATAGGAATAATGAAAAGAAATGGAGGGATAAATTTAATGCACATCAAAATCAAGATTGTAGCTCATCTTAGGCATAACTTGATCACATAGAATCATAGATCACCATGTTCCATCCTCCGGGAAAGAAGATAACATTTACATCTTGATCGTGAAACTGATCATCATAATTCAAAGAAAGTGTCCCATTGTTGTTAAAAGTCTCAGTCTAGTAATGCGCTTAATTTTCTAAGTAATTTAGGATTTTGTGCTAAATTATTTTATTATTAGCATTTTTTGTACGTTATGCGTGTGTGTCATATTAACTATTTTTTTTTCTCAATTAGTTATTTATCAGTGGACAATGGATCAAACAATTATAATTGTTGTTAATTTTTAATCTTAAATCAATGTTTCATTAATTTTTTTTTGTTATTTATTTATCATTTTTCGAATTATAATGTTGATATAAGAAAATACAAAGCAGAAGAAGACTTGTTCTCAAATAAAGTTTGTGTACCAGTAGTTTCAATTGCTGAATATTAATATAGTGGAAAAGTTTGATTTATATATTAGAGGTTACCAAATAATAATCAACATTTAGGGTTTAGAATATTATCAGTATAATTATTAATATAAAATTCAAGTTTTTATTTTTTCTTCTGATTGTGTCAATCAAATTATATTGTTAGTTTTAAATTTTATCAGAGCTTTTTGCACATATGTAAGGAAAAGAAATCATTCTCCTTAATTTAATATTTTACTGAAATTTCAAATTCAATTGCATTGTTAACTTGTTCAATAAATATAACAAGTGGAATAAGAAAAGATTATTTAATAAATATGACAATTTTTCACCAAAAAATAAATAGGTATGACAATTTAAATTCATTAGGGATATATTAGACTTTTTATAAGAGGGACACAATCTTCCTCGACCCTTCACTTACATAATAGAGATATAAACTGCTTATATACCAAATTTTAGGTGGGAAGGGAAAAGACAATGGAATCCCTTCATCCCCGAAGTGTTCCTAATATAGATTTAAGCTACTAACCTTGAGGATATATATATATATGACTAAATACGAATTTAAACTCCAAGCTAAGAGTACTGTGTACATTTTCCTTTTTTCTAGGTACAAATATACAATATAAACTCAAATATTGCATACAAATATACTAAGCTAAGTACAATGGTTCGATAAGAGTCAAGGTTGACCTAGTTGATTGTAGGCTCTCCTTATATTCTTATGACAAGGGTTCGATTCTTTCCCCTTACAAAATGGAATCTCTAAATTATTTCTCCTCACTGGTGAAATGATTATTCATCTTACCTTAAAAATTAAAAAGTACTATAGTTTTATTGAGTGACAAGTGTAAACTTATCAAGTAGTATTTGGGTACTTGCAAGACTCTCACTTACAGGTGGACATGGGTCGGGCTAGCACGCGAGCTGGCTCGGGCCCGACCTGTCGTCCGAGCCCGCTTTGGGTCCGATCCATTGTTTGCTACGTTGGTCGTGGGCCTGCCTCTGACAAAAAAATTATTTCAGGTCCGGTCCGTCACGAGCCCGCCTATATGGCTCGTGCGCCGAACGCCTCTTCTTTTTGTTTTTTAGTCTAGCCAAGAATCCAAAAAAAAAAAACGACATATAACATGGGCTAGGTCGATAGGAGGCACGAGCCCGGCCCGACAGCCCGTGAACAAAATCTGAAAATCAGGCCCGCCACGGCCCGACCGATATAACCCTTGAACATGCCCGACCCTCCCCATGTCCAAGTCTACTCTTACTTTAGATCTTTGAGGACCTAAGTCATTCAAATCTTGCCAAGTAGAGTGTTCAAAGTAAGGATCTCTTCATCCCCCTTACTTTCAAGCACCCGCTCCGAAAATGTCGGTCTAAGAAATTGTGAGAGTTGAGTTTTGGACGCAATCCTTACTCTTTTTCCTTATTGTTAAAGTGTACCTATTTTTATCATACATTAGGACTTAGGTATATCGTGATAATGTTACATTCAAAATTATTTTTTAATTCATAGTTAATCAATTAAAGGATCCAAATAAGCAAAATTAACGATCTGAGAATAGCTCTAAATGAGTACAAGAGAAAAATATAACTTCGAATATATCAGGTACATCAAACATTCGATTGTGTAGTAAAAACATGATAGGTTCAAGTTAAGTGGCTGGTCTACTACTACTAGTACTATCCTCTCAAAAAGGGAGAGAAAGGCAATAGAAGTGACTAGTACGAGACTACTACTCCAACCTTCTAGATGTGGGTAAGATCCCTTTTCTTGATGTCTTCACGACCCCAAGCACTGTTCAAAAAGGTCGGCCTAGACACAAATGTATACGTTTGATTTGAAAAGTAATTCCTCCCTTTGTTATTAGCACTTACTATTAGTTATTACTAATTACTAATTGTAGTTTGACTTTTGAATTATTGACATACTTTATTTTAATTTAAAACCAACCAAAAATAAAATTGAAAATGTTCGAAAATATATCTTCAAAGTATTTTTATGAAATTTTTGCGAATATATATTTAAAAATATAAGTAGTTAAAGTTATATATTGACAAGTTTGAAAATAAAAGTGATAGAACTTATACGAGAAAGTGAAAGGTATATGTTGTCCATTTACATGTAATTATGAACAGTCTTTCTATAATAATCACAAGTATAAGTCATTTAAAATAATTTCAATTATAAATATAGCTTTTCATATAGTTGATTTTAAGTCCCCATCGACTTATTTTTAGCATGTTCTATTTATTTCGTTTTGTCAGTATTTTCCTTTATTTTAATTTTTACCCCCTCCATATCCCTCTACCTAGGGCTATAGAGTTTGATATATTATCATGCATTAATTCAGGTATATGTCTTTTTTTAAAAAAAAAAATTCAGGTATATGTCGTCTAAAATATATTTTTCTTAAAAGCCACTTATCATTTTCATGATATACCACCATAGTTAAGATCAAATACACAATAATTCATAGCTGAAATTATTACAAAAAGATAAACGCAATTTATATTTTTGATATTTTCCTTTATAATTTCAATCAATAAAATGTCGACTTCATATTTACAAGTTACAACATACTTTTATCTGTTAATGTATAAGTGTGGAGAATAATTGTGTTAATCTGATTAGGTTAACCCTGGCATTTAATATATATAGTGTTTACAATGTATAGGCCTACGACTAGTAAATGTCCATACTATCCTTTCACATACAATAGTACTCTAATACACCCCCTCAATCTTTACGGGGTGAAACAACGGATAGATTGGAACGATAATGCTTAGTAAACAAATCAGTAGATAGACCCTTAGTAAAAATATCAGCAACCTGAGATTGAGTAGGAACATGTCTAACAATAAGACCTCCATTGGTAACCATTTCGCGAACAAAATGATAATCGACATCAATATGTTTGTTGCGATCATGATGATAGGGATTAGCAGTGAGATAAGTAGCAGAGACATTATTACAATACACGATCACAGGACGGCGAAGGAAATGTCCAATGTCAGCAAGAAGTTGCTTGAGCAAAATAGTTTCTGCAGCCATGTAGGCAACCGCCCTGTATTCAGCTTCAGTGGAGGATTTAGAGACAGTGCATTGCTTTTTTGAACGCTAGGAAATAAGATTCTTCCTAAGGAAAACAGTATAACCAGTAGTAGAATGACAAGTGTCAGGACAACCCGCCCAATCTGCATCAGAGTAGGCAATAATAACAGTAGGAGAACTGTAGCTATATAAGAAAAGACCAAAATCTAAAGTGCCCTGTAGATATCTAAAAATTCTTTTCACAGCATAAAGGTGAGTAGCACGAGGAACATGCATAACTTGAGACACCATATTAACAACATAAGCAATATCTGGACGAGTCATAGTTAAGTACTGCAATGCACTAACCATACTACGATAATCTATGGGATCAGCAAGAAGTTCTCCATCAAGAAGAGATAATGTAATAACCCTAGAGGCAACATGAGTGCTAACTGGTTTTAACAGTATGAAGATGAAATTTACGGAGTAAAGCAGAGACATATTTATTTTGAGGCAAAAATAAACCAGAGAGAGTATGCACAACCTGAACACCTAAGAAATAATGAAAATAGCTTTGAACACCTAAATCCTTCATAGCAAACTGAGAAGATAGAACAGAGATGAATTTTGTAACGAGGGCAGCAAGGACAATGTCATCAACATATAATAAGAGAATGATGAGATGACCATGAATTTTGAGAGTGAACATTGAAGTGTGACAATGGCTGCACTTGAAACCAATAGATAAGAGAAAATTACTGAAACGAGAGAACCAAGCTCGAGGAGCTTGTATTCAAACCCTAAATGGACTTACGAAGACGACAAATATGAGTAGGTTTAGATGAATGAATAAAACCCAGAGGTTGACGCATAGCAACCTCTTCATGAAGAAAACCATGAAGAAAAGCATTTTTGACATTTAGTTAACGAATAGACCATTTAAGGGAAACAACAATAGTAAGAACTAAGCGAACAGTATTACGCTTAACAACAGGACTAAAGGTTTCCAAGTAATCAATACCTGTCTGCTGGTGATTTCCAAAAACGACGAGCCAGGCTTTGAACCGCTCCACAGAACCATAAGAATTGTATTTAATCCGATAACCCCACTTACAACCAAGTAAATTCTTGTCATAGTTGCGATGTATCAACTTCCGTGTATCATTATTAATTAAAGCCTTATATTCATCAAGCATAGCTTGACGCCAACGTGAGTCTTTAGAAGCTTGTTTAAAATTAGTAGGTTCAGACTCGACAACATTAGTGTTTAAATTCAGTAAGACTTTAGGCTTGGACACTCCGTCTTTTAACCTTGTAACCATTGAGTGATGGTTCAGGACAACTGGACTAGACAAAGAAACCAGGGAAAAGGGAGACACAGAAGGAGACGGGGCGGTGCTAACAAAAATGAGTGAGGGCCCTTGTGCGCGCTGGACGAGGCCAACATCCACATGCGGGCCAGAGTTGGTCTGTGCAAGCGTCGATGATGCTGGAACGAGGCCAGCACTGGACCCAACGCGCGCTAGAGTCTCAGTGGGCCAGACAGAGGCTAACGAGGGTGAGTGGGGAGGCCCAGCGGGAGCTGGGTCCTCAGCGAGCTAGGCAGACGAGGAAGGAGGGGAGGGGAAAGGCCTAACGGGAGCTTGGCAAGCAGTGGGCGAGGCAGGAGACCCAACCTTAGCTGGCAGATCAAGGTCCGAGGAGCTGCCAGCGGGCCGAGCAGATCCATGTGAGGGAGAGGGGAGCGGCCCTGCGGGCGTTTGTGAGAGATCGGGGAAACGAGAACGAGGACGACTTGGGGAGGAGGGGAACTCGACATACCCGGAATAGACAAGGTCGCGCTAGACGCTACATTCGTGGGACTCCAATCAAAATTCAATACCAGGGGCGACGTATAAGACATCGTGGATTTAGAACCCAACAAGAGTGCGATAAGGAAACTTATGTTCATGAAAAAGAACATGACAACTAGCAAAGACTTTGTTGGTAGTAAGACTAAAACAACGATAACCTTTATAATCCAATGCATATCCAATAAAAACACAAGGTTTAGACTTAGATTGTAGTTTGTTTATTTTAGAATCCATGAACAAAGGGAAGCATTCACAACCAAACGTTTTCAGAAAATGATAGGAAGGAGAATGATGAAACAATTTTTCAAAAGGAGAAACACCCCCTAAAACCGAACTAGGTAACCGATTTATGGTGTAGGTGGCAATGTATGATGCATCAACCCAAAATTCAGCAGGAAAATCAGAATGAATTATCATAGTACGAGCCATTTCAATAATATGACGATGTTTGCGTTCTGTAACACCATTCTGAGCTTGAGTATGGGAACAAGATTTTTGAAAAATTACGCCATGGTCACGAAAAGGTGCGGAAGAGGAGAATTATCAAATTCCCGACCCCCGTCACTTTGAAAAATCTTAATTTTGCAATTAAAGAGATTTTCAACCATCTTTTGAAACACAAGAAATTCATAATGAACTTCCGATTTTCGATGTAAGGGATAAATTCATGAATATCTCGAGAAATCATCAACAAACACAACATAGTAACGATATGATTGATTTGACAAAATAGGAGATTGCCAAAGATCACTGTGAATTTCATATAATGGATATGGAGAAACATGTTCAACTGAATCAAAAGGTAAACGATGTATTTTTCCTAACTTACAGCCAACACAATCATCATGAAACTTAGAAGTACATGTGATAGATTTATTTGAACATAAAGATCCTAAGATACTAGAAGTGGTATGACCAAGACGAGCATGCAAAACTACACCCGACTCCTTAGTGGCTAGGAAGGTAGGAAGTAGAGACCCAGTAAGGACAATAATGGGTTGAAGAGGGTAGACACCTTGCTTACTGAAGTAGCCAGCGACGGAGGACCCAGGCGGCGTAGTGGTCGAAAAAAGGCAATGATGAAACGTCGTGGAGGACGAGGCAACGGAAGAACGACGGCGGCGACTGAGGCGGCATCCATGGTGGTGGGCGGCAAGCGGCGGGCCAGAGGAAAAAAATAATATAATTTTAACCTGGCTCTGATACCATGCACAAGTGTGGAAAATAATTGTGTTAACCTGATTAGGTTAACCTTAATTGACATATAATATATATAGTGTTTATAATATATAGGCCTACGACTAGTAATAGCCCATACTATCCTTTTACATACAATAGTACTCTAATAGTTAATACATGTAGAATTGTAATGTATATGAAATATTATGTCCTAAGAGAGTGATACTCAAGATATATTATTTGTCTACTATCAAATTAAAATTGAAAAATTAATTAACATATGGGAATGGAGAAATAAAAACATTATCGTTTTTCTAGTAGTATATTATAATAATAATAATAATAATAATAATATTAATATTAATAATAATAATAATAATAATAATAATAATAATAATAATAATAATAATAATAATAATAATAATAATAATAATAATAATAATAATAATAATAATAATAATAATAATAATAATAATAATAATAGATAAACAAATAATACTTCTTTTGTTTAATTTTCACATTAGCAACTTATGATATATATATATTTCCTTGCCTAAATGTTTTACATTCATAATTGTGTTTGTCTTCAAAGAGACCGCAAATTTTTAAATTAAAATTAGGCAATGATAAACCCAATATTAAAAAGAGAATCAACCCAATAGTGACTAGGTTAATTTCTTTCGGTGACTAATTTAATTCATTTAGTGACTATGTCTATTTTTATATTAAAATTAGATAGTCTCTTTTAATAATTTTTGTTGATAATTATGCCATACCTTTTTTTTATGCTGTTTGTTGGGATAACGAGAATTAAAATGATTTTGTACTATATATCTTGCACAATTATTATGAATTCGTCATCATGTAATCTGGAGTGAGAAACATTTCAAGTTCAGTGAGAGAGAAGAAGATACATATCTATTGTGTTTGAAAAAAAAAATTGATCTAATAATTGCAAGAAATTCTGCATGAGCTAGAGGACAATTGTATATTAGTAATTTGTTTTCTGGGTTTAGTTATTGGTTCACAATGAGTGCATCTAAACTTGTTCACATTGAACTACCAAATTTGGTATCTCACATTATTAGACGTACTTGGACTCTGCTATATGCATCCTTACATTAAATGATACATGCATCAAATTGGTATGTGCATTAAACTATGAAGCAATTGTGTGTGTCTTTTTCTTTTCTTAAAGGTCTATGATGAATTCATTTTTTTTTTTAATTTTAACATTTAAGTAGTAAATGCGTTTTGCGTGATGTTAAGATTTTAATCATATTAAATGAATAGAGTGAACCTTGACACGAATATCGGTTATCTGTGTAACTTATGCATCAGTAATTTACAAAGTACATTAACAAGTGACGTCATTGCACCTTGTGCACATGAAAGAACATACAGTTTATCCACAGCTGCGAACAAGATGAATTATACTAATTTTCTCATCAAAGTTGTCCATTAAAATTTGAGGTATAATTCAACAACTAAAGAACGCATATCCTAAAACACATGTGGGTTGTCACAAATATTTACTTTCATCAAGTTTGTAATTTCGTATATTGTTTAGATAGGTACTTAGAATTACATGAACGCGTCACTTTGGATTGATTTGATTTAAGTATCACAAACTACCCTCCCTTTTGCTGGGAGACTTCAACGAGACATTATCCCCGGAAGAAAGGGGCAGTCAAAGAGTTATTACTAACGGTTCACAAGATTTCCAATCTTTTTTGCAGGACATGCAGGTAGCAGAAATCTCCTCCATGAATGGATGGTTCACATGGTACAGAGGCCAATCAAAGAGTAAAATAGATAGATTATTCGTACACGCGGAATGGCTCAACATCATGCCATCGATTAGACTCTCCATCCTGAGGAGGACAATTTCGGATCACTGCCCGTTATTGGTCAGCACGCATGATATCAATTGGGGCCCTAGGCCATTCCGCTTCCAGAATTGTTGGCTCTCTCACCCGGGATGCTTAAAGATCATATCTGAAACATGGGGAAGTTCGAATGGATCACTACCGGAAAAGCTTCGAGATCTTAAACTCAATCTGAAAAGCTGGAACTCCAAGATTTTTGGAGTGATTGATGAAAATATCGAAGCATTGGAACTCAAAATCCTTGAGTTCGACACATTAGCAAACACGAGAGCTCTTGATCCGGAAGAATTAAATGGCAGGAAAACCGCTCAAATTGAATTGTGGCAGTGGATGAAGAGAAAGGAGACATATTGGGCCCAAAACTCACGGGCCAAGTGGCTCAAAGAAGGTGATAAAAATACCAGATTTTTTCATGCTATTGCAACCATGAGACGCAGAAGAAATACCATTGAATCACTGAAAGTCAACGGCAGCACAATCAACAACCCCAATGACATATGCAGTGAGGCAGTTTCTTATTTCAAGGAAATCTTCAAAGAGGAATCCCACTCATGACCCACCTTCTCAGGGTTAAATTTTCGAACTCTTAATTCGGCTCAACAACATATGCTAACAGAACAGTTCACTCCCGAAGAAGTAGATGCCGCAGTAAAATCATGTGATGGATCGAAAGCACCAGGCCCGGACGGCTTCAACTTTAAATTCGTCAAAGAAGCATGGGAGGTAATCAAACAAGATGTCTACACCACTGTCAATGAATTTTGGTTATCAGCCAAACTGCCCAAGGGTAGTAACAACGCCTTCATAGCCCTCATACCGAAAGTTGACAATCCCAGTGGACTCGGTGACTACCGACCGATAAGTATGGTCGGATGCACTTATAAAATTATAACAAAGCTTCTAGCCAACCGAATCAAGCGGGTGATGGGTGACCTAATTGGCCCGTGCCAATCCTCTTTTATTCAAGGAAGACAAATCCTTGATGGGGCGCTTATTGCAGGCGAATTCATAGACTCGTGTCGACGAAACAAAACTCCAGCGGCCATACTCAAACTGGACTTCCATAAAGCATTCGACAGCGTCTCATGGAGTTTTTTAGATTGGATCCTACAACAAATGCAATTCCCACCGAGATGGAGGCAGTGGATTAATAGTTGTGTGATGACGGCGTCGGCTTCGATTCTGATAAACGGCTCCCCGACCGTACCCTTTAAACTGCAACGCGGATTACGCCAGGGGGATCCGCTATCACCCTTCCTTTTTGATATGGTGGTAGAATCTCTCAGCTTGCTCATTCAACAAGCAATTTCTGCAAATCTTTGGGAAGGAATAAAAATCGGCAATAATGGGATTTCAATCTCCCACCTTCAATACGCGGACGACACCATCCTCTTTTGCCCTCCAAATACTCAACAACTTATGAATGTAAAACGGATGCTTCTATTATTTCATCAAGCCTCCGGGCTCCGGGTTAATTTCCACAAATCCTCCTTACTGGGTATTCACATTCAAGAGAGGCAACTTGACATTATGGCAGATTCTTTACATTGCAAAATTGCAAAATTCCCATTCACATACCTCGGACTACCCATCGGTGGCAATCTATCCCGGATTGAATTGTGGGACCCGATCATCAATCGACTCCAAAAGAAACTCGAATCATGGAAGGGGAACTTATTATCCATCGGTGGTCGGCTCACGCTCATAAAGGCCTCTCTCACTAGTTTGCCGATTTATTATATGTCATTATTTCCAATCCCGAAAGGGGTCATTGAAAAAATTGTCAAGCTACAGAGACAATTTCTATGGGGCGGTTTCAATGGCAAAAAAGGTATTCCTCTTGTTTCTTGGAATACCATGGAGCTACCAAAATCTCTCGGTGGGCTCAACATTGGAAGCCTAAAGCACAAAAATCTGGGCCTCCTTTTCAGATGGATATGGCGGTTGGTAAATGATCCGAGCTCCTTGTGGCAACAGGTAATAAAAGCTAAATACGGATATGGGCCTAATTTCGCTTTGCCAGACCTTACTACCCCGAATCATGGTGGGCCGTGGAGGAAGATAGTGGCTGCAATCTCACAGAATCCTCACACCGCCAACTGGGCCAAAACGAAGGTAAGAAAGCGGGTTGGAGATGGGTCAAATTCCCTTTTTTGGCATGACATTTGGGTGGGTGATGAACCTCTAAAGAATCTGCATCCAAGGCTCTTTTTATTATCTCCTTCACCGGAAGCAAAAATCACCTCCTTTGGATTCTGGGATGGCCACCTCTGGCGATGGTGCCTCAACTGGAAACGAGATCTAAGGCCGAGAGATTTGGCTGAAGAACAATCATTATTGGGCCTACTTGACCGAGTGGTATTATCCCCTAACACTGAAGACTCTTTTGTTTGGAAGCCTCAAAAGGGGGGCGAATACTCAGTGAAGTCCGCCACAACGGAGTTAGCTTCGTTATCATGTATGACAGACAATATAAAAATCAAGGGGTTGTGGAGGGGATTAGTGCCTCACCACATTGAGTTATTTACATGGTTCGCGATATTGGGGAAAATTAACACAAAAATGAAGCTTATCTCGTGTGGAGTCATCCCCAACACCGATTCTTTGTGTTTACTTTGTACCCTTGAATGCGAGACTAGTGAGCATCTCTTACTACACTGCAAATTCTCATGGGGTATTTGGGCATGGTGGCTTCTCATTTGGGAATGCAGTTGGGTCACTCCCGGATCCTTGCACCAATTGTATCTGAATTGGCATCCACCTCTAAAAGGGGAATTTTTTAAGAAAGTATGGAGGGCTAGCCTATTCATAATCGTGTGGTCTATATGGAAGGAGCGGAATTCCAGAATTTTTTCCAACACCATCTCTTCACAAGCTCAAGTGCAAGAAATGATACTCCTCCGAATGAGTTGGTGGATAAAAGGGTGGGGTGACCCTTTTCCTACTCTTACCAACAGATAGTGAATAACCCAAAGTGCCTCTCATGGGCCGAAACACACTCACAGCCGAGAGCTCAGAAGGCCACTGGGTCCTTGTTGGACCTTTCATCAATTTGGTGTCCCCCTCCAATAAATGTCATGAAATGGAATGTAGATGCCTCAATCCAACTACTTTCACAAAAAGCTGCCATTGGAGGAGTGTTGCGTAACCATCACGGAAAATTTGTATGTGTGTTCTCTTCCCCCATACCGATCATGGAAATCAATTCGGCGGAAATTCTTGCCATCCACCGAGCTCTAAAAATCACTCTCAGCTGCAATAGATTCAGCCCTTCCATGTTGATTGTGGAGTCCGACTCAAGCAACGCAGTTAGATGGTGCCAAGAAAAAAAGGGGGGCCCTTGGAACCTAAACTTCATCCTGAATTTTATCCGAAACGCCATGAAAGCGGAGAAGCAAGTGATCATCACTCATAAAAGGAGAGAGTCGAACGTAGTGGCGGACACACTAGCAAAACAAGGATTGCGTCGCACTGATGAATTTGTTGCGTGGCTATAACTCAGTGTAATATGTTTTATGTAAGCAAGATATGAGGAAGTACCATGGTACCTTCATTGTCTAAAGAAGTTACAATGTAATTGATGTACCGAACTTATGAATACAATGAAAAGGCAAACAAATTATCGAAAAAAAAATACGATAAAATTAATTTTTTTAAGGTACTTAGGGCATGTTCTCCCCAACTTATTCTCAGGTCAGTTCAGTTTAATTCAGTTCATTTTAGTTCAATTCAGCAGTTCAATTCAGTTCAGTTCAGCTCTAGACAATACTTTTACTCTCACATATCGCTACTCAATTTAGTTCACTTCAGTTCAGTTCATTTCAGTTCAATTCAGTTCAGTTGTTTTATGCCAGAACAGGCCCTTATACTAAGTACTAATTCTAAACTTGCATGAAAACATATAAATAATGAATATTTTTCTAAATAACAACCTAGCAAACAGGATATTCAATCTCAAGTTTGTTTGACGACATCGTATATATGAAAGGAATATTTCCATAGACGAAATTTTAGTATGAGATTGGAGGGTGAAGTGGAAGATTTGCAAGTGACCTAAACGTTAACATATGATGTAAGTATAATGAAGTATTATTGATATTCAACAAAGTTTGCATGGAAGGACAGTCTAATTAAAAATCGTGAGCATGTGGAGGACCATGATAATGTGGACCATGATCTAGCCTCAGTGCACAAGACCCCCGTCTACGTGGGTCCATAGGATGAGCCATGCTGCAAGTAGAACATAATGCATGAAATTGGATGCATTTTTGGTGGGGCCATCTTGAAAAATCTTCTATGATTGGCTAAAATCTTCAAGAAATATGTTTATAAAAACAATTATGATATTTTTGGACGACCTCATATTTACCAAACTGTTCTAAGGAAAAAAAAAGGTATATTGACGTATGTCGAGTTCTGTTCGTGGCTGATCACATCATTAGTTAACAGTGCTATTAATTAGTTCATATATGATGAGGTTAATACGGTATATTTTGAGGTTACTGCTCCCTCCGTTTCAAATTATAAGACATGTAAATTACTTTTACGCATATTAAGAATTTAGTTAGTTTTAGTTAGATTTGCATAGGTAATAAGAATTGACATTAAATATTGTATTGATAATAGAAAATAACCTATAATCTTATCTTGATAGTATAAAATTGCATTTAGTTTTACATTGATAATGTAAAGCGCCTTATATTTTGAAACAAATTTTTTTAGCTAAAATGCCTTATAATTTGAAACAGAGGGAGTAATTAATATATTCGGATTTACATGTAATTATTGGGGTTATTAACATAGTAAAGGTTACTTATGATTGTTCAAAGTTGTTTACGTTATACATTAAAGTTATTTGTTCCAGGGTTATCTATTAATATTAGGAGTCGATATATAGGGGTTCCATGTAATTGCTCTAGGGTTCTTTAACACTCTCTTATAATTTTTTAGATTTACTTATATAAATTGAAAGTTATGTCTTAAAATAATTAATTGCTTTTTTCAAATACGTGCTACACAGAAGATTCGTTGATTGACATATTATCTCTTACGTTCTATCATCAATCATGATTATGAAATTATTATGAGTAAAAAGGTCCAAAATATCTCTTATTTTATAAAAAAAAACGGTTAGGAAAATAATTTTGTCCTTGTAAATATGACAACCAAGAAAAATTAAGATTCATCAATCTCGTCATCCTATTGTCCTTTAATGCAGAACCTCTTACTCAAGGCCAACTAAGGGGGTTTTTTTGGCTTGGGACATGGGAAGTAAAAGCCACCTTTGATTTTGCTTTCTTCTTTGGTTGTTTGTAGGGATGGGCTGCGGAAAGAACAAATCTACATAATGTGTCCCTTATGCCTTAGTATGGTGTCCACCTCAATATTCTTATCAATTTTCCCCTTCTCATGTTTTTTAATATATATTCCTTCTATGAAATATATCTTGACCTTTCAACTTACTATTGACTTTACATTGATTTTTCATGGATTATGAAATTAAGTTGTCTATATCTACTTTTTCTGAAAGGATAATTAATAGTGATAAAGACTTGGGTTGAATAATGATATCGAAGATCTACCATCAAATATTTTCGAGAAAATATTTGCATTTCATAAAGATATTGGTATCAAAGCTAAGTCAAATTGATATTAAAATAGAGTCATTTGATATCAACTCTATTTTGGTTGGTACCAAACTTCAACTTGGTACCAAGGTTACATTTTGATATCAAATGACACTATTTTAGTACCACTTTGACTTAGTTTTGGTACCAAATTTTTGTGAGATGTCATTTTGGCATCTCACTATGAGACGCCTATCCAAGCTCAATATTTTCTATAGCATTGTTATTTGTGACTCTCGTATGAAACTATTATTGGAACTAATTTAACTTTTTGGTTGAGTTGGTCTTCTGACATGGTATCGAAATTCTGGGGGAATGATAAATTATAAAAATGTTCTTCGAGATATAATGATTCGTTTAAACTCTTGGTTGAGTTAATTATCTGACACTCTTACACCAACAAAAATTTCAAAGTCAATATGTCGAAAAACTTTTTATCATCTAGGATCGTCCCGAGGGTGTTTCTTAAGTGTCATGGTTGTGTTTAGAATTATAAACACTTTTCAATTTAATAATTCTTCTTGTTAAACTCCATTTATATGAGTTTTCGCACTAAAAGATTGAAAATCATTTGTTGGAGTTGTTTTATTCTAGTTTCTAGACAAGAAAAAAAGAAAACACCCACCTAAAAAGGCCTATTGCAAATTTGTGTCCCTCCAAATTATTCTTCTCTCAATGTTAACACGAAATAAGAGCTCTAATGAGTTGTTCAAACTTCTGGTCTAGGGCACTTAATTATGCAAGTATAGTAGTATCTAGTATGTGGTCTCTATTAGATGTTTAGTGCTAGAGGCTATCGTTGTTGTTTACCTGTCCAATTTTCAAGTTTACAAGACTAGTGATATATGTGCAGCTGCCCTACATTGCCAATTAGTTTCGAGATGAAGTCTTGGTAAAGTTTTATTTTGCGTTTGTAAGAGCATCCACCACCATGACATAGCTACCACACTATCGAACACGATAGGACAATTCTACTAGAGGAAGAAATCATTCAAAGAGAAAGGAAAAGATATTAACTTTTGGGAGACGATGAATCATAAAAGTAGGTATTTCTTTAACTAATCTAAGCCTTAGAATCTAAGGTAAATAAGTAATGTACATGGATGCCAAATGGACCCAAATTGCTACCCTGGAGATCTTACAAGTCTCTCAGAAAAAAATTGTTGACTACATGTCTCATAAATAGCTACCACAACTCCACCCAATTTCTGAGCAAAAATGGGGATACTGAAATGTTTATACAGGCTCTATAATGGTATCAAAGTGGATAAAAAAGAATCATATAAACACTTCACTGTTATAATTATATATAAACAGCATCAACAGGAAGTGATGTAGTTCTGTAAAGAGCACTTGGTAACAGTGAACCAGTGAAGTTCTTTGTATGACCCAAATGTTGTGTGGTATAGGAACCTTCCATCGCCTCGCAATTTCGAACCCTTTGGATTCTTGAAATGGGGCAGCTCTTTGAAAAATCTTCACTTTTTGCATTGTTTACACTTTCAGACTCTGAGAGCAAGATCCTTCTTTCGTGTTCTAATAATAGATTAAGGTGTAAAGATTGTGAGAACGTGTCATCTGCTTGATGTTGATCGCCTTCATGACAGGATCGCGGGGTTGAAGATTTCGATGAAATCCCGAGCTGATGATCCTTGACTTCCCTCAACTCTAGTTGGTATTTGGCTTTAAGCCATCTGAGCTCCCACTGAACTTCACTTTCACAATCATTTGTGAGGGGATTGTGCAATGAGTCGGGGACAAATGTGAAAGAATGTGAACTTGCAAGATGTTTGGTTAAGTTTCTTCGATTTTCACCCTTGGGCAAACTAGGTTGTGCTAACTTTTCATGCTCTTCATCAGAATGGATTCCTCCTGAGCCAAGTGAGCTACATTCTGGAGCTTCACAACGACCGCATGTTTCAGAGTGATTAGCACCATTATCTTGGCATGAAGTGGCTAGTTTTGAAGCTTCAACTTCATGATGCTCGGGCACAGACTCAGACCCTTCAACTTGAAAAGTGATCTCTTCAAACCGTCCATGAATAGCAGCAGCACAACCGTTAGGACACTGAAAAAATGTTGGGTTAAAGGCTCCAGGGTTGGTTGACAAAAAATCCATCAAAGAACCAATCGAGGTATGGGTAGAAGCGCAATTTTGGCACAATTTCATATCAGAAAAGCAAGTACTTTCTTCAAATCCTGGACCTTTTCTCCAGTTAGGTACCAAAGCGGCTATCTCCCCATCAATCATATCAGCAATGCTAGTTACATCTTGGTCAGTAATTTCAAGTTCTGCAACCATTTCGGTTGCAACGCTTAAAGCTGTATCCAACTCAATGTCAAAAGGAAAATAAATATTCCGTATGCGTCCTGTAGGAAGAAATAATTTGACATGTTCAGATTCAAACAAGCACAAAAATAAATAAAAAATGGTGTAAACATTAATAAATAGTGAGAGAAGGACCTTCTTTATCAGCTATTCTAAGTCGTAAAAAGATGCTGCCATCTTCTCTTTTCTTCCCTTTAATAGTTATGTCAACATCTGGAGAATGGTCATCGTCCTGTTGTTCAAATAACTCGATACCAGAGCTCTCAATCTCACTGGGATTATACCCACACTCATAGGATTCCAAATCAATGCCATTGGAGTATCCATTATTATAAGAGCTGTCACTGAGACTGTTGTAATGTTCAAGGAACGGTTGTCTGATTAAAGAACCAAGACCATCAAATTCACTTATGCAATCAGTTAACCTAGAATCATCTTCATAATCATCAATTTGGAGAAATGGGTCATTTAAAAGTTCTCTTGCTGAGAGCCTTGATGAGACAGTTGCCAGACATTTTTCGATGAATTGCCGCACTTCTGGATCTTTCACTTTGTACAAGGCATTTGGCTTCTTACCCTAAAAATTAGTAGCATATGAATATGGGTAAGAATGTGCTTGGCAGCTTGAGTCCCTTCTTGAAAGCATAAAAAATGTAGAGATAAAAAAGAGGATGTGTTCATGAAATCAGATGATAGGTTTTTGTTGTAGGAACAGATTTCTTACAGATATAACTTTCTTGTAGATTTGAGCAGGATTAGAACATTCACTGTATGGATACTCAAAAGTCACCATTTCCAGTATGCACATCCCAAATGAGTATATGTCAACCAATTCATTGTACTCTTCTTCATAGACTTCCGGGGCCATAAATTCCGGGGTTCCTGAATAGTCAAAAATTGTGCAAACACACCATTAAGTCTTATATTATCGTAATCAAACCTACAACTTCTGTACTCCCTAAACTCTAGAAGTTATTATGAGTTTATGACCAAATCACGTCAAATTTAGCTGTGTCACAACTGCATGATATATAACATTACCTCAATTATTGAAGTACAACTTGATCAATCTCAAGAAATGAAGCGTCAAATTACACAAAACAAACAGCAAGAGTACTGATGTTGACAACTAGGGAAAACAAGAAGCTGAGTATGCTCATGAGCTACTCAGCTTGTATGTTGTCTAAGCTCAGTCAAAACTTAAAGACCTTAGCAAGCAAGTGCTTGCAGAGTATCAGCTAGAGACCTAAAAAATAGTTCCACTTCTTCACAAAATGCTTGCAAAGTTTCTTAAGTGACAGACTATGTTAGCAATATAAATATTCGCTTTGTTGCAACTTGTTGCTCAAGCTCATAAGGAGCTCAGCTGAGCCTCGAGTCGAGTTGCAGGTAAAGCCAAGAATTGATTTAGATTTTTTAAGCAGAGCCAAACAAACCCAAACTCGAACTCAGCTTGATTATCACCCACCCTAATGAAAACCAGTCAGTGAGCCGTAGGGTTTAGGTAGTCCACTAACATACCCCAATCAACCATCACTTTCCCTATACATACATAAAACAATGACAACCCGGTGTCACAGAAGGCACTTCGGGGAAATAAGTTCACAAGTCTCCAGACCATCCAAGAACA
Organism: Beta vulgaris subsp. vulgaris; assembly: GCF_026745355.1. NCBI lineage: Eukaryota > Viridiplantae > Streptophyta > Magnoliopsida > Caryophyllales > Amaranthaceae > Beta > Beta vulgaris. The sequence continues at coordinate 48,374,827 of NC_079205.1, read as the reverse complement.
GACAAAACTACAAAGAGCTATGATAGGAAGATGATAGAGGTAGCAATCGCGTACCGACACAATGAGCAGCATGAGATTTCCTGAGGATTGCAGCCAAGCCAAGGTCACCAATCTTCACTTCCCCTTGATTACCATTCACAAAAATATTATCACATTTAAGATCTCTGTGAATCACTGGTGGGTCATGGCTGTGTAAATAAAATAGCCCTTTTAAGATCTGCCTGCACCAGTGCTTCACTGCCCTGATGTTTACTCTCCTATGCTTCAACCTATACCTAATCAAAATAAATATGCCAAAAAAATAAAAAAACTGGAAAATTGTCCACAATAAAAATTGAAAAAAAATCCAATTGCTCAGAACTTAGAGAAGTTGACAAAAGATGACTTACTGTCTTAAAGTGCCAGAAGTGAACATTTCAGTAACAAAGTTGATATTCCTTTTAGCTGTATCAACCCAGGAAGTGTAGAACTTCATAATATTCTTATGTTTCAATGTTTTTAGTAGGTGAATCTCACAGTACAACCTTTCTAGATCTTCTGGACTTTGAAGAAAATCATAAAGTTTTACTTGATTCCAAGCAACTTCTATACCTTCATACTCATCAAATGCTCTATAACTGTCAACATAACAAAAAAAAATAAATCATGACTTAAGATCCAATCAATCTACAAATCTAGCAAATACCCATCTAATAAAAATTACCCAATAACTGAAAAAAATGATTTTTAATGAGTAGTTACATCGAATTAGTACTCATTAGCAAGATTAATGAAAAGGGTATCATGATTATTGATGAAATTAAAGAGTACAAGTTCAGATTTCATACACTATCTTGGAAGCTCCTTTCCCAAGGATTTCATGGTACTGCACAAAAATCCCAGAAAAAGCAAAAAGTAGGATTAAAAACCAGAAAATTATTGCTCAAAATGGGAAAAATTAAAAAAAAAATCAAAAAGAAAAAAAAAAAACTGTCATTATTTTTGCTTACTCTGCCATATCTTCCAGTTGGGTCAACTTCCACGAACTCAGAACACTCATCTTCAAGATTTGAAAAACCATTCATTCTCCAATAACTGTTTATCAATTTCAAACCTGTATTTTTTCTGACAATATTTTTCTTCTATTTATCTACAAAAATGTAACAACTAAAATATTGTTTTGTAAAGGATTTTTGGGTTCCCCTACTAAAAAGGTTATAGCTTTAACACCACAAATTAGAAATACCCACTTATTTTCTTTTTTTATCTAGAGTTGGATCAATCATTCATGTGATGAGAAAAAGGAAGATAGAGAAAAGAAAAGAACAACGTTATGCAACACATTTACAGAGCTACCCACCTCCAACCAGGGAACATGACAAGCAAGAGAGAGAGAGAAAGAAAGAAAGAAGTTGTGAATCAGTTTTAATTTTGTGTGTGTTTGGTTATAAATTATAATCCCTTTTTTCTCTCTCTTAAACTTCCGTGGAAGTGTATGTATACTTCATGTACCTTTTTTCTTACAAATTATGAGAGTGATTATTATAGTATAAAATGAAGGGTTGGTCCCACTAACATGTTGTAGTATTGCTAGAATGCTAGTTATTGCTTCTTGTTTTTTATTAAGGCTAGTGTTGCTGGTATTTGATTCTAGATCCGTGAAGTGTTTGGACCACAATGGAAGATTTTCTGAAATGATGTCAAAAAAGAGATTATCATTTTTAGTGTTGAGCAAAAAAATAATTTTGTAGACTTGTATTTATGTAAAGCTTGGATGTGAATTACTCCTAGGTGTTTTCTACGATGGGTAGCTGAATTTTTAGTAGGTGCTGGTTTATTAGCTATTCATAAGTCGCGGTCCTTTTTAGTTACTTATGAGTTTGTGAGGGCTTTAGCTTTGTTATAACAAATGTGAGAAAGAATAAATAATCAAATGCAAAACAAAGAAAAACGCACAACAGATTTACGTGGTTCACCAACAAGGTATTGGGTACATCCACGAGCAAAGAGAGAGAATATTTTATTGATATGAGGAAAACCAGATTACAAAGTAATCAAGACTTAATTCTTGGTATAAAATAACTAGTTTAAAACCTATTTATACCCCACTTAGGAAAATATGTTTCCGCGTCATTTCCGACTACCGCCCGATTGGGTCGGGAGACATCTCCCCAATAGGGTCGGGCGACATCCACCAGATCGGGCGACATTTTCCCAAACCCAAAATTGCATGCGGGTCCGATCGGGCGACCTCGCTCGATCGTAATTCGCTAACGACGCTCGATCGGGTAAACACGCCCGACGCCATTGGGCGCCCTGCAAAATAGTCTGCTGACATCTTCGTCTCGGGCCAGATCGCGCAGCACTGCCCGACCCGATCGGGCGGTCCTGCGAACATGCCTTTTCGACCGCATTTCATCGAACAGATTCAAGGCATATAATTATTCCTACAAATCTCCACCTTCACTTGAATCTTCACATAATAAACCAGACAACCAGATAACAAATGCATTAATCACAACGCCCAGATTCTCCCTGCAAAAGGATTTGCCCCGAAAGACAACCAGATCAAATTTGTCTCACTCCTAAGAAAATGATACCTAACATCTATATGTTTAGTCCTCTCATGATGAACTTGATCCTTGGCCAAGCATATTGTACTCAAGCTGTCACAATACACTGTCGCCTGATCATGATGTAGACCCAAATCACTGACTAGTCCCTTTAACCAAATTTCCTCATTAGCTGCTTCTGTCAAGGCCATATACTCTGCCTCAGTAGTAGACAAGGTCATTGTAGGCTGCAAAGTCGCTTTTCAACTCACAACAGATTCACCAATAGTGAACACATATCCAGTCATAGATCTCCTACCGTCCACATCCCCAGCATAATCAGAATCAGAGAAACCTGTAACTAAACATGCTATATTACCTCCATAAATGAGACCAACATCTGATGTACCTCTAAGATACTGAAAAATTCTCTTGACTACCTGTCAATGCTCCTTACCAGAATCACCCATGAATCTACTAACAACACTGACTGCATGTGCAAGATCCGACCTAGTACAAACGATAGCATACATCAAGCTCCCTACTGCACTAGTATAAGGAACCCGACTCATGTACTCCTTCTCCTCAGTAGACTTAGATGCAAAAGCAACGGACATATGACTATTGGAAACACTTAGAGTATCTATAGGTTTTGTTGTTGACATGCCAAACCTTGACAATATCTTCTCAATATAGCCTTTCTATGAAAGGAAAAGCTTCTTCTGAGCCCTCTCCCTATAAATCTCCATAATCAAAAAATTTCGAGCTGCACCCAAATCCTTCATTTCAAATTCAGCACTAAGAAGCTCCTTCAACTCCTGAACATCCGACCTGTTCCTAGCAGCTATCAACATATCATCTACATACAACACTAAGTAGATGAAAGATCCATCTATCAGCTTGTTGTGATACACACAACAATCATATGAACTCCTGTTGTAGCCTAGCTTCATCAGATAGCTATCGAATTTCTTGTACCACTGCCTCGGAGACTGTTTTAGCCCATATAAGGACTTCTTCAACTTGCTAACACAATTTTTCTTCCTCGGATGCTGGAAACCATCTAATTGAGCCATGTATATCTGCTACTCTAACTCTCCATGCAGAAAATCTGCTTTCACAACTAGCTGCTCAAGCTCAAAATCCTGATGTGCAACTATCGCTAGTAGCACCCTGATGGAAGTACTTCAGACTACAGGTGAAAAATTCTCATTGTAGTCTACGCCCTCCTTTTGTGTGAATCCTCTTGCAATCAGTCGAGCCTTATATACTTAACCCCCTCTACAGATGTCATGCCCCCTTTTTCTTGAAATTCCATTTACAGGTAACAATTTTTCTCCCAGAGGCTTAGGCACAAGCTCCCGAGTCTCGTTCTTATAGAGTGACTCCATCTCATCTCCTATTGCAGCAAGCCAATGAATAGACTCTATACATGTAACTGCCTCCATGTATGTAGATGGCTCATAGACATCCACCTCCTCAGCAACCTGCAGTGCTTTAAGCCACCATATCTTCAAAACCATACCTGTTTGGGGATTTCCCAAAAATTTTCCTCATCAGGACGCTCCCGAGCCAGGCTAGGCGCCTCTTTATTTGGTATTGAAGATGGTGGTGCTTTGGAATCAATGTGTTGATCATCACTCTCCTCATGAGTGACTTGGCGCTCCACCTGTTTATCAACACTGCCACTATCTACAACACCAATGGACTTCAACGTTGGGTTAATCATATAATTTTCATCAAAGACAACATTTCTACTCAGTATAACCCTACCTTCATACGGTGACCAAATTATATAACCTTTCACCCCATCCCCATACCTAGGGGTGAGCAGAAATTTCGGGTACCCAGATCCAGACCCGGTCCCAATCCAACTGGGTCCGGGTCTGGGTCCAAAAAAATTAGACCCAGTTGCATCTGGTTCCAATTATGGGTAGAATTTTTTCGGACCCAGTACCGGGTGGGTACCCAGTTGACCGATTTCAGCTCTTGGTACCCGGTTGGAGCGGGTCTAAGACCGGGTACTTAGAATTGGTTTTTTTCCTGTACTCATATAGAATTGGTAATAGGATAATAGTTGTTAAGTAAAAAGTTAGTACTTAGTAGGCTTTTAGGCCCATCTAACTATTTTAAAAAAATTTATAGCTCAATTGGCCCATCTTAGTATGTTGTTAAACTTACAACTGGGTACCCAATTCTAGACTTGGTACCCACCGGGTACGGGTCTGGGTCCAAAAATTTAGGACCCGATTTGACCAATTCCAATTCCAATTCCAATTCCAGATTTTTAATACCCACTAGGTCCGGGTCTAGGTCCGGATCTATGAAATTCTACTGGGTGCCCGGTTGTGCTCACCCCTACCCATACCCTACAAACACTCCCTTTTTGGCTCTTGGCTCCAGCTTACCCTCATTTACATGATAGTAAACATTACAACCAAAAACTCACATATCTGAGTAATTTGCAGGTTAACCTGACCACATCTCATATGGTGTTTTGGGATAGCATGTTATACTGACGGTTGATCAGATAACATGTTGTACTAACGGTTTCTCTCCAAAACCTTCTAGTCATCCCAGCATTAGAGAGCATGCACTAAGCTCTCTCTAGAAGTGTCTGATTCATTTGTTTTGCTACACCATTCTACTGTGGTGTATTGATGACAGTATGATACCTATCAATCCCTTAAGTCTTGAGAACTCATCGAACTCAGACAAACAGAACTCCATACCATTATCAATTTGTAGCCTTTTGATCTTCTTCCCAGTTTGATTTTCCACCAGTGCCTTCCACTGCTTGAAATTCTTGAAAGCTTCACCTTTTGACTTCATAGGAATTAACCAAGTCATTCTTGAAAAATCGTCAATGAAGGATATAAAATACCCATGACCTCCCAAAGATTCCGCGCTTGAAGGACCCCAACAATTAGAGTGGATATAATCCAGAGTACCTTTTGTTCTATGAATTCCCTTAGGAAATTTGCTATGATGCAATTTTCCAAAAACATAATGCTCACAAAACTCAAGGTTTGGGACCTTATGGCCAACCAGAAGATCTGCCTTAGAGAGGATTTGCATCCCTCTCTCACTCATATGCCCAAGTCTCAAGTGTCATAGCTTGATCATATCCTACTTCTGAATTTCAGACGAAGCAACATCAGCTAAACCTGAGAGAGTAGAATCCTGCAAAACATACAAGGTACCACACTTGACCCCCTTCAATACATCCTTTGAACCCTTGTAGACATACACAACTCTACCCACCTCTAAAACAGAACCCCTTATGTCTAACAGACTAAGTAAATCAGATTCTTGGTCGTTTGTGGAACATTATTCAAAGTGCAGAATGTACCATCATGTGTCCGGATCTTGATAGAGCCTATTTCAATTGTCTTGCAAACTACACTATTAGCCATTGAAATACTACCTCCATCTACCTGCTCATAAGTAGTGAACCACTCCGTACGAGGACTCATATGATACGACGCTCTAGAATCAAGAACCCACACATCATTATAATATGTTTGTTCATAACAACTAAAGCAAGATCATCCTCAGAATTCAAATTTTCTACTGCAACAACAGCTGAACCAGACCCAGATTTATTTCCCTGATGCTTCTTTTTAGGACATTCTTTTTTCCACTGCCCCTTCTCCTTACAGTAATTACAGATATCTTTAGGTTTAGGACCCTCTTTAGATTTTACACATTTCTTAAAAGTCTTTTTACCATGTCCGTTATCACTACTGGCTACTAATCCAGAAGCCTAATTATCTGTACATAACCTACCAGATGCCTTATGGCACAATTCCCTAGCATGCAGAGATTATCTAACCTCTTCTAGGGAGACAAAATATTTACTAGCAATGAAAGATTGCATAAAATTTTCATATGATAACGGTAAAGAAACATGCAGAATCAAAGCAGCATCCTCATCCTCCACCTTAACATCAATATTATGCAATTCTAGCAATATTGCATTTAATTGATCTAGGTGATCTCTAAGAGGTGTACCTTCATTCATACGCAGGCTGAACATACGTTGCTTCAAAAGCAACTTGTTGGTTAGAGATTTTGTCATATATAAACTCTCTAATTTCAACCACAGACCAGATGCAGTTTCCTCCTCTGCGACTTTAGTGATTATGTCATAAGCTAGACACAACATAATCGTTGAATTAGCCTTCTCCTCCAGAGTGGTCATCTAAGCGATAACTCATCTGTTGACTTCTTTGTCAACGGTGCCCATAACCCTTGTTGCTTCAGTAAAGCCCGCATTTTGATTTGTCACAGACTGAAATTGTTCCTTCTAGTGTTTTTATCAATTTTCACATTCATCCCAGACATCTTTCTCAACCTGATCGAACACGAAGCTCTGATACCAATTTGATATAACAAATATGCGAAAGAACAAATAATCGAATGTAAAACAAAGAAAAATGCACAACAGATTTATGTGGTTCACTAACAAAGTATTGGCTAGTGGCTACGTCCTGTAAATTAGCCTGCTGACATCTTCAACTTGGGCCCGATCGGGCGGCACTGGCCGACCCGATAGGGTGGCCCTGCGAACATGCCTTTTCGACCGCATTCCGTTGAACAAATTCAAGGCACATAATTCCTACAAGCTTCTTATGAATGAGTCGGTGAAAGCTTCAACAATTCAACTACATATTGAAGGTAGAAAATACAACGATTGATGCATATACACGACATTTTGAACAACCTTTGTTTCAAAGCATAAACTGCATCATGGAAGCCCTAAATGGCAACATAACCTACATTTTTATTATGCCATGATGGTCAACAATAATTCACAATTGTTATAAGATTCATCCGACCCATCCAACATTCATTCAATGCTCACAAAATTTTCACAAAATTTAAAAAATCCACATATAAGTCATAGTTCATGTTAGTTATGATTCCTTAGATACAATCGACCCATTACAATAAACATACTTTTTTCTGTTTTTTTAATTGCATTATTTATTTTTTGACACTATTCACCAACTAATTTTATTAAGCTATCTCACATCGTTATATAAAAAAAATATAGTCAAGTGAGGTCTTGTTAGATTTGTCTCAATGCAAGGATTTTAATACTTTCTACGTTCTAAAATAGATGAAACACTTACCATTTTAAGCCGCTTTAAAATAATTGAGACGTTACTTTATTGAATTTTTTAACTACAATAATACAAACTTTATTTTGTCCGTTCTCTCGCAATAATACAAACTTTTGATTATTTTTAATGATACAAACTTTACATCAAAATTCCTCTAGTAGGTCAAGTTGACTTGCAAACTGTAAAACAGGTAAAAAAAAATTTACAAAATGATATTTCTTCTTTCTCCCTCCTCCCTCAACCCTTCCTCCACCCCACAGCCACCACCAAACCACCCCCTAGAAGCCCCCGAAATACACCAAACCCAGCCAGCCCCACCCCCAAAATTTCAACAATTTTTATCTTGATCATATTTTCTTTTCCCTTCATAACATCTTCTTGCATCCGAAACGAGGTATTATATCACATCTTCGCAGGCTTAGGGAAAATATCAAGAGTAAATTTCTGGGCAGCACTTATGTTGCCTTAATCTTCATTGCACCCCTCATAAAAGCAATTTGAGGGTTCATTTTCCCAGTTGCAATCTTAAGAAAATCTTCATCCTTGAATGAAAATGCCCCTAATTTTCACAAAACCCACTATCATATTTCGCAAGTTCAAAAAAATTGGTAGCTGAAAATTAAGAAATTTAGTGCCCAAAAAAACATAAGAATTTGATCACAAAACCCTAACCATTCTTAACCTCTCCCTTCTTAAGATCGACCATGCAAATCACCTCATTAAACCCAATTTTCACACAATCGAGAAAATCCCACATCAATAATAATCCAATTTCCTCCCAATTAAGAAAAAAAAATTGAAGAATCAAACCCCGAAATTCAAAGAAAACAAACGCATTTTTTTTACCTTGGGTGCGATGTGGAGTTGATAAACAAGACCAACTTTCTTGGTGATTTCTTTGTCGACATCAGTAGTGAGATGGGTTTTCATCTGTTCTAACAAAGCATCGAATTTCAGTTGCTGATCGGAGTCCGCCATCTACATGTTTGATGAAATGTCGCAACCAAGTGTTTATTGGTTGAGTCATACTAAAGAGAATGAAATTAGGGCAACGAAATTGAAATTGGTACAGAAGAGGTGAAAGAAGAAAATAAAGGTTTTAGAGAAAGTGAAGAAGCTGCCATTGTTGAAGGTCAGAGAAAAATTAGTAGGGTTTATGAGAAAAAATACAGAGAGAAAAATAGTGGTGATAGTTATTTTTGGGGTCGGGGAGGGAAGGGGTGTCTTTCCATTGGGCAGGGTGGGGGTAAGGGGGAGGGGAAAGGCAGGGCAGTGGCCATGGTGGGAAGGGGGAACAAGATCAATGGAGGGGAAGGAGGGAAAAAGTCTTTTTTTAAAAAAAAAAATCTCCCAATGAAATAACAACACGTGGCCTTATTAGTGCCACATCAGCTAGTGAACTCCTACAACAAGTTGAAACGGTCATGCCCTACTGGAGGAATTTCGATATAAAGTTTGTATTATTTAAAGATGATTAAAAGTTTCTATTATTACGAGAGAAAAGTTTGTATTATTGTAGTTATGAAATTCTACTTTATTTGGTATTTACTTTTATCTATCTCTCTCCTCATCACATGAGTCCCTCTTTTTCTTTCTCTTTATCTCTATCCTTTCTTAAATTCCCATGTCAGTCCCCTATGTTTCATTTAAAATAGAACATATGAGGTATCAAGTTTGTATGATTATTACTTATACGCAATTATAGATATTGATGTTTAAAAAAGTGTATCGGCAAATGTGAAAAACGAAATGGTTCAACTAAAATATTACAAAAAGTATAGGATTATAACTAATAATTGCCAAATGCTAAAGTATATGCCTCTTAGTTGATAAAGATGTATCGGCTATTGGAGAGAAGCTAATTGTTGATCCATGTGCCACATCATGTGACAAAAGTAAAGACAAGTAGATGTGAATGGAGATTGTTAAGGAGGTGGAATAGGGGAAATATATATATGTGAATTGAGATTATTCAAAAGAAGGTAATAGAGGAGGTGGAGGTGATAGAGGAGATGTGAATGAATGAGACACTAATAATTGGTCGGGAAGGTAGTATACTGGATAACAGTTGGTACTGTTGTCAAAGGAAATTGTTAAATATCACCCCAAAATTAGTTAAAATAGCCCCAGGACTATTTTATTGGACCGTTCTATCCTTCTCCTTTTTTCACCACCCACCATCACCTACGTCCTTCTGCCACCCGTCACCTCCACCACCACCAACCTACTAACAAAATCGAATTTTTTTGGAACCATGGGGGCTAACGTCCTGCCTGGACGTTCCACCCATGGCCCGAACGTCCAGGCCCAACGTTAGGGCCATGGGTGGAGCGTACGGGCGGGACGTTCGTCCCCATGGTCCCAAAAAAAATTGAGATTTATGCAAAGAAATCTAGCCATGGTGTTCGAATGATCTTGCCATGGTGTTGAGCTGGATTGGCGATGGTGGTGAGAGAAAGGCCGACGAATACGAACAAACCCAAATTTGAAATTTGAGGTGAGAGAGGGGGCTGCTGGTGGGGGTCGAGTGGTGGGTTCTGCTGGTTGAGGTGGTGGTGGCGGCCTAGTAGGAGGCGGATTATGGTGGTGGCAGCCTTGGCAAAAGGTGTGTGGTGGTGGTGGTAGCCTGGCAGGAGGTGAGTGGTGGTGATGGCAGCTTGGTAGGAGGGGGATGGTGGTGGTGATTTAAGAAAAAAAAGAAAAGGTTATAAATGTAATTTCATCTTTTTTTGAGGCGATTTTAAGTAATGTTGGGGTGATGAATAGAAGTACAGATGTTGATTGAATCTGATAAACTTAGAAGTTAGAACCTCTAAGCTACAAGCTAATAAACCAACTATGCTAGTAATGGAGGCACAGACTTTCAAGAACAATTTTAATTGAGTACGGCAAAAAGTGACATTAATGTATCATGAAATTTCCAAATCAATCTACCTGCAAGACACATTTATTTTATTAGTATATATGGAGGAGTTACTGAAGAAAGAAAAAGAAACTCTGAATTTTCAAACAAAAAGTAAGCTTATTAACATATGAATAATGAGTTATAAGTCAGACGAGAAGATGAACCAACACAAAACAATCTGAGTAAGGTGTTAATGCTACTAAGAGCAAGTTTCATCCATCTCCTATGAATAATTTTTGCAGTGGTAATACAAGGTGTACGTGGTTGCACCCGATCATGGTGCGCATGATACAAAATGGTACCATTTTATTATGTTTTTTAGCCTTTGAATGATCCAACTCAATTTTTCTTTCATTAACATTTCATCCCATGTACGCGGCAAATGAAACAACATCCGGTTTATTCCAATAAGCATTATAATATGATGAATCACACGCTATTGTTGATTAAACAATTGCGATTACATAATTTAAATTAATGATTTACTCAAATATCAAAATGTTTTAAAACAAAAGACATCTAGTTGATTCAGATCAAAAACGTTGTGCAATAAACACATTCTATTGTTGAATGAATAGTTGCAATTTTTAATGAATATTTTTGAATTATTCCAAAATTTATATGTTTACAAATTTTTAGAAATTTAAAATTACAGCTGATTTTCAAAATATAGAATATATACGAATTTTTCAAGATTCAAAATATGTTTCAAATCGATTATTGTTTATGTTATTCATTTTTCAGTTCATTAAGCCTACTACTAATTTGAATTGTTTGTTTTTTCATTCAAATATTCAAATGTTCTTTCAAATTACTCATGTTCATTGTTATGGACATATATGTTGCGTTATTATTCTTTTGTAATGAACAAATATGATTTTGAAATGAAAAACATACTATCTGCAAGACTATATAATGATTCCAATTGAATAGTTATATAAATATCCAAAAAATAGTAATTATAAAAGATGGTAAATTCAAAATGCAATATGTACCTAAAGACATAAATGTAACCAATATAATATAGTATGTCCCATATGAATATCAAAGCCTTAAAAATCATCAATTGCTAACTTATACTATTGAGTCAATTAAGAAGATATACTTACTCTTAAACTTCCACCCTTTTCTGATCGATTTGATTTGTGAGATCTCAATACCGTAACATATTTTTAGTTGTCTGATCTTAGTGAACTGAATTGATACAAGAAATAAAAGGACAATATGTAAAACCAAATTATTCAAGTTTATAATATAATAAACATAATATTTCAAACACACAACGAATATATTTTAAATATACAATGAACTTGTTCCTATACACACAATGAATATATGACCAAACATAATGAGAATCTTTGTAAAATGATTTTAGTGAATACATGTTAATAATACAATGAACATTGGTCAACGCATTTGTACTTTCTACGTTTAAATACTATATAAACATCATATAATCATATTAAAACAACATTTGAACATGAATCACACATTGTAGACAAATATATGATAATTAACCCATCGTTAATTCATATCATTTCATTAAACATATTACAAACACAAAAAAATGAACATGTGACTGAATGCAACAAACATATAAACCAACATGTTTTCAGCTAATACATGTTAATAGGACATTGAACATAGGCCAGAATTCATGTATTAATACAACTAATATGTGTCAAACGCACAATAAACATACATATGACCAAATGTACCTAACATATGAACAAACACACAATCAATATATGACTAATTGTAATGAACATATGACCAATGTGAATTAAATAAACACATTATAATAATACAACTAGTATTTTACCCCGGGCAATTCCCCGGGTCAGTCACAATTATCAAATATATCATTCATAAAGTTCATAATTGATTTTATCAGCTTTTCGTAATATTATGTCTAGTAAGAAATAATAAAATGGATGTTATGACATAATAAGTTAAAAAAAAAAAACTTCTAAGAAATTGGGGATAAAAATAATAATTTCAATGAAATTTGGGTAAGCAAATGTTATTACTTAATAAAAGGGTTAAAGATCAAAAAACTTGTTTACATGTTTTTATAATTACATCTAATTATGAGACTTTATTATGTTCGTTTTATTTTGAAACATCAAGCATTGAAATAGTAATGGATTAGTGGTTAAACTCTCACATCTCATTTCAAGGGTCATGTGTTCAAATATGTTAATATTTTTGATTGAGATTATAAACATGTGTATTAAAAGCATGAGAAGAGTGTTACGTGGCACCGTTCCTTTGATATGACCGCTTTTTAATATATTTGTCTAGATGAACATATATAAACAATGTAATGCATATTATTTGTTTTTTTGTTCTACTCTTTTCTTGTGTCGAACTCGTTCCTCCCCTTCATTCATTGAGGGCTCACCTTCGTTTATTGGGACATCAATTGCAATGTTTTTTTTGACTTTCTTTACAGACCATATCAATATCATAAATCCAATTTCTAATGTTCACCTGAAAAGTGGAAAAAATAAGAAATGAAAATTCAAAATGTAAAAAAATGTCTTAGTTTCTTATTAAATGTATAGATCTCGACCATAAGTTGTCGAGTTTGCTTTGCAACTCGTTGTTTTCATCTTCGTGTATGAGAATTGTGCAAGGAAATGAAGAGTTTGATCATAAAGTTTAGAAGAAGATAGAGAGATGTTGGAGAATTTGGAAAGAAGAGAGATAAAGTCTTTGAAAATCTAGGTAGAAAAATAAAAGTAATGAATTCGAATATAAATTATATGTTTTTCGATGTTGATTGATTGTAAATCATAAGATATTATTTTCGTGCGTGGTTGATTTAATGAAGCTTCGTTTTATGCTTTATTCACCCATGTTTTGACCTGTTCACACCTTTAATCAATATTTATAAAAAAATATATTTATGTGGATTCTCTTATATAAGAAGGGGGAAGTGAGTTGTTTGGAGGGAAAAACGAAAGAAATAACTGATGCGTGTCCCACCACTAACGGAGTTTGGCAAAATCCGTTAAGTGGTGGGAGTTTATAAAGGTTTTGCAAAGTTTAGGTGGAAATTTAGGAAAAAAAAAACATAAAGGTGGGAGTTTCTAAATAAGTGAAAACTTAAGGTGGTTTTGTGCAAATTTTCCTAAAATATATATAAAGTTGATAACTTAAATCCACGTATTGAAACCAAACTAACACTTTCCCACATGATAATATCTAAGAGCAAGAATATCGGTAGTCTGGAGCACCAAGTCTCGGCGCAGACTTTGATGAGTTTGGCTCCAGACTGCCGATAATCTTATGAAATGTAAAGGTGAGTTGAGTTTTGGTTTCCCAAACTCAATCTCAGACTTGCTTATGAGCCCGACAAATTATTTTCCTTTTTTCTTGTCTTCCTTGAATGCAAACAACACTCATTTTGCTCCTAAAAAAAAGCAACAGTAACTTCAAATATTTTGCCCAATAAAAATGTTACAGCTGGTTTTGTATTTTTTTAAAAAAAAATTTGGCCAACGGTAATATTTTGTGAAAATGCTTATAGATAGCCATTTGTTTGTATAATTTTTATCATTCTTCCAAATTCTCCTATATCAATTTTCTCTCTCTCTCCAAATTCTTCCAAATTCAACCTATTGTATTTTATAATGGATCCAAATCAAAATTTTGATTTGAATTCTCTAATGAGATTACTGCAAAATAATGCCCAATTTCAAACTTTTGTTGCTCAACAAAACCAACCCGAAAATTCTCAAATTTCAAATTTCTCTACCCCCATTCCTAATAATTTGGGAAATGCACAAGTGCAAACTTTTACCCAATTTCTCTAGACTAGTGATAATATGGACCAACCTCCTATTACACCAATCAGTATTGGATCCAATTCCGGTAACCCATTTGTAGATAATGTAGGCATTGAAGAGGGGGAAGATATTGATGGTACTACAACTATGCATATTGCTACTCGTACTGTTACACGTCGCAAAGTAAGTCAACCCAAAGAGAAAAAAGGGGTTAATTGGACGATAGAAGATGAAACACTTCTTAGTATGACATGGAGTAATACTACCAAAGATGAAGTAAATGACAATTCACAAAGAGCAGATACCTACTGGGGGAAAATTTGTGCATTCTTCAATGAAAATAGGCAAACAAATCAAACTGAACGAGAGGTAAATCCTTGCAAACAACATTGGTGGGCAATTAATAATGCACTTGAAAAGTTTGCAGGGTGTTATGCCAAGTATGCAAAGAGGAGTGGGTTCAATAATGAAGCCTTGAAACTCTCAGAGGCTCGTGCACTTTACCAAAGTCTCTACAATTCAAAGTTCTAGTACGATCATGTATGGAGTATTGTGTGTGAAACAGATAAGTTCAGAGCTGAACTTAAGAGCAAATGTAAGAAAGGCAGCGAAACTGATTCATCAAAAAGGAATAAGATTTCTGAATCAGGAGACTACACAACAAGTGGGGAGGATGTTGAGGCTTTCCATGAAGTTGATGATCCCCGACCAATAGGTCAACAAGCTGCAAAGAAACAACTAGCTGCCTAGAGGAAGGGAAAAAGCATCGAGAGTGATCATAATGAAGCCATATCAGCTGCAAAGAATATTGAAGAGTCACGTGCACAATCAATGAGTTGTATGGCAGATTTGAAAGAGCAGGAGCTTGAAAATCAACTACTTTGTGCCGATGTCACCAAAATGGCTCCTTTGCAAAGAAAGATTCATGAGAAGAAGTTGCAAGCACTTGCGGAAAAATATGGATGAACTTTTGATGATTAGGTTGCTTTCAACTTGCTAAATTTTATTATGTTTATTAATGTTTATTTATGTTGTTTTAATATGTTGTAGCTATGTTTCAGTTAAGCATGTTTTAAATTTATGAACTTATGATACTTTTTAATATTAATAATAATTAATTATTTTCTTGATTAACGTAAGTATAATAATTATTAGTAATATTATTGATAATAATAATCACAACAATAATGGTGAACTGATTCCAACTTAAGTGAGCTGTCACCTCCAAGTCTATATCAATGCATGACTTGTTACCTCACATCCATCTTTTTAGTAACTTTATCAGATATTATTGCACTTTTTTTTGAATTATTGTACCAAAGATCAGTGCATTATTGTTGTAGTACTCATTGAGTTATTTGAATATTGTGCATTGAATTATTAACCTCTACACCTTGTATATATTTACCTATTTCTGAGCTCAAATTCTCATAACAACCTTTCCACAAATCCTCCGAACAATTATAAATCTCAAGGCATAGTAATAATGTCATACTTTAACCCTCCCAACACCTTTGATGAATTGTATAATCAAACATATGATTCATATATGGGGGGTGACGACATTTTCACAGGTTTAGTAGATGATATCCTAAATCATGTGATTGAAGATACATCACCTTCAAACCCTACAAAAACAAGAAAGAAAAGAAAAAACACATAAAGAAACCATGAGGAAGGGCATGAGCGCATATGGAATGATTATTTCTCAAGTAACCCGGTGTATAGTGCACAACAATTTCGCCGAAGGTTCCGAATGAGAAAGGAGTTATTCCTTCGCATCGTCAATGCTCTTGAAAATCATTTATTTTCAAGAAAGAGTTGACGTCGTTGGTAGGAAATCTCTCTCCCCACTTCAAAAAATGCGTTGCTGCCATTCGGTTATTGGCTTATGGAGTGGCAGGTGATGCCGTAGTTGAATACGTGCGAATTGGTGGATGTACAGCACTACAATGCTTGAAGAACTTTTGTAAGTGTGTGATTGAGTTTTTTGAACCTCATTATTTGAGAAGGCCAACAGTCGATGACACTCGACGTCTTCTTCAAATCGGGGAATCCCGTGGATTCCCTGGTATGCTAGGTAGTATCGATTGTATGCATTGGCAATGGGATAAATGTCCCACAACATGGCAAGGTCAATACACTGGAGGTCATCAAGGTGTAGCAACAATGATATTAGAAGCTGTTGCTTCTTATGATTTATGGAGTTGGCATGCATATTTTGGTGTCGCAGGATCTAACAATGGTATCAATGTCTTGGATCGATCCTCGATATTTGATGAGTTGCTTGAAGGTCAAGGTCCTGAAATCCAATACACGATAAATGGAAGCACGTACAATATAGGATACTATCTTGCAGATGGTATCTATCCTGCATGACCTGCTTTCGTCAAAACCATTCCTCGAGTAAACATGTTATCTGAAAAAAGAAAACTATTTGCTCAACATCAAGAAGGTGCAAGGAAGGATATAGAACGAGCTTTTGGGGTGCTCCAAAAGAGATTTGCGATTGTTTGCAACCCCGTACGTTTATGGAAAAAAAATGAAGTAGGTGATATCATGAAAGCATGCATCATATTACATAATATGATTATTGAGGATGAAAGAGATGATACTGAATTGACCACTAGCATTAACTATATAGTAGCAAGGAACCAAAGTGAAAGTCCACAACTTCATACCGGTCTACTTAGAAATTATTATGTAAACTGGAGCAGGTACTTTGAAAATCATACGTGAATTCGCAACCGAGCCCAATGACACCAAATGCAGCACGATTTGGTGGAACACATATGGTCGCGTTTTGGAGGATACGCTAATTAAATTTCGTGTGTAATTTTGCAATTTCGTGTGTAATTTTCAATTTCGTGTGTAATTTTCAATTTCGTGTAGTTGTACTTCTTTTATAGTTTAGCAATTATGTATGCAACTACTTCAAGTGTACTCAGTTTGTGTCCCGTAATTTATATAACATTAAAGTAATCCTAAAATCTTAAATTCATAATTACATAAATTGTAATTTTACTTATATAATAGTCGATAAATATTCGAACTATATATTATCATCATATTAAGTAATTAACATTGTAGAAAAAAACATAAAATAAATTTTATATAAAATAATATATTCAACTTTTGGTAGAGAGTTTGGAGTGAGTCTGAGGGATAAAGTGTAAAACTGGAATGAGTTTGGAGTGAGTCTGAAGAATAAAAAGTAGGTAAAAATTAGTGGAAAGCTAATGTGACACAGTCTGAAGGTTGGGTTTGGGTCTGAGGGATAAACTCACTCTAAAGTTATAGTATGATTAGTATCAATATAAGATTATAATTAAACAAATTTTGACTTATAAATTAAAGGGTAAATTAATAAAAAAAACAGATAGACTAGTATCTTCATCTGGCCAACCCTTCTACATCTTCATTCGGTTAGGTGAATCATCATACTATCACCCTTTTTTTTTTCACGCCAGGCGAAAGGGGGAGAAACAAGGAGCATGTTAGGGTAAAAAATTATACTTCTGTAATTTACTTTTTGCAAATTCTTTTTGAGTGCATTTGTTTGTTATGTTGATGCATGATTGTTCAAACGTTTCTCGTGTGAGGTTATAACTGTGGTACTAGGTACGCTTAGATAAAGGACACAAAGGTTAACAACGATAATATGACATCATAACATTGTGGTTGCATGTTTGGAATAAATTTTGTTAGGGTATAAGTTGCGTTGTTTTTGCCATAATGGTAGTGATCAAATTGGAATTTCGATTTTAGATCATGGTATCACTAGAGTTGCCAGCGTTTTAATACATTTTTATTATATTTTATAATAATTTATTAGAATCTATTTATTATAATTTATTGAAATTTATTAAAATTTATAAAAACTTATTGATATTGAAATGAATTTACTTTTTTCCAAATTAAATAAGTCATCATGCATTACAGAGCGAGCAATATTTCTCTCAACCCTAAATTCTCTCGCCTCCCTCTTAACATCTCTAAACCCTAAAAGCTTCTGCAGCCGCCCAGCAGGCTCGCCGGTGTCCGGCCGGGCGCCGCGTTGCTCCCCAATCACCGGCAAGCCTGCACGTCTAGAGGTTTTTTTTTTCTTTTTTCTTTTTTGTCGAGTCTTCTTCTCCTCCCTCCCCTCGTCGGTCTTAAGTTTTCTCTCCCCACCCCCACCTCAACTAGTGTCGCTCCACCGCCCGTCGCAGCGTAGTTCCCCTAAATCCTAGTGGTCTCGTCAGTCTCCCCTTAGTTTTGTCATAGTCGGCGAGCTAGTCGCTTGGTCGTGTGCTTGGGCTTCCCTCTCCCCCTCCCCTGTTTCGTGGTCAGTTAGAGTAGGTTTAGGCGTCCTCTCCCCTTCCCCCCGTGGTCTCTGGTTGGCTTCCCATCCCCCTTCCCCCGGTTGTCGTTTTGGGCTTCCCCCTCCCATGTCCCCCCTTTTGTTAGTGTTGTTGTAGTTTAATTTGTAGTGTTGTGTTATTCAAAAGTTGTAAGGCATCCCCTTCCCGGGCCCCTGTTAGTGTTGCGTTGTGTCCCCCTTTCATTTTCCGGCGGTGCGTCCTTCCTTCCCCCTTCCTTGTTAGTTTTAGTTTTCTGTTTTTCGTTGGTTAGCTATGGGTTGCATTGTGTTATTATGGTTGTGTCGTTTGTTAACTTAACCTGCTTGATGATTTTTTTAATTGTTGGAGGTAGTCTTTGTCTGCAAGATGTTAGATCTGGTTTATGTGGTTGGTTAGGGTTTGTATGGCAACCGATTTCATGGCTAGGGTTTGTCTTATCCGTTTTTGATAATCGGATGGTTCTTCGAAATCTAACATTGGTTAGGTTTCAATCTCGCTTGGTAATGATTGTCTCAATCATTGCCTTGACAAAACGATATCTGAAGACGGCTCCCCAATTTGTCAATGGGTTTATAGCGCGTCAACTCAATCGAGCTTCTCATCAAAAGAGAAGCCGGAAATACCCTTCCAGAAAGGTATTGAGTCACAAAGGCATGTGACTCTAACAGGACCCTTGGTCGTAGACTCCCATGTGACAGAAGGTCACTGGGAGTGGTCCTGTTGCGAGTTCCCAATCTCGCTGTTACTTTGGTTCCTCGCTTGGTGAAATCAACCCTCTCCTCTTGCTCCTTTTATCCAGTTTCTGGCGATCGTCATTCATCAGCAGCAGTTTTTCACTACAGTTCGCTATCATCACAGGCCTCTCGATCGAGCAGTTTTATATTAGTTTACGTTATTTATGTTTTTGTTGTGTAAGAGCAAGTATCGCTCAGTTTAGTTTCTTTGGTTGTATTAGCGTTAAGATGTACTTTTGGTTTTAATTAATGCACATTTTCCACGTTGTCAAAAAAAAAAACAAATTAAATAAGTCAAAAGTAAGTTAGACACTATCTTAGACTTACATATTTGAGTTTCTTATCTACGTATTATGTAGCATAAGATACTTGTGTTTCTTTTAATATCAATGCACATTGTAATTATTCTCAAAATTGTGTCATCTAAACATTTTCCCACCTTTAGCTTCTTCAATAATTAGATTGAATCAATCCTCACTATCAATTTAATGGTTAACTTGGTTTTTTTTTTGACAACGGAAAAAATTTGCGTCATGTAAAAATAAACGGAAGTACAACCTAACGCTAATACAACCAAACAAAAATAACGAAACTAAACTAAGAGTTACGCGCTCTGACATAACAATTACAATAACATAAAAAACTTAAACTTGGATAAAACTGCTCGATCTGGAGGTCTATGTTGTGAGAGAGCTATAGTGAGGCTCTTCTGCTGGTAGATGATGATCGCCAGAAACCTGATGAATGGAGGGGAAAGGGTGGACTGATTTCACGATCGGGGAAACAAAGTAACTGCGAGATTAGGAACTAGCAACAGGACCAATCCCAGAGACCTTCTGTCTCATGGGATTCTTAGATCGGGATTCCCGGAAGAGTCACATTTCTTTGTGACTCAATACCATCTTGAATGGGTATTTCTGACTTCTCCTTTGAAGAGAAGCTCAAATGAGTTGACGTGCTATAAACCTAATTAACAAATTGGGGAGCCACCTTCAAATATCGTTTTGTCAAGGAAATGATTGATGAATTTATTACCAAACGAGATTGAAATCTAACCATTATTAGATCTTGAACAACCATCTGATTGTCAAAATCGGAGACAACAAATCTCAACCATGAAACCTTTTGTTACGTAAATCCTAAGCACCCACATAAACCAGATCCGACAGTTTGAAGACGAGGACTACCTCCACCAATTAACAAAAGTATCAAGCACGGTGAGTAAATAAACAACAAACTCATACTACCACAATCAAGTACGAAACAACAGAACGCATATAAATAAACTAATCACTTGGGAACAAAGTACACACTTCCAACTGGACACCAACGTAACTACAAGGGGGAGGGGATCCCAAAACTAACTCACGGGGGGGGGGGGGGGGGGAGCCCACACGAGACTAGGGGAAGAGGGAAGGGGAAGCCCCATATTTAAACTAACTGAACTACTAAGGAAGGGGAAGGGGAATCCCTAAACCGAGACCAGGGGGAGCGGACTCCCTAAACCAAGACCAACAAACCTACTGGGGAGGGGGGGAAACCAACGACGGGGAAGGGGAAGCGTAACAAAGGAAAAACTAAGGAGGGGGAGAGGAAGCCAGAGAAAACTTAAATGGGTAGGGGGAACGGACGACCGACGAAGTAGCAGGGGAGGGGGAGGGATGCGACGAAACCACCAGACGCAACAGGGGAGGGATGACGACGAAACCACCAGACACGACAGGGGAGGGACGACGAACTGGAGAAGACGAACAACTTTAGGAGACCTAAGAGAAACGACAGAAAAACGAAAGAGATGGATAAAAGAAATAGGGGAGCTCGTCAGAGAACCGCCAGAGATCTACGCGGCGCCAACACTCCGGTGAACCTAGGGGTTTTGTTTTAGAGAGAAGGCAGAGGATAAGCGTTAGAGAGAAAAGCGGGTGTGGAGAATTTTGGATACTGAAAAAATTAATTTTGTATCCTTCATTAATGGCAAGCCCATATTTTATTTTCTATACAAATCAATACTCCTCTCAAACCTTGCTTTCAGCTACTATGCAACCATCATGCATACAGCCTACTTATACGGTTGCATAGCATACCAAGCTAAGCTTGGCCTAGTGGTAAGGAAAGCACCTTCCAACCTCAAGGTTGGGAGCTAGTTCGATCTCCACTAGGGACACTTTGGGAGAGGGTTTTCCCTTACCATCTCCTCTCTCTCAAAGTGTCTTCCCCCAAACCCATGTCGGATTAACCAGTGAGAGATTTTGGTCTAGCACGGCTATTCATCTTACCATGGGGACCCCAAAAAATGCAACCATCATGCATATTGTCTACTTATACACTATACCATATCAAAATATGGCTACATATTTTCTGAATGGTTAGAAGTGTGAACGATAGCTCAACGATCTTAGTGGTAAGAGCATCTTTTCAATTTTCAAGACGACTTAGCGATTGATTACCTTGACAAGTTGGGATCCCCCTTACTCCTCCAACTTATTAAGGTTTCTTCTTTTTCGAAGGAAAAAGGAAAAAAGAAAATTTGAATGTTTAATCATCATATATTCTAATTTTTAAAATCATATGGATATTATGTACGTTACTCAAACCTACCAGCCAGTTTGGTCCTACTTCTTCCTTATGGCAGAATCCTAGGGGCTAAGGAGTGATATCCTAATGGTGCATCAACACAATAGTCGAGACCTACTTATTGCAGGTGACAATCAATTAGTGATTCGAATCTTCTTGCAAGGACGTTACTCTTGAGTCTTGCCCATGGTAGATTCATACTTTAATTGACAACATTTATCTTCTTCTTCGACAATTAAACACAAGTGTCATTACACTTGTTTCTAGCGGAGCGTAAAGGACTTTAAATCATCTCCATCTCTATTGCCTCGCTAAATCTTGATCCAAATTCAGTTACAACTTTAAATCATTTACTCATCTTAGATTCGTTAGGTATCTCTCTTGAGAGAAAAAGGATGCCATAACTTTCTTTTTTATACCTTCTTATCAAAAAAATACTGAAATTATTATAATATCTTAATAGATTAAAATCAACACTCACCCACGCGTCTCGCTCTATTTCCTCTCACACAACTCACCTATTTGTTTCTCTCTCTTCTGTTCTTCTGAACTCTTACTCACCTATCTGTTTCTCTTTCTTCTGTTCTTCTAACCTCTCCTGCTCTCACTATTCATCTTCCCTAAAAAAACCTAGAAACAAATCCATTATTCAATTGTTCACCTTTCATTAGAGCTCTCTTCATTCATCCCTAAATTGCGATAATTAATCAAATCAATAACAACAACATCAGTTAGAAAATCCTTTAATTTTCTAATCGTAAAAGGAGATAATCATGTTTTAGAGAATGTAGGAGAGAGAAAATCGACGACGAGAGGGTGTATCTTTTTTATTCATTTGCTCACCTTCCTGAAGTGAAAACCATGCTCTGGAACATATGAAGGTGACATTAATTTGTGCATGGGTACTAATTTGCCTGATCAAGTCTTCTCTGTATGCATCTTCTTGTGTATGATGCAGTCGTTGCTTTGATCTCTGGTGGCAGAACAAATGTTCAAATTGTAAGATTTCGATTAGTTTTTCTTTTCTTCCTTCATATTACTCATTCTTTAACCTTGCGATTTGCTCCTTTTAGCTTATTTTTGCTCAAATTTGCTTTAGTTGTTTGACAAATTGTTTGTCTTTTCGCATTTTAAGGTTGAATTTCTTGAATTCGCTATTTTTAGCTCAATTGATATTCAATTCTGGTCTAGTAGTTTGAGAATTCGCTTGTGTTTCAAATTTTTAGCTTTTGAATTCGCTATTTTCAGCTCAATTGATATTATTCTTTCACCAGATTTTTGATTATGAGAGTTGAAAAAGAAAGAGAAGGCTGAAGAAGATGAAAGTTAAAGAAGAAGGTGGGGGAAAATTAAAAGTTGTCGGTGATTTGATTTTTGACTTGTGAATTTTTGGTGGATTTTGGTGTAGATTTGTTGAAGACTTAAAAGTTACCCTTATAATACTCAAAGTTACCTTAGAAAGATGAAAATTAATTATGACATAATAAAGTTATCCTAAACGTACTAAAAGTTACCCTTATAATATATAAAATTGCCCTAGAAATATATAAAGTTATCCTTAATATAATGAAGTTACCCTAAACCTGGCAAAAGTTACCCCTAAAGTATATAAAGTTACCCTAAAAGTGATAAAAGTTACATTTGTTTTCAGTTTTCAGACTAAGAGCTGTTTTGAGCGGATCCTACCCCTATATATATATATATATATATATATATATATATATATATATATATATATATATATGATCACATGTATGTCTTTTTTTTTTTAACGCAAAACAAGTTGTAAATGATAGGGAATACATAACTCAAGCTTCCTACAATAAATTGATAATCTATAAGGCTAGAGAGGAGGTGTTTTTAGTAATATTAGTGGAAGCACTTAATTTCAAAGGAATCTATGATGGTAAACGAAGTTATCATATACCCTTATTTTTCTTTTTGAAATCAACCAAGCTAAAAAATTATCTATCTATCTATATCTATACTAATATATTAAAAGGCGTGCGCAAATGAGGAACGGTGCCACGTGGCGCTCTCCCTAGGGAGCTTTAGTTAATGTAATCCATATACAATAAAAAAATTAGAAATCGCATAGTATAGGTTTTGATCCCATGACCTCAAGTTCATGTACTAAAGTTTTAACCACTAGACCAAGTTGTATTTAGTGTTATCATATCAAAATACAATATTAATAAATGAAAATTTTTTCTTACCCGGAGCATAGCCCGGGCCTAATAACTAGTAAATATATTAAAAGGCGTGCAAAAATAAGAAATTGTGCCACGTGGCACTCTTCCTAGGGAGTTTTAGTTCATATAATCCATGTACAATAAAAAATTAAGAAATAGCAGAGTATAGGGTTTGATCATGAGACCTCAAGTACATATACTAAAGTTTTAACCATTAGGCTAAGTTGTATTTAGTATTATTATCATAAAGTATTATATTCATAAATGATTTTTTCCTTACCGGGGCATAGCCCGGGCCTAATAACTAGTTCAAATATTTTAAAAAGCGTGCGAAAGAAAGCTTATGTGCCTCGTGGCACTCTCCTCAAATTTCTAATGCAAATGCTTTATGTTCATGTGCACTATTCACTTTTTAGAAAATGTGTAAGTGCAAGGTATCGAACACGTGACTTTTGAAATGAAAAATAAGAGATCAACCATCAATACACCATGATTTATTTGTTTAATGTTTCAAATAAAATATGATAAAGGCTTGTAATAATTGCACTTAACTAAAAAGACTTAACAAGTATATACTCCCTTCGTTTTCTTTATTGCTACATTGTTGTATGCACAAAAATTTATGCAATGTCCCTTTCAAGCTTTTTGGAGTATACTTTTTGATCCATTTAATGTCAAATAATGAGAAAAGGTGAAAAAGTAGTATTTTTGGGTGGAAAAAGAGAAGAACAAAAATAAAAGTATTACTTTATGGTGGGCCAAGTACCCCAAATAAGGGAAATGTAGCAATTAAAAAGAAACAACCATTTAAGAAAAATATAGCAATTAAAAAAAATAGAGGGAGTCCATTTTTAACACTCTTATTACGTAACTTACAAGAGAATATTGATGTCATATTCTCTTACCACAATTCCTTTTAAGGTATTGTTTTCAAACTCAAAGCTTTCAAAAAAATTTTTTACTTATCACGTCGTGACGTGAATCTTTCAATTTCTTAATGGACAAAAAATACGAAAAGTAGCAAAATAAATTATGAAATAAAAAATAATAACATATTTGTTTATTGTAACTGACCCGAGACATCTCTCGGACAAAAAAAACTAGTTTACTAATATATATAACGATGTATTATGAGAAATTAGAAAATAACGTAGATAATGACAACATTTTTACTTCAATCTGTCGTCTTAATTTTTCAGAACTTATTTTGAACTTGTATGATCCGAGTTATTGTATAGATAGAATTAACTTTATGACTTTTGTACGTAAAATGACAAACTAAAATTGCTAAAATTTCATAACTAGATTCTTTGTTTTATGTATTTTTTCATATGCTATCATTTATTGTAAGTATTTATTTTGGGATGAGCATTCTCAAATTGCATCAGAGTAGTGGCTAATAAACCATGAATATTCAAACCTGATAATAGAAATATAGTGATGATGTTTATTTATTTCCCAATCAAAATTAAAGAAGCCTCTATCAAGGATGTCTTGGCCTAGTGGTTAAGATTGAGGTGTTGTGAACAATAAGTCATAGATTTTTTATTAATATAATACTTTATGATAGTAACACTAAATACAACTTAGCCTAGTGGTTAAAACTTTAGTATATGTACTTGAGGTCTTGGGATCAAACCCTATACTATGCAGTTTCTTAATTTTTTTTATTGTACATGGATTATATGAACAAAAATTTCCTAGGGAGAGCGCCATGTGACACAGTTTCTTGTTTTCGCACGTCTTTTAATATATTTACTAGTTATTACACCCGGGCTACGCCCCGGATAAGAAAAAAATTCATTTATTAATATAATACATTATAATTATAATACTAAATACAACTTAGCCTAGTGGTTAAGACTTTAGTATATGTACTTGAGGTCTCGGGATCAAACTCTAGACTATGCAATTTCTAAATTTTTTATTGTACATGGATTACATAATCTAAAACTCCCTAGGGAGACCGCCACGTGACACAGTTTTTTGTTTATGCACGCCTTTAATATATTTATATAGATTATATAGATAGTATTACTTTTTACGAATTTGTTAGCAGACTTCTGAAAGTGTGAAATTAGAATAAACAAATGACTAAATGAGAAGTCTAAAACTCACCTAAAAAAGAAAAGGAAAAGGAATAGGAGGGACTCATAAATTACAAT
This sequence comes from Beta vulgaris subsp. vulgaris, assembly GCF_026745355.1. Lineage (NCBI taxonomy): Eukaryota > Viridiplantae > Streptophyta > Magnoliopsida > Caryophyllales > Amaranthaceae > Beta > Beta vulgaris. The sequence continues at coordinate 48,348,460 of NC_079205.1, read as the reverse complement.
AAGTATGCAGTACGGTTGATGCGTACGGTTGAAAGTTTGAAACTGTAAATGGATGCGTGGGACGTGGGACCTACTCAAAATAGCTAAGAGTTTGGCAGTCGCATTGAAGTAAAGATCCTTGCCAACTCATATAATGCCTTTGTAGTCTTTCCCAGTCCTCACCCTTCACACTTTCAAAGGGGCAATACTTATCGTTTAGAATTTTGATTATTACTCTATTTGAATTATCAATAATCATACAAAACAAACTTCATCATTATATATTTTGACTGGAATAAGTCCAAGATCTGCGAATTTATTGTAATCAAATGTTATAAGTTCATAAGAATAAGTAGTATTTTCTTATACTCTTAATTATATTGATTTTAGAAAAATAAAGGGTGACGCAATTGTTATTTACCCAACGTTCTCTATGTATGATAGTAGTTTATGGAGAAATAAGATTGCAAAGTCTTCAATAGGTTGCAGTGGTACACTAATTTCGCCTACTTTACTTGTTATAACCAGGTGCGTGCGACGTGCAGACTGTATCGTAAGCTACATGAATGCAATCAGCAACGCAATCATTTATTGTTTGTCATCTTGTTTATTTGTTACTTTTTGAAATTTTTTTATCTTTTATTAATTAAATTTATCTAATTTATTATCAGCATTTTCATGTTGCATGCTAAAGCGTTTAATAGGATTTGATATCTCATATCAGAAAATTTATATATATATATTTTTATTATAAAGCTTTCTACACGACTTTAATTTGGCAAAAAAAAAAAAATTCAATCTCCTGAGCTCATTTCTCTAAGATCAATTATATTATGATGACTTATTATTATTAAATATTTGTATTGATAGGGATAAATAACATACTATATATCTATCGAGCCAATACTTGTTGATAGTCAATATTAATAATATTAGAAATTAAGGACAAAATCACACTATTATGAAGTATTTAAAACCAGCCTAGATGGATGTTGGAAATCAGCTACTGAAGGCAGTGGAGGAGGGTAATAAGAAAAGATGATGGCAACTGTTTTTGGGGACACTTCTTTAAAACCCAAGCTAAAGATCCAGCACATGCAGAACTGTTAGCGGTGAGAAAAGGAATTCAGCTTGCTAAAGACTTTGGGTTGCAAAAAATTGAGGAAGAAATGGATGCCTTGATCATTCATCGATTGCTGAAGGAGGTGGAAGATAATAAAATGCATGAGCTGGGAATGATAATACAAGAGATCAAGGTTGCGATTGATTCCTATTTTGAAGCCCAGTTTGTTCATGCCAAAAGAGAAGCAAATATGGTGGCTCACAAGTTAGCAAAATTTGGACTAAAAATGAAGGAATGTTCAAGAATCCATGTGCTCATTCAAGAATATGTTAAGGAAGATCTTAAAAAGGATCTGGTTGGTGCACAGGTTCAAGGAGCATATGAGGTTTATCATGATCTTCTTTGGATGGCTGACTACTCGAACTGAAATCTTAACTATGTTGATGATGTTTCTAAGTATGCTTTTGTTTATATGCCGTAGGAGTAACTCTAGTGTTGGGCATGTTTGGAATACTGTTTGTAAGATAATTATCTAATATATATAACCACCTTTTGTTTAAAAAAAAAATTATACTCTCTCAATTCCATATATTTTTCCATTTGAAATCTAAAATCTTGACACTATTTAAAAATAATTAAAATCTTCTATATTCTTTTCAATATATAGCAAAAACATAGTCATCAAGAAGATCAATCTGTTATAATTTTAATTAATTTATAAATAAATATATTTATGACATAATATGTACATTAGTAAACTTAATTGGAAGATGATCTGCAAGAATTTTACGGAACTTATGAGCTATAAACACACGTAATAGAATAAGAGAAGTGGTAGGAGACTCTTTTATTTAAAGCACTAGAGATGACAAAAAAAGCTCTATATTGTACAATAATTAATGAGCATCAACAACCTATTAGAGCTTTTATCTAACCTACTAGCTTATTTATGTTGGACTAATATGATTAGGGCCAAGACACTGTAGGAACTTATATGCATAATGCGGAAAACCAAGTATCATATATTTGTACATGTATCCCAAGATCATTGCATAAATTAGTATGAATCAAACAATAGTATAGAATTATACCTTTGATGCGTATGTTCCTCTTGTCACCAAACTTCTAGTGAAGATCACCTTAGAACGTCAAGCGCCGTTCCTCTAATATTGGTCCACGAACAACACTTGGATCACCACGTATGCTAGTACGGAAGAGAGAAAAACACTCTTACTTTTGTGGTGAGGGCCGAAAATGAGTGTGAAAAGACTAAGGGAAAAATCAGATTTTTCACTCTAGAAGTTGTAAAGTTATTACACCTTTGTAACCCCATATCATATATAAGGTGGTTACAAAAGAGGTGTTTCATGAGGCTTTATTTTGCCTCATAATGTCATACATTATGAGCCTAATAAACTCATGAGTTACAACTCTTCCCATCCATCATCAAACCGCGCAACCCATTTCACAAATGGATTTGGTAAATATCCAAGTGTCATTACTTGTGTGACCTCATAGGACTCAATGATATTAGTAGTTGGCCCTAATCATATTAGTCCAACAAACCACAATTAGCTTCTAGCAAAACGTTGTGATCATCTAATATTATTGAATATATTATCTCCATAACTTATCCTAATATTATTTAGTTTATTACACTTGATCGAGGACAAAATCCTTCAATCTCCCACTTGTCTAAGAACAAGTGTGTAACCTTCAAACTCCTTAAGTCGCTTAATGTCTAACTTGATGATATGATAACATCATATGTTCATCATACCAATATTCAAGTCGTTCCTTGAAATCTGAGTTCGAACTGTCGAAACAAATGATTAACTTCTTAATCCATTTGAGCACGGCCATGCATTTTCAGTTCTCACTCTTCAAGAGGCCAAGACACCAATCCTAACTCTTAGGAGGACTTATCCAATCTTGTATGACCAAAGCTCCCACTCAATTCATAGCAGTTCCGATCGCTGCTTTTATAACCTCCTTTTACGGCACGGCGTTTTGCAGCGTCAAGAACATACTAATCCTTAAGTAAGAACAGTTCATACTCATGTCAAAGGAATCCACTAAATATTAATAAGAGTCTCATAAACCTTTTAGAGAACTCCCACTAGGTCTGCCCAGCGTGTATCAACTATACAAGCCTATGCAAATGACTAGACATCTCCATGTCCCTATAGCCCATGAAACTGCGCTATCAATCAACTTGCAATCTAGTCCATGAAACTGAATCATTTACGTTCAACTTAATGATTCGAACTAGGGACTAAGGTATATTATAACTCCTGTTCACTGGATAGAGTTCCATTTGTCAAATCACGTATTTGACAATTCTATCAAACGTTATAAAATACTTTGAACGTTTTATTTAATACTAAACCAAGATTAAATAAGAACAAAACTTTTATTGATAAACATAAACATAACATATCAAAGCGAGTAATTATAACTGTGAACTAATTAAAAGTAAATAGTACACAATTAAACCCACTCTCCTATATGCTTAAGCCCTATAGCCCTAGTATGACTCTCATGCTTGGGCTGTGGCAAAGGTTTAGTCAAAGGATCAGCGACATTGCTATCCGTATGAACCTTGCAAACTATTACATCCTTTCTCTCAACGATTTCTCGAATGAGATGAAACTTTCTAAGTACATGTTTACATCTTTGATGTGATCTTGGTTCCTTAGACTGAGCTATGGCACCATTGTTATCACAATGTAAAACAATACCATCTCCAACACTAGGCACTACTCCTAGCTCCAGAATGAACTTCTTCATCCAAACGGCTTCCTTTGCTGCATCTGCGCAGCAATTACTCAGCTTTTGTTATAGAATCAGCACTAGTGCTTTGCTTTGAACTTTTCCAGCTCACTGCCCCTCCATTTAGACAAAAGATGAAACCAGATTGGGATCGGAAATCATCTTTGTCAGTTTGGAAGCTCGCATCTGTGTAACCCTCAACAATTAACTTACTTTCACCTCCATACACTAAGAAATTATCCTTAGTCCTTCTCAAGTACTTTAGGATATTCTTAGCTGCACTCCAGTGTGCGTCACCTGGATTTGATTGGAATCTGCTACACATGCTCAAGGCATATGAAACATCTGGGCGAGTACAAATCATGGAGTACATAATGGACCCTATAGCTGACGCATAAGGAACATTACTCATTCGCTTAATCTCATCAGGCCCAGAAGGACACTGAGTCTTGCTAAGCGACACTCCATGTTGCATGGGTAGGAAGCCTCTCTTAGAGTTTTCCATGTTGAACTTAGTGACGATCTTATCTATATAAGTTCGTTGGCTAAGTCCGATCATCCTCTTAGACCTATCCCTATAGATCTTGATCCCCAAAATGTACTCAGCGTTTCCAAGGTCTTTCATAGAAAAACAACTTTTTAACCATTCCTTGACTGACTCAAGCATGGGAATGTGTTTCCTATGAGAAGTATGTCATCTACATACAAGACCAAGAAGACTATGTTACTCCCACTTTCCTTCTTGTAAACACAAGACTCTTCTCCGTTTTTGAGAAAACCAAACTGTTTGATTGTCTCATCAAAACGAAGATTCCAACTCCGGATGCTTGCTTCAATCCATAAATGGATTTTTGAAGCTTACATACGCTCCTAGGATTTTCTGGATCCACAAAACCCTCCGGCTGTGTCATATACACATCCTCTTTCAAGAACCCATTCAAGAAAGCGGTTTTGACATCCATTTGCCAAATCTCGTAATCATAAAGGCGGCGATCGCTAGGAGTATCCGAACGGATTTAAGCATGGCTACCGGTGAAAAGGTTTCGTCATAGTCTATACCATGAACTTGCTTGAACCCTTTTGCAACCAACCTTGCTTTGTAAACCTGAATATTACCATCCTTGTCTGTTTTCACTTTGAAAACCCATTTGCAACCAATAGGTGTATCCCATCGGGCAAATCTACCAAGTCCCATACTTGATTTTCAGACATGGATGCCATTTCGGACCTCATGGCTTCAAGCCATTTTTCGGAGTCTTCACTCATCAAAGCTTGCTTGTAAGTAGTAGGTTCCTCAAATTCTAAAATCATTATCTCAGAATTTTCGGTTAACAAGAAATCAACAAACCTCTTGGTTGGTATTCTTGTTCTACTAGACTTACGAGGGGCTGCAACAGGAGAAATTTTCTTCTCAACAATTTGAGAATTTTCGCACGAATTAGATTCGAGTGGGACAATAGGAGGTTCGTGTACGGGATGCACGTCCTCCAACACTTGGTCAGTTATGGGAGAAGATTCCTCCAAAGGAGGAACTACTTCAAGCCCAACATCTGGCTCTTGTGTCGTTGTCTCTAACATAGGATGAACTATGTCCATTTGTTGCTCTTCTCGAACTTCTTCGAGAAATACATTACTCCCACTTGCCTTTTTGGAAATAAAATCTTTTTCCAAAAAGACACCACGACGAGCAACAAACACTTTGCCCTCAGTGCGATTGTAGAAGTAATAGCCCTTGGTTTCCTTGGGATAACCCACAAAGAAACACTTATCTGATTTAGGGGCGAGTTTTCTGAAAGTAAACGCTTTACATAAACCTCACATCCCCAAATACGTAGAAAAGACAAGTTTGGAACTTTTCCACTCCATATCTCATATGGTGTCTTATCTACTGCCTTTGATGGAGTTCTATTAAGTGTGAAAGTAGCAGTTTCGAGAGCATATCCCCAGAAGGATATTGGAAGATCAGCAAAACTCATCATAGACCGAACCATATCAAGTAGAGTTCGTTCCTCCTTTCGAAACACCATTCAACTGAGGTGTTCCAGGCGAGTGAGTTGTGAAAGAATTCCACAACTCTTCAAGTGATCATAAACTCTTGGCTCAAATATTCACCACCACGATCGGATCGCAGTGCTTTGATTGTTTTGCCAAGCTGGTTTTGGACTTCATTCTGGAATTCTTTGAACTTTTCAAATGATTTCGACTTATGCTTCATTAAATAGACATATCCATATCTACTTAAATCGTCCGTAAAAGTAATGAAGTATCCAAACCCTCCCCTAGCTTTTGTGCTCATTGGTCCACATACATCAGTATGTATTAGGCCCAATAGATCACTGGCCCTTCACCCTTTCCAGTAAAAGGTGACTTTGTCATTTTACCCATTAAACATGATTCACACACATCAAATGGCTCAAAGTCAAAATGTTAGAAGTCCATCTTTATGAACTTCTGAATGCGTTTCGCGTTTATGTGTCCTAAACGACAATGCCATAAGTAAGTAGGATTAGTATCGCTTGATCTATGTTTTTTGCTGTCTATGTTAAGGACATCTTTGTCTAAGTCTAGGAAATATAGACCATTAGACCTTTAGCAGTGGCATAAAACATTGAATTCAAATAAAAGAGAAACAACCTTTCTCAATTGTAAATGAAAACCCTTCATTATCCAAAACAGGAATAGAAATAATGTTTTTGGTAATAGCAGGAACTAATAACAATTATTAAGCTCTAATATTAATCCAGAAGGCAAAGGTAGACTATAAGTCCCAACTGCAACGGCGCAACTCTTGCACCATTTCCAACTCGCAGTTCCACCTCTCCTTTAGCCAAGGTTCTACTCCTTCTTAGTCCCTGCACATTCGAAGTAATGTGAGAAACACAACCGGTATCAAATACCCAAGAAGTAGAGGTTGCTAAATTAATGTCAATGACATAGATACCTGAAGAAGAAGCCCCAGACTTCTTATCCTTCAAGTACTTTGGGCAGTTACGCTTCCAATGACCTATTTGATCACAATAGAAGCACTTGGCATTTGCGGCCACCTTTGGCTTTGCCTTTGCCTGTGGCTTAATAGCAGTCTTAGTGGCAACTTGCTTGCCCTTATCTTGCTTTTTCTTGCCAGCCCATTCCTTCTTAAAACCCTTTTCCTTTTGAACCATAAGAACTTCCTTCTTAGGTAAATGATGTTTTGCTCGGCAGTCATGAGCATCCCATGTAACTCAGCAAGGGTTTTGACACCCCTTCATATTGAAATTCAACGAAACGTATTGAACCCTTATGAAGTGAGTGCAGAATGATGTCAGTAGCCAACTCTTGGCTATAAGGAAAGCCCAACCTCTCCATGGCTTCGAAATAACCAATCATTTCGAAGACATGAGTGGCGACCGGCTTGCCTTCAACTAACGAACACTCAAGAATAGCCTTGTGAGTTTCATACCTCTCTATCCGAGCTTGTTGTTGAAACATGGTTTTCAACTGTCGGATAATGCTATAGGCATCCAAGCTTGCAAACCTCTTTTGAAGGCTTGGTTCCATAGCCGCTAGCATAAGGCAAGTAACAATTACTGACCTTTCTGCAACGGCCTTATGGGCCTCTTTATCAGTAGAGGTAGTAGTTCAAATTGGGATCGGGCTTTCAAGAACATCCTCTCGACCTTCGGACCTAAGAACAATTCTTAGATTCCTTTCCCAATCAAGGAAGTTGTTCCCGTTCAATTTATCCTTCTCAAGGATTGAACGTAAGTTAAAAGGTGAATTATTGTTGTTACCAGACATGATATCTACATAGAAGATGCAAAAAGTATAAGTATGTTTATCATAATAGCTTTTAACAAATTTTAAACACTTTAAAATAAAAGCTATGCACTTGACCAATTTTAAGTGTCCCTTTTGAATCAAGTGGTTCTAAGATCCTATCAAACATGATTTATAAGTGGACTTTGGCCTCAACTTAAAACCAAGTTTAAAAGGTAAGTAAACTCCTTTACTAATTACAACATTTGTAATCTTAGTTAATGGGTGTTTGCTAAGGTGATTACGCTCCCAGGTAAGGAAGTTACCCACAACGTTGGGAGAGCCTTCCTAATCCTAGACAGAGCATGTCACCCAAACACAAAAACCCATAAACTTTGCTACAAAATCCAAAACCGTTTTGATGATTTTGTTGGGCCAAACCAAACTAAACTTGCAAATTTCGGAAATTTACTCTACTTAGCCCAAGATTGAAAGTAACACTCTGCTTTGGCAGAACCTATTACTAAAATCAAGTTTTAGTAGGTGTTTATTTGGAATAGCAAAACCCAATATTTTATTTAAGGGACCTAAGTAAATTATTATGTTGATTTAATTACTAGTGAACATTTAAATAATTAAATCACAAGCATAATAAACTTAGAAAGCATTTAAAAGCAATATTTAAATGCATAAAATAAAATGTGATCCTAGTATGCCCCTAAACCTAAAGACTACTCTTTATGGCTCCCTTGTTGAATCACCATGGATCTCCATTCTTGTGCTTCATAGGATAAGATTGAATCACCATTCTTCTTATTAATACTTGAATAAATATTTTTGGAATCATAAACTAAAATATTACAAAAATACCAACGATGCGTAGATCGTATTTAGATTACAAAAATACATTAACGATACGCAGATCGTATCATATATATAAAACATGCATTTTAATCAACTATTAAAATAAATTATCATGTTTTAACAACTTTAAAACATAATAATACCATGAAGATTTAATCTCACATTAATTCTTATGGTTGGTACCTTAAGAAAAAAATTTAATCATATTAGAATTTCGTCTTACAAAAGCTTTAAAATATTAATCTAATAAATTTAATCACATTAAACTTAAAGAAAAATTAAAGCAATTGTAGGCACCACATATAATTTAATCATATTAAAAAAAAACTTAACATGATGACTAACCACATAAAAAGGCATGGAAGAATTAATCAACTATTAATACTAACAACCTAAAATGTAATTAACATTATAAAAACAATAATAAAACACATTTACTAACTCCTTAGTAACCCCTTTAAAATTAACTAGTCAATTATCACATATAATTAACTAATAAAATTAAAGCTCATTATTTTAATTCAATTATGACTTAAATATGAAATTAATCACCATTAATCAATATTGGAATATACTCAAAAATAAATTTTTTTTTTTTAAAAAAATGAAGCTGCCAAGGAAGCAGTGTGCAAGCACCACTGCCACCTCAGCAGCGGCCCACCACCGACGCGCAACAGGCTGGCAGCACAGGCGACCTGGCCACGGCGACAACCACGGTAGCCTGCGCAGCACAGGCAACAAGCTGCGCGAACAGCAGCAGCAGCGCCCAGCGCAGGGTATGACCCGCGCCAGCCACCACACACGCCAGCCACAGTTCGGCGGCGCCGGCGGCGCTCCACCCACCACGCCGGCCGATTTTCCGGCGGCCTTTCCCCTTCCCTCTCAATTATCAACAACCCTTGTGCATAATTGAAGGGAAGTTACAACAAATTGTTGTGGGGAAAAGTTAGGGTTCTTATCAATTTTTTTTTAAAAAAAAAACATAAACTAACACACAGAATCTGATTTTTGTGATGTGAGATTTCAATTTTGAGTATAATATATATTTATATATACATAAAAATCCAATTTTTATGTTTCCAATCAATTAATATCAATATTCAATTATGCAAATAAATTCATATATAAAGCCCTCCCTTAATTGAATTAAAAAATGAAATAAAACATGCATCAACATGATCATATTAATCTATGCAATAGGCTAACTGATACCACTGTAGGAACTTAGATGCATAATGCGGAAAATCAAGTATCAATATACTTGTACATCTATCCCAAGATCATTGCATAAATTAGTATGAATCAAACAATAGTATAGAATTATACCTTTGATGCGTATGTTCCTCTTGTCCACCAAACTTCTAGTGGAGATCACTCTTAGAACGTCAAGCGCCGTTCCTCTAATGTTGGTCCACGAACAACACTTGGATCACCACGTATGCTAGTACGGAAGAGAGAAAACACTCTCTTACTTTTGTGGTGAGGCCGAAAATGAGTGTGAAAAGACTAAGGGAAAAATCAGATTTTTCACTCTAGAAGTTGTAAAGTTATACACCTTTGTAACCCCATATCAATTATATAAGTGGTTACAAAAGAGTGTTTCATGAGGCTTTATTTTGCCTCATAATGTCATACATTATGAGCCTAATAAACTCATGAGTTACAACTCTTCCCATCCATCATCAAACCGCGCAACCCATTTCACAAATGGATTTGGTAAATATCCAAGTGTCATTACTTGTGTGACCTCATAGGACTCAATGATATTAGTAGTTGGCCCTAATCATATTAGTCCAACAAACCACAATTAGCTTCTAGCAAAACGTTGTGATCATCTAATATTATTGAATATATTATCTCCATAACTTATCCTAATATTATTTAGTTTATTACACTTGATCGAGGACAAAATCCTTCAATTTAGGCCTTTTTTTTTCCTTCCTAATTCAACATTTTATCCTTAGTTTTTTTTTCCTGTTTATCTCTTGATCTCAGAAAGTAATCTTATGGAGGTAAGGTAAGTTTCAATTGGTTCACATTAGTTCTTAAATTGATCTAAGAGCTACTCAAGTTTGATTCACAACTATGATAAATTCAAATAAGTCATAGTTAAGTGAAAGTAACTCAGCCTAAATATGTGTTTATTTAACTAAATTAACCTATCTACAATTTTTGGAACGAGCGTAAAGAATTTGATTTATTAGAACTTATTGAAATATCTTGTTGAAACTATTATGCAAGTTTGAATAAGAATTATAAGTAATATTAGATTATAATTTATTTTTAAACTAATTTATCCATAAATATTGGTAAATAATAAACATTGATAATTTATAGACATTGGTAAATGGAGATAAATATAATATTTTTTTACATGAGTATATATTACCATATTTTTAAATCGATATTATTAAATATTACCCCCTTCATTTCTTTTATTTTTCCTATTTGAAATCTTTATGTGAGAGAAAATTGATCAAAGTCGAAAGAATTATATGAAAGCGAGGGATTATTTATTGGTAGTCTTTAATTCCCACAAAAGAACAAAGTCATTACTATATTCCATAATGATTTTCACATTTTTCATTTTTATTCGTCATAATTTAGTTTACCTATTTACAGATTTGGAAATGACTCACTATGTTTTAATAACTCTCTCTTCCCACTCTTAAAATTTACTGCTTCTGCACTTCTTTTACTTTTAAGAAGAAATCGATGAATAAGAGTTACAAAATGATACTCCCCAAAATAAAACTGAAAAGAACAAAAAAGACAGGGGATAGTACCGTTACTATACTCTCATTCATCTAATAGAAAAGGCACCACTATCTCCCATCCTATTTGCTCTTTTGTATGTTTATTGGTTGTTGGTGCAAAATCAGTTTGTTGACTTTACAAATAAGTCAATGCACATCCAATAGATTGATATTGAATACTACAGGAGGCTTAGTCCTTGGGGGTTATCGGTTTTAATTAGATAAAACCGTGCTAATGTACTTTGTCGTAATTTAACTAATGATTAAACTACAACGCCTATTAAATTGAGGTGAAATGCAATAAATAGAGCAAATAATCAATCTATTTATTATAGCAAAATATTCTCATTCATTCCAAAAAGTTTAAGAACAAATTTTACAACACATATGGGGATAAGCCAGGCTGGACAACTAAAGAGAAAACATGAAGATTATTACCTCCATGGCTTCTTGCTTTAATCGGAGAATTACAGAACTTGGCGCTAGGACATATTCTAAATCTGATGAACTAAACTATAACCCCAGAAGGGGGATGGCTAGGCTAAGGCTAGGCTACGCTAAGAAAAGTGTAATTGCAAGTTGTTGTGTGTTGTGTTGATTGTCTTCTGCTTGATGATCCTTCTTCTATTTATAAACCAACGTGATATGTAACTCCCATCATCCTTGGAGGGAAAACATTTGGATCATCTTTGATTCAAATCTCAACCATCTTCTGGCACTGAATAACCGTAGCTTTGCACGTTCTTCCTTATTCATTTTGGGATTATTCTCTAACTGCTTGTACCTTTGCCCTTCCTTAACTTTCATCTCCTGATGATCTTGATTTGACTTTGACTTACATTGACTTTATCTCGTGGGCTTTATACTGTAATTGGACCTTCATACTAAGGTAAGATTAAACCTTTTGAGGTCTAATACAATATATCATAATAAATCCTATCATACATCTAAAAATGGTGGTAACACTGGTAATCATAGGTTGAGGTGGTAGAGTAGTGATATCACTTGCCAGCTCGTATCTATAAGGTTTAAGGATCAAACATCATGGACTCATTTGAGGAATTCCTCTTATCCCCCTAAAGTGAGCCCCATTCATCTTACTTTAAAAAAATTATCTCCTAAAACTATGTACCATAATAAGTGGATGAACTATTATATGGAATGAAGGGAGTATATAATATGAACCCTCAAGTATTAATTAATAATATTGTGCCACATGAATGTAGCTCAGGGAAATTATCGATAGATTAGGTAGTGGGATATTGTACTTGTTTTCAATTGGTTTTAGGGTAAAATAACCTCATTGAACTTGTATACAGTCATGTCTATGCTACTATGCTTAGGGCCATTGAAAAACTTATATTATTTGGTAAAACATATGAAGATGAAAACCTTTTGTTTTTGGATAATTTGACAGTCATAACCTATTGCTAATTCGATCAAAATAAAGAGATTCTCAATTTCTCATGTAATTAAGGAGGCCCATTAAAAAAAGCCCTTGTTTCATACGAAAGTAGAAGACAACTGAAAACAATTATTAACATTATTAGCAATTTAATACCTTTGTTAAGAATGGACTTCAATCAACAACCATGCCCATTTCTCTCAACAACATATCCTAGGATGATATACCTAGTACTTCTGTATCACTGATTATGTGCCTTTTGTCTTTTTCTATTTTTGTCTATTATGTAATTATGATTACTGCAATCTAGTGGTTGTAGTGTAGTGGTGGCATTAGTATATTGGCATTTTGTTAGCTGTTATTCTCATCTCTTTAGGTTTGAAAGAAGGTGAGCTAGTGCTCCATATATATAGTGCAAGAATCAATGTACTGAGTTATCACAAGACATAATAAAATTAATGAGAGAAAAAAGCTGATGGTTTTGATGAACAAAGAAAGTTAACACTATATTTGTCTTCATGGCATCATATCGATCTACGGTTCATACACAACAAAATCAACACCTGTTATAATATTTTCTATAAAAATCTCTCTTTTCTCTCTTAAAGTTTCCAGTTTCAGCAAAAATAGCCAAAAAGAAGAAAATGACAACCATAGAGGCTACTAGTCCTCTGTATCTCGATCCATCAAATGGAGATAATTTCATGATAGTGGAAAAAATCAATGGAAATAGCCCTAGTTTCAAAAAGAAAGCTGAGATTTGTTACAGGATTAGTGAAGAAGGAAGAAAGTAATGCTATAAAAGCTGAAGCATGGGAAACATGCAATAGATAGATTATTTCTTGGATATTTGGTTCATTGTTTGAATCAATCAAGAAATTTATTCTATTAGTGAGCAATGGACAACAAATATGGAGGCAACTGGAGCAAAGATTTGCTCTTACTAATGGCTCAAGGAAATACAAACTCAACAAGGAGTTGTATGAAGAGAAACACCAAGGGAAAAATACTGAGTGATTATTACACTATCATGAGATCTCTTTGAGAAGAACTAGAATCTCTAAACACCTTGCCTCCTATTACAACCTTGACTACGAAAGTCACAAGCTTCATTGAAGCCATAAGCAAGCAAAAAGAAGAACACAAACTATTTCAGTTCCTCAATGGACTTGATGAGATCTACACCACTTTGAGGAGTCAGATCTTGATGATGACTCCTTTACCATCTGTGGAAACAGCTTGTAGTTATCCTGAACAAGAAGAATCTCAAAGGGAAATACTTGGATAAGTGAAAGAAGAGAATGAAACCCTAGCTATGTATATCAAAGGGACAGAGGAGTCAACCCTGGTTCACAAACACAGTTGCAGTGCATTGTGTGCAGTACAAGTGGACACACATCATAAAATTATTAGTTTGTGATTGGTGTGAGGATAGTGACTTGAATGGTGCCTTGAAGGTGTTTGGTAGAATGCGTGAAGAAGGAATGACATAAGACTGACTTTGAATGCACATATCTCTCAATATATAAATGATTTTGATATGATTCAAATTGGAGATGATAGGTTGTTCCAAGAGCTTTCCAACGATAGGTCATATGCCCAATTCCGCTGAGAAACAAGAAAGTTATGACTGTTTTACGAACAGCTCACCAGAGCTGACCGCGACAAGTCGCGAGATACGACGCTGGTCGCGGGGTGCGACGCAGCGCGCATACTCGCCTGCTCTCGTTGCTGCGTGCCTGGTCGCGGGGTGCGACGTGCATCACGGGGTGCGACGCGGGCCAGCACGCGGATACGAATTACGATCGGGTTTTACTCGATCTTTCACGACTTGTATTTCTAGACTTCATATAAATATGTTATATCATATTTAGGGTTCCATAACCACAAATACTAGAGAGAGAGATTAGAGAAAACAAAATAGAGGAGATTAGAGAGAGTCTTTGAGATTCAATTCAATTGAATCTTGCCTATTGTATTTGTAATCGTCTCGTTCATAGTGAAACAATCATTTCCCCTGCCTTGAGGATGTAGCTATCACGTTGATAGTGAACCTCGTTAAATCTGTGTGTCCTTTATTCGCTTTCTTGTTTTTCTTGTGTGTGTGCTTGGTTGTTGTGAATTCTTGTTGGTTTAATTAAACACTTTCGCATAACAAGTGGTATCAAGAGCTACAGGTTAACATCGGGGTCAATCGCTTTTGGGACATGGCAACAACAACCTTAAAGATCGACAAGTTTACGGGAAGGAATAGTTTTGGGCTATGGCAGATAAAGATGAGAGCTTTATTGAAACAGCAAGGTATCTGGAAACCATTGATTAAGGGTTTCACAATGACAACAAAAGAGGGTAATTTGACTGGTCTAACCGAGGTCGAGTTGGAATCTATGGAGGAAAGAGCACACTCCACTATCTTGCTATGCTTGGCGGACGATGTCATCACAGAGGTTGCAGATGAAATCACAGCTGTAGGTTTGTGGTTGAAACTGGAGAGTTTGTACATGACAAAATCGCTCACAAACAAATTGCTATTGAAGCAAAGGTTGTTTGGTCTACGCATGAGAAAAGGTATGTCCCTAAAAGATCATCTCGATCGTTTGAATTCTATTTTACTGGACTTGCGTAATTTAGATGTTAAGATTGAGGATGAGGATGCTGCGTTGATATTGTTGGTTTCATTGTCAAGTAGCTATGAACATTTTGTAGAGTCTTTTGTGGTTGGAAAAGACACTGTGTTCCTAGAGGAGGTAAAGTCGGCACTTTACACTAGGGAATTGCGTCATAAAACAACTGGTGATATGGTAGAGGATCCTGATTATTCTGGAGGTTTGGTAGCAAATGCTGAGAAAAATAAGGGAGATTCAGTAGGGATAGGAGAAAACCTAGGTCGAAGGGCCCTAAAAGTAGTGATCTTTGCCATTATTGTAAAGAACCGGGTCATTGGAAGAGTGAATGTCCTAAGAAGGATGGTTCGGCTTCTTTTGCAAAACAAAATAAGGTTGACTACGATTCTGAGGAGGATTTAGCTCTAATTGTCCATGAGGAGAAACACTTAGAAGATAAGTGGGTTCTTGACAGTGGATGTTCTTCACATATGTGTTCTGACAAGGAGATGCTTTCGACCTATAGCTTATGCAAGAGTAGTGTTACTTTGGGTGACAATACGGTGTGTGAGGTGGTTGGAGTAGGCTCTGTGAGGTTTAGAATGCATGATGGGTGAGTTAGAGATATTAGAGGCGTGAGGCATGTTCCGCAGCTTAAGAGAAATCTTATATCTCTTGGGATGTTTGGCCGTAAGGGTTTTTCGATTCCTAGGAGGGGATGGAGTTTTGCGTGTGGTGAAGGGTTCTTGTGAGTTACTTCGTGGCATGAAGTCAAGTGTGGGTAACTTGTATGATTTGCAGGGTACGACACTGGCTAGAGATGATTCTGAGTTGAAGCTGCATTCTGAGTTGACAAGTGATGGTCTTGAGTGTGAGGTGGAGCTTATGGGGGCTTCTTCACAGATTGAGAGGTCAGAGTCAACGGGAATGAGTTCAACAACCGGGTTTGAGAGTACTACTTGGGTTGAGAATGAGAGTGTCAACAATGAGGTAGAGTTTGTGGGAACTTCTACACAACTGGTTGAAACTAAGGGCCATCAAGAAGAACAACCAAGGGTTTCTCAGCAGCAGATTGGTATGATAAGGTTCGGTTCTATCGATACTTGTTTGCCAGCTTATAGCTATGGGGTCTCGAGCGACATGTCTTTGCCAAGGAGTGTTGGGTTGAGAGGTGATTCTGCAAGAAGTCACCAAGAGGTAGCTAGCTTGGAACTCCAGGAGAAGTTGCCTGCATTCCAGTGAGAACGGGATGGAGTTCTCCGGCGCGAGCATAGAAGAACTTCGACGGAAGTTCCCCTGCGCCAAGGGTGATTTGTTTTGGGTACTTAGACGTAAGTGCAAATGGCTCTAGTTGGAGCAACTGACAGGGTACTGGCTCGTCTTGATTAAGGTGGAGCTTGTGTGTTTGCGGTTCAGTGAAGGCGATTTGATTTTCGTCGGATAATAAATTGGGCTTTGGGTGAATGCGCAACATGGGTCTCATAGGCTGTGATACCGGGTCGTTCATGATGAGTGGTCAGCGATCTTGGCGAGATTGGGTGAGACTCATATGAGGGCAAGCCCGGCATCGGTTTAAAGATGCAAGAGGAGGAGGGGAAAAGTATCTCGTGTATTGATGAAGAGATACGTGTTTTGTTCGAGGTGGAGTTGTGTCGTAAATGCAAGTCAAGGTGGAGATTTGTGAGGATAGTGACTTGAATGGTGCCTTGAAGGTGTTTGGTAGAATGTGTGAAGAAGGAATGACATAAGACTGACTTTGAATGCATATATCTCTCAATCTATAAATGATTTTGATGTGATTCAAATTGGAGGTGATATCTTGTTCCAAGAGCTTTCCAACGATAGGTCATATGCCCAATTCCGCTGAGAAACAAGAAAGTTATGACTGTTTTACGAACAGCTGACGAGAGCTGACCGCGACAAGCCGCGAGGTGCGACGCTGGTCGCGGGGTGCGACGCAGCGCGCATACTCGCCTGCTCTCGCTGCTGCGTGCCTGATCGCGGGGTGCGACGTGCATCACAGGGTGCGACGCGGGCCAGCACGCGGATACGAATTACGATCGGGTTTTACTCGATCTTTCACGACTTGTATTTCTAGACTTCGTATAAATATGTTATATCATATTTAGGGTTCCATAACCACAAATACTAGAGAGAGAGAGATTAGAAAAAACACAATAGAGGAGATTAGAGAGAGTCTTTGAGATTCAATTCAATTGAATCTTGCCTATTGTATTTGTAATTGTCTCGTTCATAGTGAAACAATCTTTTCCCCTGCCTTGAGGACGTAGCTATCACGTTGATAGTGAACCTCGTTAAATCTTTGTGTCCTTTATTCGCTTTCTTGTTTTTCTTGTGTGTGTGCTTGGTTGTTGTGAATTCTTGTTGGTTTAATTAAATGCTTCCGCATAACAATTGGATATTCTAACAATCACCCGAAAAACAAAAACAATGGAGGAAACCAATATAAGGGAAATGGAAAGATGAACAAACGCAACTATCAATAGAAATGGAACAAAGGAAAGAACAACAATGTGAAGAGTGCTGCAAATGCTCAAGGAATGGAATACAATGACGATATGTCAAATTCTAGCAGCACTACAACCATCTCAGCACATCAACTTGAGTAACTTATAAGACTTCTTCCTACACTCTCTAAAGGAGGAGAAACTGATGAAGAAATGGACGTGTCATACTCAAGTATGGTATCTTGCCACTATGCTGATAGTATTTAGAGCATTGAGTGAATCTTATATTTTGGTGCATCTGATTATATGACAGGTTCATATGAGCATTTAAATGATGGTGTAATGTGTAAGACTATGTCATTAATTAACTTCCCAACTGGTGAAACATCATATTTCTCATTATAGTACTGTTGATCTAAAAAATGATCTAAAATTGAAAAATGTGTCATACATTCCTGCTTTTAAACACAACATGTTGTCTATAAACAAGCTATATGAACCTGGTAGATGTAAAGCTTTATTCTACTAGGAATATTGCATAATTCAGGATGATGTGACAAGTAAGGTGATAGGTGTTGGGCAAGGAGAACATGGATTATATTATTTGATAAATAAACCTCTAGAAGAGACCTTAAAGGTTTGAAAAACTTAGCTCTGAAGATTGTGAGCAATCAAAAGAAAAATCATAGCATGAAGCAAGTTGTGCTTGTAGAGATGTACCAAGTATGGTGAGAAATGTGAAAAAACCGAGTAAAGAGAGATTATGGCATCATAGACTAGGACATTATCCTATGAAAATGATTGCTAGAATCACTTAACTAGGTTTGAAAACTCAGTGTGAAGATGAATGTTTAGCCTGTCCATCGGCGAAATTCACCAAGTTGCCTTTTGACAGGAGTAATCTAAAGCAACTGAGTTATTTGAACTTGTTCATATGGACACACAAGGTCAATAGAAGGAGAGCTTCAAAGGAAAGTTCAAGTACTTTCTAATCCTAGATGGTTGCCCTAGAGTCACTTGGGTGCACTTGCTTCAACTAAAACCTAATGCATATGAAGCTTTGGAGAAGTTTAATTTGTTTAAATGGCACAAACACAATATAGGAAGAATATTAAGATCATAAGATCTAACAATGCTTTGGAGCTTGTTGATGGAAATGCAACCATTTTTTTGAGATATTGGGAGTAATCCATCAAACTTCTTATAGTGACAGGCGTCAGCAGAATGGAAGGGCTGAGAGAAGAGATAGAAACATATTTGAGATGGCAAGATCTCTTAGATTTTATGCTATCTTGCCACTTCAATTATGGGGGGACTGTGTGCTCACAACAACACACATCACTAACAGAATACCCAATGTTGTTCATGAAAGAAAGAGTCCATATGAGGTACCCTCTGGCATGACACCTGATTACAAACATCTCAATTTGGATGTTTAGCTTTTGCCTGCAATCCAGACAGAAAGAAAGATAAATTCAAGGCAATGCATTTTTTATTGAGTATCAAGTACTCAAAAGGGGTACAAACTACATAATTTGCTCATTGATATGTCATTCGTATGTAGGGATGTGAGATTCCATGAGTCCATCTACCTTTATCACATATTTCACTATATTGACCATGTTGCTCTTAAAAAATATGAAACTCAATTAACTCCCGTTCCATCAATTTGGGATGATGATGGTTCACTTGTTCTTCTGAGAAGATCTTAAAGAGAACACAAGCTTCCATCTTGGCAATCCGACTATCATGTTAGTGCAAACTGTGTGCAGAAGATTGTTCAAGCCTATGTTTCCACTTAATATACTTGCATGATGAGTCTTGTTATGAGTCTAAGACAATTCAAAGAAGTTGCTTACCATAGGCAGTGGCTCCAAGCCATGAATGAGGAATTGGATGCTCTTGAAAGCAATAATACTTGAGAAATTATTGAACTTCCAGCTGCGAAAAAAACTATATGCTGTAAATGGTTATATACCATAAATTTGATCCTCAAAGGCAAAGCACAAGTTATAAGTGAAGGTTGGTGATTTTAGGCAACAAACAACAGTTTGAAATTGACTATGAGGAGACATTTGCTCTAGTAGTCAAGCTTACAACTGTTAGATCTCTTTTGGTTGTTGCTTATATTCAGGGTTGGCACACGTATCAAATGGATGTGAAGAATACCTTCCTCTATGAAGAAACAATGTACATGAAATTCCCTCCAGACTATGAAGGATCTGGTTTTAGGTTTCCTCTTACACCTAAAACTTATGCAAACACATATCATTCTCACTTTATGGTGTGTAAAATCACCAAGTCCTTGTATGGACTTAAGCCAGCTCCTTAAACTAAGCTCTATTTTGACAATGAATGGATTTAATCAATCCAACTTTGATTATTCCTTGTTTATAAGAGAAGAAGATGGCAGTTTTGTAGCTATATATATTGGCCTATGTTGATGATCTAATACTCACAAGTAACAATATGGCTAAAATCACTCAAGCTAAGGCATTCCTGAGTCAATAATTCAAGATGAAGGACCTAGGGGAGCTGAGATATTTCTTAGGTATTGAGGTGGATAAAAGCTCTCAAGGCATATTCCTCTCAGAAAGGAAATATGTCAGTGATATCCGTCATCAATATGTGATGGATCACTGCATACCTTTGAAGATCCCTATGGACACTCATGTGAAGATGTTGGCTAATCTAGGGGACCCTCTCCATCATGCAGAAATCTATCAAAAATTGGTTGTTGACCTTATTTATCTTACCGTCATCGGGCCATATATTGCTTATACAGTCCATGTCTTAAGTCATTGTATGCAAGTTCCCACAACTGTTCACTTTCAAGCAGTAAAAAGAGTATTATGGTATCTTGCTAGTACTAAGGTATCTTGATGGTATCAAGGTTCAAGGGGTTCTTTTAGCCTCCAAGATCCAAGTCTACATCTTTTCCAAGCTTACTGTGATAATGACTAGGCAGGATGTCCTAACACTAGGAGATCTACCTCTGGGCCAGTCACCTGTTGCTTGGAAGTCTAAAAAACAATATGTTGGCCAGATCAACTGTAGAAGCTGAGTATAGGTCACTTACTATGATCATATGTGAAGTCTTATGGGTCAAACAACTCTTAAAAGAGCTAGGACTTAAGCATCTTGGTTCTACACCCATCTTTTGTGATAATCAAGCTGCCTTGGCCATTGCAGGTAACCTTGTGCATCATGAGAAGACTGAGCATGTTGGTATTGACTGGTACTTCATCAAGGAGTGACTCCTATCTATGTTCCTACCTCACAACAGCCAGCTGATGCATTAACAAAAGTCCTATCTACAGAGTAATAGGCATTTCTTTTAAGCAAGCTTGGAGTTCATTCCTTTCTTCCCGAAGAGGAGTGTTAAGAATGGACCTAAGTCCACATCAAGCCAGGCCCATTTCTCTCAACAGCAAATCCTAGGAGGATATACCTAGTATTCCTGTATCACTAATTCTGTGCCTTTTGTCTTTTTCTATTTTTGTCTATTATGTAATTATGTTTAGTTCAGTGTAGTGGTTGGAGTGTAGTGGTGGCATTAGTGTACTAGCATTTCGTTAGCCGTTATTCTCAGCTCTCTAGGGTAGAATGAAGGTGAAGTAGTGCTCCATACATATAGTGCAAGAATCGGTGTAATGAGTTATCACAAAACATAATATTAATGAGAGAAAAGTTGCTGGTTTGGATGAACAAAGAAAGTTAATACTATACTATGTTTGTCTTCAACCTTAAAGAGTACCTAAGTTTTACTAATTAATTTCACCAACAATGAATGCAAAGTTCAAAAGTTAAAAAGAGAAGAGCAGCAATAAAAGAGATTATTCAAGGATTAACGTGGTTAGATCAATTGTGACCTACATCCACCAAAAAACCAAAATCTTAGAGCTATCTTTAGCCTCCTACCAAAAAACCAAAATCTTAGAGCTATCTTTAGCCTCCTACCAAAAAACCAAAATCTTAGAGCTATCTTTAGCCTCATGCCAAAAAACCAAAATCTTAGAGCTATATTTACCCTCTCTGATGGAGGAATTACAATGGAGAAGATGAAAGAGGAAGAGAAATATATCTTCTAATTTTGTGGTTAGCGTAGATTTTAGGGTTTAAAATGCCTTTAGAAGGTTTTATATATGACCTATAAAACTGACAAAGAAACCCGAACTAAACCAAGCAAATCCTGAATAAACCGGATAACTTGCGCAAAGCATGAAACAAGGTCAAAATGTCCGCCCGGGGCCATCCTTAAGTTACTGCTTCTAAATTTCGATGTAGAGAACGAGCGCTTGGGAGACCACCCAATTAGGATGTACCGCTCGCCCGGGCCACCACCATGCCCGGCCCGACACTGGGCTCGACTACTCCATTTTCCTTTTCTCTCCTCTTGAAAATGCACTGGCATAGAAATCCAAACCATTCTTATTCTTTATTTAATTAGATAGTTTATAAATCTAGTCAGATCCGGGCATGGGCCTGTTCACAGGCTCGGCCCGCGGGCTTGGGAAAATGCCTGGTCGGGCCCGAGCTCATGAGGCCGGGCTTGAAATTTCTAGATTTCGTCCATGGCCCGCGGGCCGGGATCGTACCTCCTGCGGGCCTGGCCCATGTTTTATGTTGTTTTTTTGAATTTTTGATAGTTTTAGGCTAAAAAAGAAAAGAAAAGGGGCGTTTGACCCGCGGGCTCGTGTCGGTGCGAGCCTGAAATAAAATTTCTTGACCGTGTTAGGCCCACGGCCCATGTAACGACAACGGGCCGGGCCAAGCCTCGAGCGAGCTCGTGCCGGGCCGAACCGACCCAGGTGATGGCCCGACCCTGCCCACCTCTAAATTTAGTTGCCAAATAATATAACGTAAGGTTAATTTGTCGTAATATAGCTAGTGGAATCCTATTGCGTCACAGGCTGTTCTCAATATCTTTGGCTCGCTATCTCCAAATTTGTCCCTTGCGTTACCAATTTCACTAGTTGAGATTTGCGAAATTAGTGTCCAATGGCGTAGGAAACATTATCACTCTTGCTGGCTTGCATGATCCAGGTTGGCATGTATTAAGTGATAGGCTATAAAGAAATAAAGCGCATATACACCCTGATATTTTGATAAGTAATACTAATATGTCATCATCTGTGTTTTAGCATTATAACTTTGCAAACATAAGTGATAGCATATGCTAGTTTAGAGTTTGAAATGTCAACTTTAAATGATACGTACTCGATCAACCAATTACTGCATCAATAATGGTTGTCCGATAACTTATACAACACTATAATAATACTATCTATATTTCTATGCAATCCCACAAAAGATAAATGTCCACGAAACTGGATAGGCGTATGTAGTCGAAGATTTATTGATCTTATAGAAAGCAACGGAATTGTAGTATATTGTAGATATGCAAATTCTAGGGCTCGGCCAAGGCGGTCACATATTCCACATTGGAATTACACTTAAGCTTATTAAATATAATTTTGGATTTAGTTAGTAGAAATTCGATTATTTCAATTTTCAACACAAAAATTAAATAGAAACTAATTAAAACGTGATAGATTACCGTTGTTGGAATAGTATTAACCTATACTATAAATGTTGTTGGGATTAACACGCTAATTAAAATCCTTATTTAACCATTCGCCACTGATATCATCCGAAGTTAAAAAACGAAAAAGAAAGGAAAACTAATTAACCAGGCTATGTGACTATGGAGTTAGAATTCAGCGTATGTTAATAATTTTTTAAACATGAGCATTCATCGGATGTTAGTAGTGTTCTCATCCCGTCGATGGTCTCTTCAATCATTTTATGTGCGTGACCACAATGACAATCAACATTAGATTTGATGATTCTAGTATGAAGACTTGAGGCTTCAGATTTTTATTCGGCTTAATGTCTTGTAATTATCTTTGTGTGAATAGTTTTGTTTGCCTTACTAGTTTTAATCTAGTTGTGAGGTATTGGCTTCGAGTTTACTTTCCTTAACAGGTTGAAGAGCTTTATTCTTTGTAATGTGGCCAATTGATTGTCTTCTTAATATAGTCTATATCACCAAGGTGACTTAACTTGGAAATACTGGTGGAGTAAGAATAAGGATAAAGATAGTATTTCTTTCCACACTTTGTAGTTAAATTCATATCTCAAAATTGTTTTATCAGGACATTTAGTTAATTGTAGGGCTTTTCTTTCACAATAAAAGAAAACAAATCAGATAATACCTTCTACTTCTTATCGGTCAACATTTTAGCATCATTCTAGGACTATTTTTTTTTTCTTTGCACACGTACATTTCTTGAATTAGGTTTTGATAGCTCCACCGCCATTAACTATTTGGAGGAGAAGTAGTCAACTTTGCTCAGTCCCTTAACACCAAAACCAACTGGACTAAGAACAAATGTAGTAGTGTATCACCACTTGTAATTTTGAATGATGTTGATGTAAAACTCCAAGTCCGTCCTCCTCCTCCCGAAATAGAAAAAAAATACTCCAAGTCCTTTGCTTGTGCTGTTAGATCATTTTTTTCTTTCTATTTATATATATGTCCTTTTACTTATTTCAAATTATCAAGGTAAAACATTTTCCTATACATTTATCCATTCAAATTAAAACCATGTGAAGAAACAACTATAGTAACTATTTACTTTATTCTTTTTCATGGTTATTTTTCTATTGATCTATCTTCAGACTTCAATGAAGAACTTTTTTTATCATCATTATATCTAAAAGCTAATACATACACATATCAGTACAATGCATAAAAGTTGATACTTTACATAAATGCATTAAAACATAGTATCACAATTACGTTAGTGCAAATTCATGGTCAAGTTCTTTTTTAAAAAAATTTGACTACAAAAACTAAAGTGTAATATGTTTTTCAACAAAAAAAGGGATTTTTCATGTATGATGTACCTTGTACATTTAAAGTATGCACCATGATAAATCCATAAACAATGATGTTGTATCTATTAGACGTACTATAATTCGTAAGACTTTGCAAAAATATTGTCCACCACCTCATTTGACAGCACATCAGATCATGTAATGAAAAGAAAACTCAAAGCTCAAATACACCAATTTCTCTCTGTTAATTTTTCTGAGGTTTTTCCTTTTCTTCTCATATATTGTGTGTTTTGTATTACAAAATGCCTTAGAAAAACGGTTGTAAACCTATCAACCATTATATATAAAAGCCACCAAAATATACCTAATGATTAGCTGTACAACAAGACAAAAATATCAACCTAGGATCACTAAAAAGAAATACATCACAACTGACAAGGAAAGAGTATAAAGCTAATAGTGTGAGCTGTAATTATTAGGAGCATAATCACATTCTTTACACCCCCCCCCTTCAAGGTGCAGCTGAGGTGAGGATGCCCAGCTCGAGAGATACGTGATTGTGCTGCTTCTCACCAAGGGCTTTAGTCATCAAGTCAGCTAACTGAAGGAATGACCTGATGTGGAGAGGATTGATACAGCCATTCAAATAATGACAATCTAATTTTAGGTACTTAGTTATCTCATGAAACACAGAGTTATAGAGATGTAAATGGCAACTTTATTGTCACAGTAGAGATTGATAGGCTTAGGAATAACAAACTGTTAGTCTTTTATAATTCCATCAACCCAAACTAGTTCACTACTAGTCTCAGACATACATCTATATTCTGCTTCTGTCGATGATTTAGAAATTGTCTTTTGTGTCTTGGTTTTGCAAGAGACAAGATTTTTTCCAAGAAAGACACAGTATCCTGTGAGAGATCTCCTATTGAAGGCACAAGTGCCCCCAATCAACATCAAAATAGGCAGAGAGAGATACATCAGAATCACTCTGATAATACAGTCCCCAATCAATGGTCCCTACAAGGTACCTGATTACATGGATGGCAACTTGTAGGTGAGATTTTCTAGGGCGGGCCATGAATTGACTGAGTTGTTGAAGTGAATAAGAGATGTCAGGCCTTGTGAGGTTAAGGTAAAGAAGCTTTCTAGAGAGGCTTTTGTAGAGTTCAACATCAGTGAGAACTTCTCCTTCATCAATGGACAATCTCAGTCCTCTGGGAAAAGGAAATTTATAGGACTTGCACTCTTCCATATGTGCATTGTTATGTCCAAAATGAATTTTCTTTGATTCAACATTGTTCCTTTTCAGTCCTGGAAACTTCTATGCCAAGAAAACATCTCATCTTCCCTAGATCTTTGCAAGTGAAAGTTGCATCCAATTTGTGCTTCAGACTTGCAATTCCATCATCATCATCACCACTGATTAACAAATCATTTACATATACAAGAGAAATCACTTGTTTTCCATCAACCTTCTTTGTAAAGAGTGAGTAATCTCTTTTGCTTTGCAAGAAGCCTTCTTTGATAAAGAATTTAGTGAGCTCTATATTCCACTGTCTGGATGCTTGCTTAAGACCATATAAACTTCTTTTTAACTTGCATACATTGCCAGTGTGCTCTGCTGTGTGTCCTGGTGGGGATGCAGATATACCTCTAGCATTGTTGATATCTAGCACACTGGTGAATTTTGCAACTGGAGAGAAAGTGTGTTTATACTCCTTGTCTTTGACTTATCTGTCCCTTCTAGCCACTAGTCTTGCCTTAAATTTTTCCACTTCCCCATTTGGTCTTAGCTTGATTGTATACACCCATTTACAAGCTATGGGTCTTTTTCCTTTTGGCAATCTTGTCAATTCCCAAGTGTCATTCTCTTCTAAAGCCTGCATTTCTTGTTTCATAGTAGCTTGTCAATCTTCACTTTTCATTGCTTCCTTGTAATTCAGTGGTCCTGTTACTTTCAAGGCACTATTCAACAAAGATTTTATATGTTCTTTAGGATGATGCTCAGAGCCTTTCTGTCTCTTGAACATCAAAGACACCCTCTCTGAATGTGACTAGGAACCCTCTATATCTGGGAGATTAACACATAGTCTTTGAATTATTCAAGTAGAGTTCTCTACCTTGCAGGTCTACCTCTCTCAGCAATTGTGTGAGATTGTTGTTCACACACTGGTTTGTTAAGAACAACATTCTCTACAATATCTGGCTGCATCTTCTTCTTCTCTTGGATTTATATACAAGGCAATCTGTTCCATAACATCACCTGCATTATCTTCATCTGCTACATTTATGAACCTGTTTTGCACAAAATCTACATAATCTCTTTTATCCTTATCAAGAACAAAAGGCAAAATATTTTCATGAAATATCACATCTCTACTTATGAAAATTTTCTTTTTGTTTAAATCATATGGCTTATACCCCTTTGGTGTGGGGAATAACCTATTAAGATGCAACTGATCCCTCTTTCAACAAATTTATCACTAGGTTTCTTACTAGGACTAGCATAGTAGAGACGACCTATCACCCTTAGATGCTCATATTGAGCTTCTTTCTTCATGAGCCTTTTGTAGGGTGTTTCCCAGTTGAGAACTGAGATAGGTAATAGATTTATGAGGTATGTAGTTGTCAGTATGCACTCACCCCATAAATGATCAGAAAGATTGGCATGGATCTCTAATGATCTTCCAGTCTCTAGAAGAAATCTATGTTTTCTTTCCACCCTTCCATTTTGTTGTGGCCTTCCTACAACACTCTTTTGGTGAACAATGCCTTTCTCTGCTAGAATTTGGCCACATTCTTGCTGGAAGATCTCTGTCGCATTACCCGATCTGATCGTCTTAACTTAACACTTGAAATGAGTTTCAACATGTGCAAGAAAAGCAACTAAGATCCCTTTCACATGTTCCTTGTTAGACATCAGATGTGTCAATGTCACCCTAGAGTACTCATCCACAATTGTGAGGAAGTATGTAGCCCCTGTCACATCACAACTTTCACACTATATGGACCTCATAGGTCAACATGTATCATATCAAAAATATTTTCAGCAATAGAAGAGCTTGGCATAAAAGGTAACTTGTGATGTTTAGATACAGATCAAGTGTCACAAAAATAGTTGTTTGAACCCTTACAATCACAAAACTTCAAATGTTTTATCTTAGATAATGACACATGAACTAATCTAGCATGCACTAAAATTAGATTCTTCTCATTATCCTTTATTGCTCCTGCAGCCAACACCTTTCCAGTTCTTCTAGCACAGAAGTCCTCCTCAACATCCTCCTTTTTAACATCCAACACATATAGATCATGATGGTTCCTTCCATGAGTTATGATTTGCTCATTGGTAAGGTCTTGTACATAACATCCACTTTTATCAAACATAAACTTCATCACTGTGTTATCTTGCAACAATTTGCTGACATACAGATTACAAATTGTGTTTAAAATCACTCACAAACAAAGCATTTTTCAATAGAATTTCATCAGATATTCTGATGTTCCCGAATTCCTTCACTTCCTTCATTGTTCCATCAGGTAAACCAACCCTTATAGCACCCTTTAAGGCTCTCATGTTGTCAAAAAGACATCTATCTCCAGATATGTGATCACTAGCACCCGAATCAATTATCCAAGATTTTGAATCAAACCCATTTTTATGTGAAATAGCATTAGAGATAGCAGCTTAACCTGCGAAATTGCTATAAGCAGTTGCATTCTTTGCTACTGCTTTCATGACTTCTTGAACAACAACTGAGATCATTTTGTTATCATCTTGCATCTCATTGTTCTCTTCTTGTGAGCTGATTCCCTCAAAAGGTGTCCTAGTTCCCCCTTCAATTTCATCCTTCACCACATTTGTAGCTTGTCTTTGAAAATTCCTTGGCTTTGCATTCTTGAATCTCTCTAGATAACCATTCAGTTTGAAACACTCTCGTCTTAAGTGTCCCTTCATACCACAGTAATTACACTTCTTTGCATCCTTTTCCATTCTCATCCTCTTGTAATCCATTTTATGAAAATCCTTCAGTGGCCCTAGATATTCCACTTGATTGTTGACATTTAGAGCACTCATCTCAGTACCAAGGCTCATTTCACCAGTGATTTGTTTCTGTTTCTCAACTTGCAGCACCAAGTTGTAGGCTTTGTTGACTGGTAAGAGAGGATCCATCCCTAGAAAGTTGCTCTTCATTTGTTCATAACCCACATTAAGCCCCATAATGAACTTAATGATTTTGTTGCTCTCTTGTATCTCAAGCATTCTCTTGAGTAAACGACAACTGCACTTTGCCATTGCACCACAGCTGCAATAAGGAATTTCTTCAAGCTGAGCAATTTGATCCCAAATATCCTTGAACTTGCAGTAGTATTCTCCAACACTAAAATTATTTTGTTGCAATTCCCATAACTCTTTCTTCAGATGAAACAACTAGGGTGCATTTGCCTAACCATACCTCTCTACGATTTCTTCCCAAAGTTCTCTTGTCGAGTGCACTGAGACTAGGCTTCCTTCAATCTTTGGCTTCATTGTTGCTAATAGCCAGGACCTCACCATGTAATCACATCTTACCCATTTCTACATCTCATCTTCAGGCTCACTGGGCTTGGGGTGTTTTCCTTCAAGAAAAGCAATCTTGTTCTTTGCTCCTAGAGCAATTTTAACACTCATGCTCCAATTTAGGAAGTTGTTACCATTAAAAAAGATGCTTCCTAAAGCAGTAGTAGCACTCTCATTCACAGCAATGAAGAGGGAATCCTTATAAGGATTTTTCGAGTTTGTTGTGTTGGTTTTCTCAGTCATTTCAACAGGAAGTAAAAGAAAAGGTTCGATTGATAAATGAAAAAAGTTTGAAGCTTTGAACTTTCTAGGATTAAGATTTCACACCTGAAGCTCTGATACCATGAAAAGAAAACTCAAAGCTCAAATACACCAATTTCTCTCCGTTAATCTTCCAGAGATTTCTCCTTTTCTTCTCATATATGTTTGTGTGTTTTGTATTACAAAATACCTTAGAAAAACGGTTGTAGACCTATCAGCCATTATATATACAAGCCACCAAAATATACCTAATGATTAGCTGTACAACAAGACAAAAATATCAGCCTAGGATCACTAAAAAGAAATACATCATATCTGGCAAGGAAAGCAGTATAAAGCTAATATTGTGAGCAATGTAATTAGGAGCATAATCACATTCTTTACATGTAAGTACTTTAGCAATTGCAATGACATTTGATTTGTGGTGTATTCTCTTACATAATTATAGCAATACTTTCAATGATTAAATAATTTGCTTTTGCTATTTATACTAATAAGGTGCACCATTATTTAGCAAAACCATCTCATTTGTAGTGTGCTTAGTTCGTTGAGAGTAGTTTTAGGATGAGGGACCATCTAAAAAGTTAGTTTATGGTGCACATAAGGGAGCATAAAATGTGTCATAAAAACTTGTATCAATATGTAGGGACATTTACCTACGGTGTGCATGAATGCGTACAAAATGTCACAAACCATAGGACATAACAATTTATGCAAAAGAGTACCCTATGAAAACAATGCAATGGAAATTTTATAGCAACCTCTCAAAACTCATAAGAGAATCGACTACTAAGCTAAATAGTACTCTCTTAGTTCTTTTGTAGATACAATTAAATAACTTCTTTGAGAAATAAATAAATCCCTTAGTTTGCATTAAATTAGTGTAGGGGTTACCATCAACTACTTTTTGTCGATGATAAGCCCTAATTTTAATTTTTATTTAAGTTTTTAGTTAGAATTAAATAGTCGAAGTTTTGGTAGTTAATGAAGTGTTCCTCTCCATTTGTGAGACGATCAGTCCCAATTTTAATGAGTATTATGAGAATTCACTTTGGGAAATACACAAATTATTATAATAGACGGTCTAATTTTAATATAAAATTAGACAATGCAAACCTACGTTCTCCTAAGAAGCCCATTCAATTTCTCTCTAACCTAACACTATTTTTAGGCATCTTGCACCATCCTAGTCGTCCATTCTCTTCTCCTTCTTTTATTTCACTTCTAAATTTTGAATTAGAACAAACAATTTTTAAAAATAGTCCGTCAGTCTTACAAAATGGATTAAGCTAGTCACTAAATGGATTAAATCAGTCACTAAATGAATTAAAGAATGTTATTAATGAATAGATTAAACTGGTCACTAAATAGATTAAAAGGTCACTAAATAGATTAAAGTAGTCACTATATTAAGAAATATGATCTATTCTCTTCTTAATATTGGGCTTGGGCCGTGCCTACTTTTAAATTAAAAGTAGACGGTCTCTTACAAGACCAACTGTGGGAAATATACATATATTGTAGGTCTGCAACTTTTTAGATGATGTGATACCACTAATGATGATTTGATGTCTAAATTTGCAATTAGTATCGGTTATTCTTCAGCAGTCTATCGAATCAAATCATAATATTATTTCTCAAAATTTTCTCATAAATAGTTATGTAAACTATATAATAAAATCGCGTTTGGACTAGGGGTACAACACATTGTTAGATCTAATTCGTCAACTTCATAATTTCTTAAGAGAATAATTGTTTTTAATTAAATTGTATTTATTTTTATTTTTTTATATTTATTGTAAATGGCGTATGCCTTTTATTGCATTGAGTTTTTGTGATACTAACTTTTAGTCATAGAAGCTAACTTTTTACTAATTAAATCTAACTTCTATTAAAAATTTATTATAAAGAATAGTAGTAGAAGATACCGTGTCTTTTTATTTTTATTTTTTGAAATTAGAAGACAACATGACTTTATTGACTTTGATACAACATTTTCTTTTTATAAAATTAATAAAACACTTTCGAGTGTTGTGAGCTAGCTGGCATTCAAGCTTTTTAATTCACTCATCGCAATCCATCTTGCGTGCAGATACATTAGATGACGTTGTTTTAGTAAAGAAGATCACAATCTCAATTCTATATTAGTATTTGTTTAAGTTAAAGAAGCCATTCAAAACTTGCGTACGGGGCCGTACATTAGACAATCTCTCACCAAATTCATGAATTTCTATTTCACCTTATTTATCACGAAATAGTACATCTTACCCAAACATCGTTTTTTTCTCTTCTTTATTAATTTTTTATTTTCCTTTTTGACAAGATTAAGCAAGAAAATAGTAGCTTAATTAATTGGATGTATCATTGAACATGTATGTTGTCTTCTTATATTGATTCTTTTTACTTATAACAAGTAACATGCCAACATTGTCAGGCTCTTTTCATGAAGAAAGAAAAGGGAAATAATGATGCATTTCACAAGTTAAATCATGTTAAATGTTTGGAGGCCAACAAAGACGCATCTACCTACTAATCCCACCCGAATAAATGGATAATCAACTTGAATTTTCGTTGCAACTTGCTTATAACCTACTACATTGACCGTCTAAGTACGAATTAAAGCTAATCAAGTACATCACTTATTTCTTTTTGGAAAATTTAGTTTAGTGTTCTATCCGTCTTTTCTATAACAAATTAGTTTTTTTTTCCGGTCGTGCCTCGAGTTAGTTACAATAAACAAATGTGTTCTTATTTTTCATTTCATAATTTATTTTGCTATTTTTCGTATTTTTATCCATTAAAAATTTGAAAAATTCACGTCACGACGTGATAAATAAAGATATTTGAAAGCTTTGAGTTTGAAAACAATAGCTGAATTTTGGTAAAAATAATATGAAATCAATATTCTCTTGTAAGTTAATTAATAAAAGTGTTAAAGATGTACTCCTTTTATTTTTTTTTTATTTGCTACATTTTCCTTAAATGGTTGTTTCTTTTTAATTGCTACATTTTCCTTATTTGGGGTACTTGGCCCACCATAAAGTAATACTTTTATATTTGTTCTTCTCTTTTTCTACCCAAAAATATTACTTTTTCACCTTTTCTCATTATTTTACATTAAATGGATCAAAAAGTATACTCCGAAAAGTTTGAAAGCGACATTGCATAAATTGTTGTGCATACAATAATATAGCAGTAAAAAAACGAAGGGAGTATAAACTTGTTAAGTCTTTTTAGTTAACTACAATCATTACAAGACTTTATCATATTTTATTTGAACATTAAACAACAAAGTCATAGTGTATTGATGGTTAAGCTCTTACTTTTCATTTCAAAGATTATGTGTTCGATACCTTGCACTTACACATTTTTTTGAAAAGTGAGAAGCACACATGAACATAAAGCATTTGCATTAGAAATTGGAGGAGAGTGCCACGTGGCACATAAACTTTCTTTCGCACACCTTTAAATATATTTGTATAGATTATATACCCCCTCCGTTCTATGAAGTTTTACTCAGAATTGGTTTCAATTTGTTTCAAAGATGATATTGTAAAACTTTAAAACAGATGAAATTGTAGGATAGAGGAGATTAGAATAAAAATGTATCCCAAAATCGATATATTGATAGAACAAAAGAGATGTAGAAAGTATAAATGTATGATTGTAAAGAATTGTACAGTTTCGTAAAAGTTATTCTTATTATAAGACCGAGAATGTTTTTGAAAATTCAAAGATGATCGATAGGACTATGGAATTGCTTGGTTGAGAGAGTACTTTTGGACTAAAAAGAGAAGTTTGAGATGAATAGAAAGGCTTGACTAGTCCTGATTCTTAATGGGAGTGTTTGGTTGAGAGAGGACTAAAAGAGAGCTTTGAGTCCAAAAAGCTAATTCTGAAAAAGTTATTAGTATGCGCTTTTTTTTAAAAAAAAAGAAATTTCATTAATTGAAGGCCAAATGGCATCTACAATAGATATTAAAGAAAATCAAGATACAAATAAACAAGTTTAAATCAAATTCGTCTTCGAAAAAAACTACAATGAACCAGATCGAGTAAGACAGCGCAACCCCTTAGTATTTGCTGAATCAAGCAGCTATGGATGAGGAAGTTTATCATTCTGACATAGTTTGGGAAGAATATTTTTTATCGAGCCATATTAATCGCATTCGAGATTTCAATACCTTCATGTTGAGTCTCGAATTTCAACCAATGAGAATAATTTTTCATACCTAAAAACAAAAAAAAAAATCATACTCATAACTCCCATAGAAGAGAAGGAGATCTCCACAACAGAGACCAAAAACCCCATAACAGGATTTGAAGAAATCTCATAAAGACATACTATTTTATTCAACAAAATAAGAAAATGAACTAAAAACTGAAAATAAAATGGAAAAAGGGGCTTACCATGGATGAAATCATCCATGGTAGTTCGAAGAAGGGACAGAGGAGGTTAGGATTTTAGAGAGAAAAAAAAAAGGGGGGGGGGGGTTATGTCTATGTTACTAGTATGAGCTTCTTAGAATAGTGGTTTTCAATTTTGTAATCTAATGACTAATATATACTAAAGTTGGTCAAATTTACTACCTTTTACAAAAAAAAAAAAACAGCAATAAATTATTCTATTACAAACAGCTGGTCAAACCAGTTAATATAATAATCATCTAACTGCTAATAGTTAATGCAAACAACTATCGGCTAACAACTAACCTCTAATTCCCAAACACGGCTATGGCTTTGTTTAGTAAAAACAGGTTCGGGGAAAATTAGAAGTTTAAACTCATATTAGAAATTTTGACTACTCAATTCTTTGATTACAATATTTTGGTAAAAAGAGGTTTCAAATTAATACTTTGGCCCAAAAAAACTCTATTTGAAATTTTTTGGGAGAGGAGCTTTTTAACATCATAGGTTTGAAAATGAGTGGACCAAGTTACATAATGTTATAAAGTTTTTGAAAATTACATAGATAAAAAAATAAAAGATACAACAATGGATTATACACATGTCCTTATTGGTCATTTTACATAATTATATAGCAATAAATTATCATATACCTAACAAACACCTTTATACAAATAGCTTATAAAGTTAGCTAGTCAAATAAACTAATACTATCAACTAGCCAAATAAGCTAATAGAGTCCGCTATCAGCTAGGAACTAACAAGTAACAACTATCCGCTAATTGCCAAACAAGGCTTGTATAAAACTTACTCTTTGTATCAAGACTCAGCTCAATATAACTTGGCTCTAGTGAGATTTTTCACTCGAGTTCACGACATGTTTATATCTAAATATTCTAGGACTAAATCCCATTAGAACTTATGTTTTTAACTGTTGAAACTAACATGCAAGGACATGGTACACAGGATCTAGTTAGAACAATCTTACTTGAATTTGGAAAAATGAGATAAGATGAGAAGGTTGTGACGTCAAGAGATCCACTGTCTTTAAAAGTCATTTCACCGCAGCATAGGTACAAACTTCCTCACGACGACCATCCTCTAGGATTAACACAACGCCACCCGATTGTGTGCACTCACAAGCACATGGATGGAGTGACTTAATGCAGCCTGAAATTTTGAAGAATATTTTTTTGGTGTGTGAGAGAATGAAATATTACGTGAGGAAAATAAAGATAACAACAACGATAAAAACGATAAGAATTGATTTGCCATTACAAACTGATTGCGAGAATCTCGCAAAAGAAATTTTGGAAAACCAATCCCAAAAATAGAGCAGATCATAAAATGGGCCATAGAGCCACAACCCGCGCCGCGCTAGCCATGAGTTGTGGTTTGCCATTCTTCTATCCCATTGCTCAAAAAATCTTAAAAAAATGATGGTATATGAACAAGATAATAGGTTTATATTCTTTTCATGTGGGACTTGGGTATTTTATGAACAAAGTCAAACAAGCAAATACTCCATAATTATGACTAATTTTGGGACTTTAATTTCAGCAACCCCCCACAAGAATCAGAGTTAGAAGAAAGAAAATAGGAATAAATAATTTCAGGCTTGAAAAAGAAGTAATGCGTTAGTTTTAATGTCTTGTGACTTGAACTAACACTTAGTGAATCAAATTTAGGAATCTTGTTCAATTAAGTGATGTTCTTCTTGAACGTAAAAGAACTCAAAACCTTTACTAAAATCATACATCCATCTTTAAGAGTATTAGTCACTCGACGATCAATGTGGCTTCTATATTGGTCATACGCCTTACTTAGATGCTCATATATGCTTTAGAGAAATGGCCCACCATTTCTCATAGAAGCGACCCACTTCAACATCTAATTAAGTAGGTGAATCCCATCAAGTGTGTACCACCACACACCACCACACAATTATGGATATGAATTCATTAAGATCCTTTTGCTCAAATGGTAAGCCCTTTTCAACAAAACTTTTTATAAGAGGGATAAAAATAAACAAGTGCCTTTATTACTAATGTTGCCATTTGAACTGTACTTGCATATAGTAGGGTTTCATTATTACATTTGAAATGGGTCTCAATCGCATCCTTATGGATGCATCCACAATTATAATCCTAGAAAGCATTTAGTGAAAGGGTCCATTAAGTTCTTTTCGGACTTTACATAGTCTAGTGATATCACTCCACTGTTTATCAAATCTTTAATAACATTTTGTGTGAGATGAATGTGCCTTTTCTTTCCATCGTAGACATTGTTCTTTGCCACTGCAATAGCTGCCTGAGAGTCAAAATGCAGTGCAACCGAAAGAATAGGTTTCCCTTACATTGGAACATCATTCAGCAAGTTTCTAAGCCATTGTACCTCATTTCTTGCAAACTCAAGTGCAACAAATTTAGATTCCATAGTTGACATAGTAGTATAAGATTGTTTTCAATATTTCCATGAAATAGCATCACCACCCAAGGTAAAAACAAAATCACTAGTAGAATTAGGTTATGTTCTTTTGGACTGAATAAGTCTTAACTGAATTGAACTGAACTGAACTGAAATGAATAAGTCTAAACTGAACTAAACTGATCTAAACTGAACTAAATTGAGTATTATTAATAATTACAAGTAGAGTAATATTTTTATCATCATTGACAATAGTAATAATTAATAACATTAATGATAATGATAATAGTTAATAATATTAATGATAATGATAATAATAATAATAATAATAATAATAATAATAATAATAATAATAATAATAATAATAATAATAATAATAATATTAATACTAATACTAATACTAATACTAATAATATGCATAACAATAATATTCTTATGAATTGAGTAATACTAATAATAGCAACTAGAATAATAATGATATGAATTAATAATTTTATTAATATAATATTTTCCTCTAAAAAGATTAAAAGTGACATTGCCAAAAATCTTAATAATAATAATAATAACAACAACAACAACAACAACAACAACAACAACAACAACAACAACAACAACAACAACAACAACAACAACAATAATAATAATAATAATAATAATAATAATAATATTAATAAAATCAATACGTTATAGTCTGAATTGAACTGAACTGAACTGATCTGATCTGAACTGAAATAAATTTCCATTTATTCAGTCCAAAAGAATAGAGCCTTAATGTCATCATTTTCAGATACGCAATTAGCATCATAGTAACCTTCTAAAATGGCAGGAGAAGAAGTATAGTGAATGCCCCAATCCCTGATTCCTTTAAGGTATCTAAGCAAACGACGCAAAACACCCCAATGATTCTTGCTAGGATTATGAGTGTATCTACTAATGATATGTTCTTTTGGACTATCAAATAGAGTGTAATTACAACGGAAACCGTTGAAAAAGAAATATGAGTTATATTAATAAAAATTCAGTTTAGTTCAATTCAGACAAATTCAACTCAATTCAGTTCAGTCAGTTAGTTTCCTCTCACAGTTTTCATTCATTTCAGTTTAGTTTAGTTCATTTTAGTTCAGTCCAAAAGAACAAATTTGAAGTCTATTAATAGCATATACTACATCAATCTAGTGCGATTCATCAAATGCATAATGCTACCAATTACTTTAGCATACTCTGATTGACTCACATGGTCTCCCTTATTTTTCACCAAGTGGATAGTAGAGTCATAAGGAGTCCTGACTGGATTAACATCAAAGGAATTGAACTTCCTAAGTACATGGACCTGACTTAAAATGAAACCATGAGGAGATCTAAAAATTTTAACTCCCAAAATAAGGTCGACCTAACCCATATCTTTCATTTCAAATAAACTTAGTACTTAAGAAGTTTTTCACAAGATCTAAGATAGTACTAAGAATCAACATATTATCAACATATAAATAGATGATGACCCAACCTCAAGAGTCATTTTTAGAATAGACACAAATATCACTCTCATTTACAAGAAAACAAAAACTGGTTATAAGATCAAACTTTTGATACCGTTGTTTAGAGGTTTGATTTAAACCATAAAGAGATTTTACTAGCTTACACACCTTGTATTTTTGGCCCAGAATTACACATCTTTCAAGTTGATCCATTTAGATTTCTTCCTCAATGTCATCATTTAGGAAAGTAGTCTTAACATCCGTTTGATGCACTATAAGGCCATGTAAAGTAGCTAAGGCAATCAGAGTTCTAATGGTAGAAATCTTAGTAACTGGGGAATATGTGTTAAAAAAATAATCATTCACTCCTTTGAGTGAAACCCCTCACAACTAATCTTGCCTTATATACTTATTAATGGAAGCATCACGCTTTAACTTTTTTTTAAAGATCCATTTGCTAGAGATGGACTTACTTCCCCTAGGAAGTTATGCTAATTCCCAAGTGTTCTTATTCATAATGAACTATAGCTCAATATCTATGGCCTCTTTTCAAAAGACAACATCAACGAATTTCATAGCCCCACCCTAACTCTTAAGGTCTTCTTCTAAGATAAAGACATACACTAGGCTCTCATTTGGAACACAACTTTCAGCAAGGAAGGAAGTGACAAAGTCAGAACCAAAGTTGTTCTCTTTTCTAGGTCTATTACTCCTCCTAGGTTCTTCTGCTACAGGAAAAGTCACTTGAGAACTAGGCATAGCCAAAGCATGATCAGCAGAAGAGGAACATGAAGTAGTAGAAGGACAGTTTAAAGGAAAAACATGTTCAAAGAATCAGCATCTCTTGATTTAATAATAGAACCACAAGCATAATAAGAACCTCTAGTATCCTTAATTAGAAAGCGATAAGCAGCACTATGAAATGCATAACCAATGAAAATGGAATTACAAGTTTTTGGTCCTATCTTATCCCTTTTGAAGAAAGCTTTGACAACCTTAGCAAGACACCCCCACACTTTCACGTATTTGAAGTTTGGGATACGACATTTCCACATCTCATATGGGGTTTTGTCTAGCTTCTTATGAGGTACACACTTCAAGACCTAACGATCTGATAGAATAGCCCCCCCCCCCCATGTTAACTATTAGAAAGTCCATAACTAATCAACATAGCATTCATCATGTTCTTAAGGGTTCTATTCTTTCTTTCAGCTATACCCTTTTGTTCGGGGGTATAAGGGACAGTTAGCTTAATGATAATCCCATTTTGTTCACGGAAGGTCTTAAGGAAATGGGGTCATACTCTCCTCCCCTATCACTTCTAAGTCTCTTTATTTTTCCTTCCAATTGATTTTAAAAACAACTTTGTACTTTGAAAACATTTTATTTGCCTCATCCTTGGATTTTAGAAGGTATACTACAATATAGCGGGAAAAGTCATCTACAAAGGTAATGTAATACTTCTTCCTTCCGCGTCTTTCATGGTTCTTAAAGTATCCTAAGTCATAGTGAATGAGTTCAAGAAGTTCAAATTGCCTATCAGCTGATTTAAAGGGCTTCCGAGCAAATTTAGCTTTAAGACAAATTTCACATTTAGGCAAATCAGAATTCGAGAAGCTAGGTATCATACTCAAATGTTTTAGCCTTTTTATGAAGGATGCATTCACATGACCTAATCTAGAATGCCATAACTCAATAGACTCAACAATATAAGCAGAAGAATTATAAGCAGATTTATTCATGAGCTCAATAGTAGCATCAATAGTAAAAATCCCCCCATTACAAAATCCCTTCCCCACAAAGTTCCAATTACGAGTTAAGTCTATCAGAAACAAAAGACAACTTTAAGCTAACCCTAATTAACAAACTTCCAGAAGTCAAATTCCTATGCATTTCAGGAACATGAAGTATATTTATAAGAGTAAGAAATTCTCCATAAGTGAGTTTGAAAGTAATCTTCCCTTTGCCGTTAACTTTTATTGGAGTAGAGTTTCCCGTGAACATATTTTCACCTTCCATCTTTTCATATTGATCGAACATGGCTCGGTTGGTGCAAATGTGCCTGGTTGCTCCTGTGTGATCGATCAGTAGTATCTCTAGCAAGGTTACCTCATATACAACCATAACAATGTTTTCAGCTTCTTCCACCAAGTTTGAGTGGTTCTCCTTTTTGTTCTAGCAATTAGCAGCTTTGTATCCAAGCTTACTGCAAATGACAACTTCCTTTGAACTTGTATTTCTGCACACCTCCATGAGGTTTGAGGCTACCGTCTCCTGTGTAAGAACTTCTTCCCTTGCGTTTGTTCCATTCATAGTAGGAGTGTTTGGTATCGACAAGACTAGCTTTAGGAAAAACAACACGATTATAAGGTTTATCCTTAAACCGATTTTCCTCCTCAATTTTCAAATGACCAACAATTCTTCAAGGATCATGTCTCTCTTTTTGTGCATAAGCTGGTTCCTATTGTCCTTCTAGAAAGGGGACAACTTCTCAAAAGACCAATAGCTTGGGTATACTCATAGATAACAAGACCCTCAATAGCAATATTGGTGCAAATAGTTTCATAGTCATGAACCTGGTCAAAATGATGGGTTTCTCATCATCTGTCATAAAATTAAGTCACTTACTAATGTAGTAGCATTTGGTTCCAGCATCATCAACACCATACTTCTTTTCTAGGGTATCCTAAATGTCCTTGGCATGGTTATAATTCGTACAAATATAAAGCAATGCATTGGACATATAGTGTAGCAACATCCCCTTACATGTTCTGTCATCCTTAGCAAATTGGGTCTCATATGCCAGTTTTTCAATCTCATCAGTTGGAATAATAGGATCGTCAAGAACATAAGCTAAATCTGTTAAAGGTAAAACTTAAACCTGATAGCCCAACATTTATAGTTTTTTCCCTCAAGAGACTCAATCTTAGACATATCAGGATTGGACTGACGAGATTCCATGACAACAAATTTTCAAAAATCACCTTAAAGATTGTTGAAACTAACGACAAGGAGACGATACATAAAACTTAGTTAGAATGATATTACTTGAATTTGGAAAAATGAGATGAGAAGGTTGTGACGTGGAGAAATCCACTGTCTTTAAAGGTGATTTCGTCGTAGCACGGATCCAAACTTCCTCTCGACGACCACCCTCCGTGATTAACACAACATTGCCCGAATGTTTGCACTCACAAGCAGACGGATGGAGTGACTTAACTCAGCCCAAAATTTCGGAGAATATTTTTTTTTTGTCTGTGAGAGAATGACTGATTATTATATATATCTCAAACTAGAGATTAAGGGTTTAGATAGGTTAGAGGAGAAACGAAAATAAGGTAATATAATATTATGGGAGGAAAATAAGGTATAACATCAGCGATAAAAACGACAAGAATTGATATGTCGTTACAAATTGATCGCGAATCCCGCAAAAGGAAACCTCGTAAAACCGATGCCAAAAATAGGGCAAATCATAAAACGGGCTACAGACCCACAAACCACGTTTGCGACAAGAATTGATTATTTGTCGTTACAAACTGATTGCGAGAATCCCGCAAAAGAAATATTGTAAAACCAATCCCAAAAATAGGATAGATCATAAAACGGGCCACGAAGCCATATGCCATGCTCGCGCTCACCACGAGCCAATTGCGTGTATCGTTTGTCATTCTTCTAGCCCATTGCTCAACAAAGCTTAAAGGAATATGATGGTATATAAATAAGGTATTAACTTTGTATTGTTTTATTTTTGGACTTGGGTATTTTATGAACATAATCAAATAAGCAATACTCCATGTAATTATGACATTTTTTGAGGCTTTAATTCCAACATTGACTAATGCGTTGAAGGTTTTATAAACCTTCATGACGGTTAACGCATATGCGCTTGATTTTGGGTGAGATAAGAGAAAGGTGAACAAAAAACCATTGGTCAAAGAGGTCCAATTCATTTGTGGGCTGCACTAAGATACATTGTAATATTTACCGCTGTCATGCTTATATATGCGAATCCCACATGTCAAAGTGGTCGGTTTCATTTGTGGGCTGGACTAAGATACATCATATTGCTGTGATGGTTATATGTGGGCCTTCTGATGCAGCGTTTTGAGACTAAAGAGATCCACCCTTTTTACTAGTTCTCTAGAGGAGTTCCCCTTATTTTAGTTAACTAGTTTTGAAGCCCGTGCGTTACATGATTGTTGTTTATTTTATTTTTTTGTAAATTTTTATTAGCATTGTTGTATTGCCGTGAAATGAGATTTTTCAACACCATTGTATTTACATACTTTCTCCGTTTTTTTTCTATTGCAAAAATTACCACTTTGAGTAGTCATCTATTGGTCTACTCCACTTTTAGTTAAAAAAAGCAACTATAGCTAACAATATTGTCTTTAGTTTATGGTAATGAAACCATAAGTAATTACTCAAATTACCTCATAAAATTGTGTTTACTTTATTAAGGATTTACTTATCCCCTACTAAAGTTAATTAAAGAGATACCTTTATCCAAATTACCCATTTTTTTATTTATTTAAAAAACAAGCCAAACCCATTATTACAGTTGAAAAAGAACGGAGAAAGTATTTGTCATTATACACTAAGATTTGTTATTACAATACGTAAATTTATATTTTTTAATATTCAATTGAATATTGTAGCTAAGCTTATTATTAAATGGCATCCCAATAATTGGTATGACTAACAATAGCTAATACATTTTTAACATGAAGAATACCCAAATGATACTTTAAGAAAGTAGACGGTGATAATTTAATAGATGCAGGACCAAAAGAATAGAGAAAAACATGAGTATCACCCACAACTTCAACTTTTAATATAGCACATAAATACTAGCTCATATAGAATGAAAAAAGGAAAAGCTAGAGAAAGCTCATAATACAATGAAGAAAATTAATTAAATATAGATATAACACTCTACTTATAATTGAAGATACTATTTAAGAGAAAACAATGTCTTTTCATCAATCATGACCATATGAAAGACTTACCAAAATTTTCCCTTTTTTTAATGATCTTCGACCTCAAATAGTCTAGATACGCGAACCTTGAGTTTTCAATTAGTTTTAGTACAATTAATTTAGTACAATTAAGTTCGGAGAGAAAAGAATAAGATCTGACATATAGATATATGGAAAAGAAAAACACAAATAATTATGTATACAATAAATATTTTAGGAATAAAATAATTAGTCAATTGCATAATACCTCTGCAATGTCGTTGACAAACTTTCATTTAATTCTTCATGTAATGCCATCATGGTATGCTATAGATTTAAAACTATAGATATGTCCTTTTTATCTTTATATAACTCAAATTTAAAAGTGTAATTTTGAAAGACATAATTGCTATTGTCACATATAATACACAAGTTTTATATTTATTTTTGTATGTATTTAAAATAAAGAATAAATAATATGTTATCATTCATCTAAATAAATACATTTTCATAAGTTGTAAAACTATATTGTATATAGAACTTATTTCACGCACTCACTGATGGTAAAAAAATTATAATATTACAAATTGTATGGCAAAAGTTATATTCGATTTACATAATATAATAATTTAGGTTGTTTATTTGAGATCAGACTATAATCTTCAATAATCCAAAATATTTTATATGTATTTATATCTATGTTGAACACAATATTCTTTTTTTTT
The DNA here is from genome assembly GCF_026745355.1 of Beta vulgaris subsp. vulgaris. Classification (NCBI taxonomy): domain Eukaryota; kingdom Viridiplantae; phylum Streptophyta; class Magnoliopsida; order Caryophyllales; family Amaranthaceae; genus Beta; species Beta vulgaris. Next base: position 48,305,152 of record NC_079205.1, on the reverse strand, counting down.
AAAAATAAAATTAAAAAAACTGATATGACATGCTTATGTGGAACTATGTATAATATTCTAATGTTGTCTTTTAAAATCAAGCTCTTATTTTTTCATCATACAGAACTCTAATATTATATATATATATATATATATGTATGTATGTAACTTTATCAATATAGATTATAGTTTTTGTTGTAACAATAATGAATAAATTTTATTGTAATACTAAATTATTTTGGCTTAGATTGAGTAAGGTTGAGGTTTTGAAAGATAATATGTTTAATCCTGTAAATTGAGCCTATGATAAAATGTTATATACATATAGTACACTGTACTTATAGCTACTATTTATCTAAAAGAAAGACTAAATAATGTATTATCATTCATCTAAATGAATATATTTTCATGAGTTGTAAAACTATATTGTAAATGAATCTTATTTTGAAGCATATTTCAAGCACTCCGCAATTGTAAATTATAATAGTTTGATTTAGGTAGCAAAAGTTATATTCAATTTACATAATATAATAATTTAGGTTTTTTATTCAAAACCAAACTCTATGTTCTCCCTATCTAAAGCTACTTTTATGTATTTAAATATATGCTTAATTCTATTTTTCAAAATATTTAAAATAAAAATTAATGACATAACAATCATATGTGACGTTCTCTATTTCATAAGTTATAGAATATATTGTGATTGGATCTTATCTCGGAGAATTTTTCAAGCATTGTCTAATGGTACAAATATTATAATATTTCGAATTGCGTAGCAAAAATATACACAATTTACATAATATATATAATAATTTAGGTTGTTCGTTCAAAACTAAACTCTAATTTCGCTTATCCAAAGCTCCTTATATGTATTTAAATATATGCAAAAACTCTACTTTTGTAAAATAAAAATAAAAATAAAAATTGATAATATGACAATCTTGCATGGCGCCCTTTATGACCTTAAAATCTTGAGGAGCTCACTATGCTCTCTAAAACTTTATCCTTTATATATATACTAGTACTTGGAACCCAGCCAAATTTCGTTTTATTTGTGGAGAAGATGTAAACTTTTGAAAATTTCACATACCTGGTCTGAACGTACTTTTTCTAGACACACAACAACAATAGTTTAATGTAATAACTTTGAATATTTTAATTCAAATTGAATAGGTTTTGTAGAAAAGTTCTAATTCTAACTGAATTTCTAATTATATGGAAGAAATTTAATTATCAGATACCATACTTTGTTGCCTTGATGGGAAGAACTGAATGTGCAAAACTGACAGCTGTGAATCTGGTATATATAACTTTGAATATTCTAATTCTAAAATTAATAGGTTTTGTAGAAAAACTCTAATTCTAATTGATCCCTAATTCTAATTGTAGTAGGTTATTTTAATTTATAATCAATATTTTTTTTATATGTTACTTTAATACAAAATTATAAATATATTGTAAATGAATCTTATTTTAAATTACTTTTTAAACACTTTTCAGTGGTATAAAAGTTATAATTTTTCCAGACTATATATTAGAAGTTATAATTCATTTCCTATACTCAGACCGGGGCATGGGCTGGGGTGAGCCCGTGAGTGGTCGGCCATGTCGGGCCTGAAATTTCCAGATATTGCCCACGGGTCTGCGGGCTTGTCCCGTGTTTTATATTATTTTTTTGGACTTTCAGCAGTTTTGCACAAAAAATAAAGAGAGGGGGGTCGACCCGCGGGCCGGCCCACGAGCCATATAGACGACCGTACAGAGTTGTGCCTGAAATGAAATTTCTTGATTGTGCCAGGCCCACGTAGCGGACAACATGTCGTACTAGGCCTCAAGTGGGCTCGGGCAGGCCTGAGTCGAGTTGGCCCATGTACCGGCACGGACCACGCCGCCACCTCTAACTGTACTTAAGTTTTTCATTGTGAACAAAACTATATATATTTTTTTCTTATCCTAATCTCTATATATGTATTTTCATTAATTTAGAACATTATTTGTTTTAAAGAAAATGACATGACACTTAATTGTCGCGACAAATAGCGTCCAATGAGGATGTCAAATTTCACGATTTAATGAGCTGGCTTTTACACTGTACTTTATATATTAGTTATATGATTAAAATTTAAAGTCGACATTAATATTCTATACTTACTCTAGTTTTTTGTCCCCCCTATTTTAGTATTGTGAATGGTTGTAAACCCTTTCAGAAATAAAAGGTTGGATGATAAGCACTAAGGGTCCATTCTCTTCTCCTTAATAAATTAAGTTTCAGGTCCAATCAGTTCAGTTCAGTTCAGATAAGTTCAGTTCAATTCAAATAAGTTTCAATCAAATCCAATCAGGTCCAATAAGTTCCCAATCAGGTGCAATAAATTCCAATTAGGTCTAATAATGTCCAATAAGTTCCAATCAGGTCTAATAATATCCAATAAGTTCCAATCAGATTCAATAAGTTCCAATGAGGTTTAATCAGGTCCAATAAGTTCCAATAAGATCCAAATAGTCAATGACCAATAAACATTTGTATTATCGTCTACTATTTTATTATTCATATCACTATTAGCTGATTATGTTATTATTAGAATTTTAATTAAAGTACCACAATGATTATGTCATATAAAACTTGTATTATTGTCAATTATTTTATTAAATATTTGTATTATTGTCTATAAATTTATTATTCATATTGCTATTAGCTTATTATGTTATCATGAAATTTTTTAATTAAAGTATCATAATGTATAGTATTATACTTGTATTATTGTCTATTATTTTATTATTCATATTATTATTAACAAAATTATTAGATATATTAGTGGTGAAAGTTGCATATAGGCAAGTATATAAATAGTATTTGTTTTTTGTTAAATTGTTTATCATAAGAGATAATTAATATCAATTATTTTTTTAAAGGCAAATTTTAATAATTATTATTTCATAATAAATTTTGAGGAGTAGTATTTACGTTAGGGTTAATATTTATGGTTTAACTCATTAATTTTTTGGTCTAATAAAGTCAAATAAGTTCCAATTAGTTCTAATAAGGTCTAATAAGTTTAAATCAGGTCCAATAAGGTCTAATAAGTTCCAATAAGGTCAATAAGTTTCAATCAGGTCCAATAAGTTCCAATAAGGTTGAATCAGGTCCAATAAGTTGAATCAGGTCCAATCAGGTCTAGTAAGTTCAGTTCAGGTCCAATAAGTTCAGTTCAGATAAATTCAGGGTTATTCAGGTGAAGAGAATGCAACCTAAATATAATGGTAGAGCCTGAATTATGTTGCTGGGTGGAACGGATCGTATATCACATATGGACTTTAATGCTAATTTTGAAAGCAAACTAAAAAAATGCATGTAATAAATGCTTGAACCCTAGACATAAATTTACAAAAACTAAAATAGAATTTAATACCAACTATGCTACCGTATATGTAGTGTCTATTTTAACAAAATATACTCCACCCGTTTCAAAATACTTGATACACTTTTCCAAGTACGTTTGTTAACACATAATATTAACTATTAACATCTCTAATTCTCTATACGTAAAAATTATAAAAAGTTGATATTTTAAAAGTATATATCGATATAAATCTAACAAGATTTCATATTAATATATTTTTCCTTACGTGAAAATCACAAAATACAGTCAAAGAAGGGTGTGTAAATAATGCAAAAGTCAAAATGTGTCAGTTATTGTTACTACCATTTTTGCATCATAGTTAGCATTTATTACGATTCATTGAATCAGGCGCGAAAGGGTGTAATAATCAAGGCCCAGTTATATCAAGAAGTCCATAATGAATAGTCAATGAAAGTCAACAATCAAGGAAGGCCCAACTCTTAAGAATAATAATCAACAGATAGCGGTTGAAGATCAAGCAATCCCAAAGACAAAGACGTGGATGGAAGTTAATCTGATCACAAAGGCATGCAGAAACGTGGGCAAAAGGACGTGATTATCATGGTGTCAGAAAATGGCAGTTGTGATTTGAATCATAAATGATTCAAATCACTTCCCTCCAAAGAGCAAGGAAGTTATGCGTGCCTTAGCAGTATAAATACAAGAAGAAACATTAGAAGACAACAACAAACATATAAACAACAAACGTACAATTTACTTTCTACTAGTGTAGCTTTGCCTAGAATAGCCAACCCCCTTCTGAGGTTATAGTTAGCCAATAGTCTAGAACTAGAGCATGTACTGAGTTACAAAGTTTGTTCAATCTCCAATTCGAGTCGAGAGCCATGTAGGTATTCACCTTCATGTTTGTCCTTCAATTGTCCAGCCTGGTTTATCCTTATGTGTGTTATAGAATCTTTCTAGAAGATTGTGTTATAAGTGGGAATATCCAGCTTTAATTAATAGATTAATTATTGCATTGATTATCTTATTTAATACTCGTCGCCTGAATTTATAAGGCGTTGTAGTTTAATTATATTAAGCTATAACAAAGTACATTAGCAAGGTTTTATCAAATTAAATCCGGTAACCCCTAGGGACTAAGACTCCCGTGACATTCAGTATCTAACTATTGGGAGTGCATTGACTTGTTTGCAAAGTCATCCAACTGAATTTGCACCAACATAGTTTGAAACAGAGAAAGTCATAGATATCTAAAATTATAAGACTTAGGAGGAAGACATGGCCCGCCCCAGCCCCCTAGTTCCGCTACTGATAATATTTCCTAAAATGCTATTACTTAGGAATATGCGATACAATTATATGTTCTTTTTTGTAATTAACGTGTAATTTATCTATATGATATTTACACTTTTAGATTGTTATATATAACCTTTAAGGATTCATATATCATTTTTTTAAATTATTATTATATACAATATATTAATAATTCTTTAATACTTACTGTAGGAATTTATAAGTACTATAAAGCGGAATTTCATGAATCTAATTCATAAGCACTTAAAACAGGATCACATGCATATACACTTAAGGATCACATATAAGTTTAGAAATAACCTTTGTAGCGTGATTTCCACAAAGCTTGAATAACCCGGATTGAGAATCTCAGATGTGATTCCTCTACTTAGTCCACCAACCCAGATCAACACTCCACCAATGCTAGTTGGAAAGGAAGAAAACTTCTTCTTTGTTTATGGAGTATCACGTGACTTTGGAAGAGAGAGAATAGGAGAGAGAAAATAATAAGAGATATCTGATGTATTTTCTTTTCTGCCTAACCCATATATATAAGAGTATTTAGGTCAGAATTCTCTCCTTTTCCCCTCTCTTGGCCGGCCACCCTAGGGCCCTCTTGGGCTCTAGGTTTCTTTTGTTGATCCAAGTTTAATGTGTGACCTTGTAGGATCCGTTACATTGGGCTTCGGGTTTATTTATTTACTAATCCGAAGTTCTATAGCTTTCTCTAGCAAGACGTATAGACGACCCAATATAACGAACTTATTATCTCTATAATACGATCCATTATATATTGTAATTGCATTTAAGTCGAGGACATAATCCTTCAATCTCCCACTTGTCCGAGACGAGTGTGCAATGTTTTTATTCCTCAAGTCTCTTAATGTCTTAATTTGATAGTATGATCATATTTCTATATAATCCATACTAGCTTTCAAATTATTCCTTGAAATCCGAGTTCAAATTGTCCAACAAATGATCATCGAATGATCCATTTGAGCACGGCCATGCATTTTCAATTTTTCACTCTTAAGGGCCAAGACACCTATCCTATCTCATATAGGAGGACTTTTCCAATCTTGTAGTAATCAATATATACTCCCACTCAACTTTTAGCACAACCTGAATGCTGCCTTTATAGTCCCCTTTTACGGCATGACGTTTGACAGTATCAAAGTTATACCAATCATTGGGCTAAGTAATGTTTCACTCATGTCTTAGGAATCTATTAATATTTGAAGTTATAAAACTTCTAAGTAGGTCAAGTTCGACTATGTATCAACTATACATATCCATATGATTGATTAAACATCTCTATGTTTCCATAGCCCATGAAACGGCGCTATCAATCAATCTTATATGCTAATCCCTTTAATAAGTCATTTATGTCCAGTTTAATGACTTAGATTAGGAACTTTAATATTCTATGAATTCTGTTCACTTATGGTGTTTCATTCATCAAATCACATATTTGACAAAACCATAGAATTCAAGATATATTTTGGACATTTTATTTAATACCAAACCAAAATTAAATAAGACAAAATTTATTATTATAAACATAAATAGCAAAACCATGTCTTTACATTGTAATAAGTTTCTCTAAACCTAGTACAATCTAAAGCCACTCTAACATTTGCTTCAAGCCTATAGCCCTAGCGTGACACTCATGCTTGGGTTGTAATGGTTTAGTTAGCGGATCAGCCCATTCTCATCCGTATGAACTTTGCTTTGAGCTCTTCTCAGCTCACTCTACTCCATTTAGACAAAGAAATACCCTGAGAGCGGTAATCATCTTTGTCGATTTGGAAGTTTGATAATATAACCTTCAACAACCAACTCACTCTATCCCCCATATACTAAGAACATGCCTTTAGTCCTCCTAAGTACTTAAGGATGCTCTTAGCTGCAGTCCAGTGTGCTTCTCCTGGATTTGCTTGGAACCTGCTACACATGCTCAAGGCATATGCAACATCAGGTCGAGTACTTATCATGGCATACATGATAGACCCTATAGCCGAAGCATAAGGAATGCTACTCATTCGCTTTAACTCATCAGGCTCAGTCGGGCACTGACTCTTGCTAAGCGATATGCCATGTGACATGGGAACGAAACCTCTCTTCGAGTTTTCCATGTTGAACCTTGTAAGAACCTTATCAATATAAGTTTCTTAGCCCAATCATCCTTCGAGACCTATCTCTATGGATTTTGATTCCCAGTATGTACTCAGCTTCTCCAAGGTCCTTCATAGAGAAACAACTCTTTAACCATTCCTTGACTGACTCAAGCATTGGTATGTCGTTTCCCATGATTAGTATGTCATCTACATACAGAACCAAGAAGACTAAGCTGCTCCCACTAAACTTCTTGTAAACACAAGACTCTTCTTCGCTTTTGATGAAACCAAATTGTTTGATTGCCTCATCAAACCGAAGATTCCAGCTCCGAGATGCCTGCTTCAATCCATAAATGGATCTCTGAAGCTTGCAAACCCTTTTAGGATTTTCTGGATCTTCAAAACCTTCAGGTTGTGTCATGTACACATCCTCATTCAAGAACCCATTCAAGAATGCGGTTTTGACATCCATCTGCCAAATTTCGTAATCGAAAAATGCAGCAATCGCTAAAAGTATCCGAATTGATTTAAGCATTGCTACTGGAGAAAAGGTCTCATCATAGTCTATACCATGAACTTGTCTGAATCCTTTTGCAACCAGTCTTGCTTTGTAGACATAGACATTTCCATCTTTGTCTGTTTTCAATTTGAACACCCACTTGCATCCAATAGGGTTAACCCCACCAGGCAAGTCAACCAGTGTCCAAACTTTATTCTCAGACATGGAGTCTAACTCGGATTTCATGGCCTCAAGCCATTTCTCAGAGTCTGGGCTCGTCAAAGCTTGTTTGTAGGTAGTAGGTTCTGAATTTTCCAAAATCATAATTTCAGAATTTTTAGTCATTAGGAAATCAACCAACCTTTTGTTTGGAATCCTTGGTCTACTTGACCTACGCGGGGTCTGAGCATCAAGAGAAACGTTCTCTTCAACAGTTTGAAGATTTTCGCTTGATTCAACTTCGAATGGGACGGTAGGAGGTTCACGTGTTGAATACGTTATCTCCTCAACATGACTTTCGTCTTGTTGGGCCGTCTCTGACATGGTGTGAGCCACGTCCAGTTGTTGCTCATCTCGAATTTCTTCGAGTGTTATTTTACTCCCACTTGTCTTTCTAGAAACAAATTCCTTTTCAAGAAAGACACCATCACGAGCAACAAACACTTTGTTCTCTTGACGGTTATAGAAGTAATAACCCCTTGTCTCTTTTGGATATCCCACAAAGAGACATTTATCTGACTTGGGTGCGAGTTTGTCTGATAGTAACCGCTTTACATAGACCTCGCATCCCCAGATTTTTAGAAAAGACAAGTTTGGAGGTTTTCCATTCCATAACTCATATGGAGTCTTTTCTACAGCCTTTGACGGGCTCCTATTTAGTGTGTGTGCAGCAGTTTCGAGAGCGTATCCCCAAAAAGAAATCGGAAGATCAGCAAGACTCATCATAGATCGAACCATATCTAGTAATGTTCGATTCCTCCTTTCAGATACACCATTTAACTGTGGTGTTCCTGGTGGAGTTAATTGTGAAAGAATTCCACAATCCTTTAGATGATCATCAAACTCTTGGCTCAAATATTCACCACCACGATCGGATCGTAGTGCTTTTATTGTCTTACCAAGTTGATTCTGTACTTCATTTTGGAACTCTTTGAATCTATCAAAAGATTCCGACTTATGTTTCATCAAGTAAATATAGCCATATCTACTCAAATCATCAGTGAAGGTGATGAAGTAATTAAACCCTCCCCTTGCCTTTGTGCTCATAGGACCACATACATCTGTATGTATGAGTCCTAAAAGATCGCTGGCCCTTTCACCTTTTCCAGTAAATGGTGATTTTGTCATCTTACCCATTAAGCATGATTCACATACATCAAATGATTCGAAATCAAATGATGGAATTATACCGTCCTTTTGTAACTTGTGAATGCGCTTTTGGTTTATATGACCCATTCGGCAATGCCAAATATAGGTTAGGTTAGAATCGTTTGATTTCTGTTTTTTGCTATCTATGTTATAGACTAGTAATGACTTATCAAGCACATATAAACCATTTATCAAATTAGCTCTGGCATAGAACATATTATTGTAAGAAATGGAACAACATTTTTCTTTATTTCAAAGCAAAAACCTTCAGAATCCAAAACTGAAACCGAAATTATGTTCTTAGTTATTGTAGGAACGAAATAACAATTATTTAATTCTAAAATAAGCCCAGATGGCAAGTGTAGACTATAGCTCCCGACGGCAAGTGCAGCAACTCGTGCTCCATTTCCAACGCGTAGCTCTACCTCGCCTTTTGCCAACTTCCTACTTCTTTTTAGTCCCTGCACATCATTAACTATGTGAGAACCACAACCGGTATCAAATACCCATAAAGAAGTAGAAGTCAAATTGATTTCTATAACATATATACCTGAAGTGAAGCCCCAGACTTCTTTATTTCCTCCAAGTATATCGGGCAGTTCCTCTTCCAGTGTCCAATCTTGTGACAGTGGAAGCACTTGCTTTCCGCAGCAACCTTGGCTTGGCGGTTGGCTTAGGTTTTTCAGCGACAGTGGCAACTTGCTTGCCTTTGTCCTTCTTTCCTGCCCATTTCTTTTTGAAACCCTTTCCCTTTTGAACCAACAGAACCTCTTTCTTTGGTTCAACCTTAGGGATGTTCCTTTCAGCATTGACCAACAATCCATGCAGCTCTTGCAAAGTCTTTTCAGACTCATTCATATTGTAGGTCATTCTGAACTGATTAAAACTTTCAGGTAGTGAGTGGAGAATATGTCAGTAGCCAACTCGAGCCTATAAGGGAACCCAAGTCTTTCCATGTTTTGAAAAGACCCATCATTTCGAACACATGGGGCCAACAGCTTGACCCGGCTTCAAGTGACATTCAAGATCTCCCTTTAGTCTCATACCGCTCAACTCGGGCCTGAGTTTTAAACATGGCCCGCAGCTCTTGCATGATCGTGTAGGCATCCTTGGTTTCGAACCTCTTTTGGAGGTTCGGCTCCATGGCTGCTACCATCAAACAAGTGATTGGTATAGACTTATCACTAGCCTGTTTTGCACGACGTTTTTCAGCGTCAGTTGATTCATCAGTTATTACAGGAAGCGGGGTATCTAAGACGTCCTCTCGACCCTCAAACCTCAGAACGAGTCTTAAGGTCCTTTCCCAATTAAGGAAATTTTCACCATTCAGTCTGTCCTTTTCCAGAAAAGGACGAATGTTGAAACCGGAGTTGTTGTTGTTGTTATTAGACATGATATCTAAGATAGAAAATAAGGCAAAGTTCAATTTTATGTTTATAAAGCAACCTAAAACATGTAAAAGGTTTCTAGGTTGACCACCTATTCAAAATTAAAGTCCCCTATGAATAAGTGTTTTACAAGATCCTATCAACATGTAACACTAAGCAGACGGAGGCCTTATCTAACGTTACATTATCAAGGTAAGTAAACTCTTTTACTAATTATAACACTTTATAACTCTTGTTTAGATGGATAAACATCGCATGTTTAACTATCTCTTGCTTCAAAATTCAAAACGCTTTTGATAATTTTGTTAAGGACAACCAAACTAAGTTGTAAAATTCGCAATTTTACCTTATATCCCAAAATTAATGATAAACCCTGCGGAGGCATGACCTATTACTATTAATTAAGGGTTTATAAGTACTTTATGTTTGGAAAAGCAAACCTTAATATTTACGGGGCCTAAGTTTATTATGTTGTTATGAATTAGTGAACTCTAGCGCATCAATAAACAACATACAATAAACTTATAAGCATTTTAAAATAATAAAATGCGAAAATAAAATGATCTAGTATGGCCCCTAATCCTAAGAACTAAGCATCAAGGCTCCTTCTTGGACTCTTCATGGATCTCCATCCACTTTTCCATGGGCCTTCTCTTAATGGCTCTTCTTTGGATTACATAAGTATCAAAATTAATTTAAATAATAACTAAATTAAATAAATTACAAAAATACTTAACAATACGCAGATCGTATTTAAAATTACAAGAATACATACGATACGCAGATCGTATTTTCTATCTTAATTTGGGCCATACTAGTCATACATAGCAAATATATCATAATATAAAAGCCACATAATAATATCACATATTATACTTGCCAATCAATTAAAATATCAAATATTCTTAATTAAAGCAAGAAGATAAAATTTTAAGTAATACTAATCACCTAAAGATTCTATCCCTTAAAACTAGCCTAATTAATTTTAATTAGATTAAAAAATCAGATTATGGATTGAAATTTATGACCAAGTCAACATAATTGAAATTTACTTATCTTTCTCAAAATTCTGTTTTCAAAATAAAACTTCCAAAACAAAACAATAAAAAAAAAATTGCTGCTGCCCAGTCTTTTAGTCACGTTCTTTTATCAAAAAAAAATTTTTTTTTTTTTTTTTTAAAACTTGAAGAACCGTGAACTTAGTTCACGTTATTAGCCAACAACGCAAAACCCCAGTGACTACCGGCTACCTTTTAAGCCGCCTCTCCGGCGACCTTCAGGCCGCCTCTCTGGCGACTCGGCGTTCTCGAACCGACGCCAGACATTTCTCCTGTGAGCCGACGCCGGTAGAAGAACCACCAGCGCCAGCCCACAAACGACCGAGACGAACAGCACTGTTCGCACGTCAAACGTGCGTCGCCTGCCGCCACGTCGCCTGTCCGACGCGACTGCTCGCCGGCAGCCTTGCGTCGCCCTTCCCCCGGCTTCTCGCCGGCAGACCACCGGAGCAGCCACGGTGGCTGCCCCTCTTCTCCCCTTCAATTTTCTTTTCTTTTCTTTTCTTGAAGGATATTAAAAATACAACCTTTTGTAAATTTAATCATGTGATCTTAATTAAATTAAACATAACTCTTTATGCTTAATACAGAAAATTAAATTTAAAATCTCTATTTTAATTAATTTTCAGATTATTCATATAATTAATCACTAATTCATATAAAACATCTTTTACATGAATTTATCTTCATACATAAACGATTTTATCGAAATTAAGAGATCTAAAATCAGAATTTTATAAATTTCGAAAATTAGGGTTTAGGAGGTTAAAATTCGGCTATTAAATATTGAGAAAGAAAGTAATTAAAACTCCTTTTAACAAATTTCAATTAATTATTCAATCCATAATTTAATTCATCCCCTTAATCAAATTAAAATTAATTATACAAAAACTAAACTTTATGACCAAAAATTCTATATGCAAGAGGCTAGCTCTGATACCATTGTAGGAATTTATAAGTACTATAAAGCGGAATTTCATGAATCTAATTCATAAGCACTTAAAACAGGATCACATGCATATACAATTAAGGATCACATATAAGTTTAGAAATAACCTTTGTAGCGTGATTTCCACAAAGCTTGAATAACCGGATTGAGAATCTCAGATGTGATTCCTCTACTTAATCCACCAACCCAGATCAACACTCCACCAATGCTAGTTGGAAAGGAAGAAAACTTCTTCTTTGTTTATGGAGTATCACGTGACTTTGGAAGAGAGAGAATAGGAGAGAGAAAATAATAAGAGATATCTGATGTATTTTCTTTTCTGCCTAACCCCATATATATAGATATATTTAGGTCAGAATTCTCTCCTTTTCCCCTCTCTTGGCCGGCCACCCTAGGGCCCTCTTGGGCTCTAGGTTTCTTTTGTTAATCCAAGTTTAATGTGTGACCTTGTAGGATCCGTTACATTGGGCTTCGGGTTTATTTATTTACTAATCCGAAGTTCTATAGCTTTCTTTAGCAAGACGTATAGACGACCCAATATAACGAACTTATTATCTCTATAATACGATCCATTATATATTAGTAATTGCATTTAAGTCGAGGACACTAATCCTTCACTTACAACATACTTCCTCCATATTTTCTTAATACTTGCAACGTTTTCCATTTAAGTAAGTTTTCTATACTTGTAAAATTAGCAATTTTGACATTATATTCTCTCTTTCTTCACCTAGCCTCTCTTTGTCCTTTGTGTACATCTCAATTTTGATAGTATTATAAAAAAGTAGGAAGTATGAGTTAAGACTAACAATAATATTTTTGGTACAAAACAAAGCTAAGGAAGAAACTAGATATTTCTTAGGATTATGTGGAAAGTTCTCAAAATGTTTTTGGGAATCTTCATTTTCCTGCAAAAGTATTGGGTGAGGTGGTCATAACATCGAACTATTGTAAGGAGTTTCAGGTATAGAGGTTAAGGTCTCAAATTATGTCTCAAATTTCAAGTTTGTTATCTTAAAGTTTGGGGGTTTAGGTCTCAAATTTTGGACTTCGAATTAATAAATATTGGGTTTTGGGTCTCATTCTATTAGATTTTGTATTTCGAGTCGCAAATATTAGGCTTGGTGTCTAACATTACGACTTCTTATCTTAAATTTCGATTTTTAGGGTTAAGATTTTGCATCTTGAGTCTTAAGCTTTAGAATTAAGGTCTCAGATTTTTGGAATTTGTTTCGCTCGGCAAACCCTAACCCTATGGAAGCATGCTTACGTTTGTTCCAAATTTGGTCTTAAACAAGCTTTTTAACCGCGTAGAGTAAGTATATACATGCTCAAAAGAAGCACGCAATAAAGAGATCATCGAAAATCAAATTTTGATACTCCCTCTGTCCCATAATATAATGCTTGTTTCTTTTTTACACGGTCTTCAAGATGTAAATTTGACCTTTAATATCTTCAATTTCGTATTAATAAAAAATAAAAAAAAAGTTGATATTATGAAACTACACATTGAAACGAACCTAACAAGATCCCACATGAATATGTTTTTTTATATATACAAATGAGAATATTCGGTCAAAGATTTTATTGTTTGACCCACCAAAAATGAAGTAGGTACTATAATATGGGACGGAGGGAGTATCACTAGTGGAAAAAAACGGAAGGGCTACGGTTAAAACAGCCCTAAGGGCTGTGTTTTTGGCCAGCAGCCCTTTCTATAACAGCCCTTCACTAAATGAAGGGCTACGGTTGAGGCCTAAAAACGCAGCCCTTCCACCCATAAAAAAAAAATTCTTTGACATTTTTTTACTCTTAAAAATATCAAGAAATTTATAACAGGGAAAATCAACAAGAACAGTCAAAATTTATAGATCTTAAACTCAAAAACGAAATGAAAATTAAAGGAACAAAAACGAAAAAAAAAAAACTCATTCGTTGGTGGTTGTAACATTCCATTTTCACCAAGCAGATTGTAATTTTCAGTTAACAAAAATGAAAAAAAAAGAACAAAAACGAAAATAAAAATTAAACAAAACTCAAACTCAAACCTAGATCTGAAAAAAAACTCAAAAATTACAATCAAATGCTTCCGGCGATCACTGAATGCACTTGCGAAGTATGTCGTCTTCTTCATCGAGGAAATTCCGTCGCCATCTTCGCCTTCTTCGAAGCGAATTCATTGTTGTTCTTCTTCTCCTGTTTGCCTTTCCTATTGCTTGAACACCTCTTCGCCGTTTTTCCTCATATGGACAAGAAGGTGAGAGAGAACGACGGTGAGACAGAGGATGAGAGAGAACGACGGTGAGTCAGAGGATGAGAGAGAAACGACGGTGAGAGAGAAACGACGGTGAGAGAGAAACAACGGTGATAGAGAAACGAGGGTGAGAGAGAAGAAGATTTTAGGGTTAATGAAAGAGGAGAGAGAAGGAGGAGAGAGGACGACGGTGAGACAGAGGATGAGAGAGAACGACGGTGAGACAAAGGATGAGAGAGAAACGACGGTGAGACGGAGAAACGACGGTGAGAGAGAAACAGATCTTAGGGTTAATGAAAGAGGAGAGAGGAGGAGGAGAAGGGAGGAGGGTGAGAGAGGAGAGAGAACCCTAGCTAGCCCGCTTAACATTTGAAGCCCGCGAATTCATTTCAATATTTTTTTTAAAAAAAAGCCCATAAAGGCCTGCGTTTTTTGAAAAACGTAGCCCTATAAGCCATAAAGGGCTGCGTTTTTTAAAAAACGCAGCCCTTTATTACATATAGGGCTACGTTTTTTAAAAAACGCAGCCCTTTATTACTTATAGGGCTGCGGTTTTTTAAAAACTGCAACCCTTCACTAAAAAGGATGCGGTTTTTGCATTGACCGCAGCCCTTCATGCTGCGTTTTTCAAAGAACGCAGCCCTTGCAGCCAGCCCTTGCATTTTTTTCCACTAGTGTATGACGTAGAGATTATCATACTAGAACCATTCGCCTTATTTGAAACAGTCGTCGTTGAGATCGTTGAAGGCTGGGAAAGGAGAAGGAAGTGGAGGAAGAAGGAGAGGGCGCCATTGATCAGTGACCGAGAGAAAAATGGATATCTTCAGTGTCTATGAAGGAGCTAAAATAAATGGAGGAAGAGTTGTAAAATGGAGATAGAAACACGAGAGAGGGTATTAAAATGCGATGTTATATTTGAGACTCCATATGTTATACTTCGTCCGTTCTGAAATAAGTGAAATACGTCTCTCATATAAAAGAGAGAAAAATATTTCACTTATTTCGGAACAGAGAAAGTATATGAAACTCTTTGTCCGAAATCCGAGATTTGATATCCAAATATTGAGATTCATCTCACGACATCAATTATGTGATGTAGTACTCCTCATGATTGCTCTAAAAGGGATTTAACAAGTTATTCATTCCAAAAAGACGCATCTTTCTTTTAGAGAACTCATTTCCTTAGTTACTCCACAGATGAGTGACTTCTGAGAAGTTTCTCAGGGTGCGCATGACTGAGGACAAAATTCGTCGGAAGAACTTGTATTGGTTATTAAGGACAGTTGTTGGTCCTAGATGCGCATTGATGACGATAGACTCGACTCCAAAAGAGACAGAGTGTTAGATGTGACGTGTTATAGACAATACTTTTTTATTTCTTAATTTAAAGTAAACAAATTTCTTCTATCTCCAATCAATAAACAATGTTTTTAGTATTTCATCGAGCACCTATTGATCACATAACTTTTTGCCACCATTTTGTCTAACTATTTCATGGTGTGATACATTATACACAATACCTTTTTCTTATTTCTTAAATAAAAAAACGAACATTCTATCTTTGATTAATGATACATTATTTTTAGTATTGTATCGAGCATATATTGATCAGATGACTTTTTTCCACCCATATCAGTTGATTTCTTTTATGTTCAAAATTGTCTAATGTGCACTAATTCTACTATTGTTGAAAGCTGTGATAGACTGATAGTAATAAAATTATGATTACCTTTTGTGTCTATTGGGCAAAAGTAGCTGTTGGATAGCTGTTGACTGTTGGAGTAGCTGTCAACTGTTCGGGTAGCTGTTAGCTGTCGGCTAATAGCTGTTAGCTCTTAGCTGTGGAAGTAGCTGTTTACAATATACGTGTTCGGTGAAAGTAGTTGTTATGTTTATATATGATAAAAATAACATATTTTTTAATTATAATATTAATTATAATTCTATGATTAATTACTATATGGTTCATACTAGGATGACAGTGTCCTCCTCAATCCACTTAAATACCTCTTTCGTCACTTCTTTGTTATTAGATGAAGCCATATATAAAATCTTAATGAGAATATAATGCACCAAGCCATCTACGTATCTAGAAACCTTATTAGTATACTAATCAACGCTGAAAAATATAAGCAGAACGAAAACAAGAGAATTAGTTGATAAAAAAAATATCTTTGATAAGAAAGAGAAAGTGGGATTTTTTTTCCTGTTAATCTCAAAATTTTATCCTGAATAAATGACATTATTTTATTCCCAAATTTTTATCCTTAAAAAGTGGAATTTTTTCCTTTGAAAAAAAATAAGAAAAAGTAGAACGCTACTTACAGAAACTGAACGTTATAAAATATAACGTTTG